>NC_137109.1:48030093-48440093 GCF_949357685.1 Gobio gobio
CCTTAAACCAACACCACCACACCTGCCCCTAGCCTTACCCATATCCCACCTCAGTAGCAGACACTTTTTTGCAATACAATATGAACACAATGAGTACATTTACACGTACTTATTTTTTGATGTAAGTATATAGTAGTTAAGGCCACCTAATATAAAGTGGGACGAATAATAATTGTTTTTGTTTAATTGAAACAGCGTTATGTTCTTATGTTGTGTGCTAGTAATGCTTCATAATTAATTATTCTGTTGTAATTGTAACATTCTGTATATTTAAATGTATTTATTTTAATATTTAATATTATTTTATGTTTATTTTAGTAATAAAATAACTGTATTATTGTTGCTAAAAAATTATATAATTGAAATATATAACATCTGTTGCAATTTTATGCAATACTATAATTTTATTATTTAAAAAAAAATATTTTATTAACTGGTAAATTTGATACACTTTCAATAATACAATTATTTTATTATTAGAATATCATTATTTTTAAATATTTTATTAGTCAAATATAAAAAAATAAAATATATTATCTGTTGCAATTTTATGCAAAATTGTTTGTCTTGTTTGACTAATAAACAATTTAAAAATAATGATATTCTAATAATAAAATAATTGTATTATTATTGAAAAATTATCAAACATACCTGTTGCCTCTGGTATATTTTATTTTACATATTTTTATTTTAATATTTCATTTAAAAAATGTACAAATATATTCTAATAATAAAATAATAATTTAAAATCATACAATTATAGCAATTATAGTATTGCATAAATATGACTTGCACATTGATTTATTTTTATCGGTAACAGCCTATATAACAACTGGTACTGAATTGGTATTTGACATAACCTAATGACATACAGGCCTGGTTTCACAGACAGGGCTTAGATTAAGTCAGGATTAAACCTTAGGACATTTAAGTATTTTTAATAAACGTGCCTTAGAGAAAAACATTACTGGTTGCATCTTAAGACAAAACAAAATGTTTTGAACAGCTCAAACATGCATTTTAATCTCAAACTAGCTTCGTCTGTGAAACCGGCTGAAAGTGTGTTTTTATGTAAAGTAAATCAATGACCCTCAAAATCAAATCCAGGAGGTAAATATCGGCCTCTAATGAAAGTTGAGATATTAGAGACTAAAAATTTATTAATGTTTTTTGACAAAATTTTTGTCTGGAGATGCGTTTTTGTCCCCATTGGAGCAATTTTGATGAAAAAAGTTTTTACACCCCCCCCAATTCTACTAAATGCTATCGGCTTAGTTTAGTTAATCTGTTCCCATCGAAGCTACAGGAGGCTTTTTGTCATGCTAAAAGTTCAGATTTATCATATTTGATTGCGTTCACACAGCTGGCGTGCGGATTAGATGACCAGACAAAACACACACACACACACACACACACTCGTCTGAATCCTTTGTACTCTGGCTTACCTGAGTGTGTGCTGGAGAAGATGATGTTCTGTCTTGGCTGAGCTCTGTGAGTGTGAGAGCGCAGCAGGGTCAAGCTGCTTTCTATAGACTCACCGCCTGTGCTGCCGATGACATCATCGCCGCACATTTAGCCAAACGACAAGAGCTAAATGGGGCAAAGCATTTCGTCCCTGACGCACACCTGCCAACCCCTCATAATAAAAACCTGATGCCAGTTTTGCAAGTGGAGCGGTCCAAGAGTGCCTGTATGTTGTGTGGCTCTGTGTATTTGTGTTCGTTGTCATAGGAGATCATCGCTCAGTCCAAAATGTCCATTCACAAGAAGGATAACTATAAAAAATACAGCTGCAAACAGCAATTAAGGGGCCAAGCACAAAGAAGGCACGATAAGTCATGCCATTATGGCTGGGAGCGTCAGACCAACTGATTAAAGACGTATTAAGATGATTTCAGGCATGAGTACAATCACTAGTAATATGATTTCCCCCTGGTTTCACAGACAAGGCTTAAGCCTATAGCCTGGCTCCGCCCTCCTACGTACTTCCGCTCGATTTTCATTTTCCTTCAGTACTCCGTCTGGGATTTAGGTTTATTCTCTGTTTTTCCCTAGTCAAATTTTAACTAGTCCAATCAGCGAACAGAGACGTTGAAGTCTTGTTTGAGATGACATGCGTCACGACCAAACGTTAGCGATTGGTTATGGCAGATCCAGAGTGGCTCTGGGAAGAGCCAATAGTTTTAAACTTCAACAGAGTTCCCGCCTTCAAGGAAGTTAACGCTTGTCAATGGAGAGTGGCCAGACTCTCTCTACAAATTAAATGTCTGGTAGGCTCTATTAAGCCTAGTCCTAGACTGAAAGAAACTTGCTTTGGCATTTCTTAAAACATATCAGTGTCTCAAGATGGACACTAGTCTAATCTAAACCCTGTCTAAACCCTGTCTTTAGGTGAGTGTATAGCTGCAAGCATCCATTAAGTGGCTAAGCACAACAAAAGCACAAGTCATGACTGCATGGCTGGGAGCAGAACTTTCGAGTAATAGGTGGTGCTATTATGAAATTGATGTGTTGTGGTCAGAGTAATGTGACAATGACTCATGCAAAGTTTGATGTCAAAGCATTGCAGAGATACAGCATCAGAGTTGTTTTGGCATCATGCCTCAACTTTGTTGTTGTGTTATTTGAAAACGGTTTTGTCTATCAACAAAAAATCCATAACTTTTTGTCGGCACAGTCTGAAGATGATCTGACTCGAATTTGGTGAAAATCGGACAAGGAGGAGTTTGAAGAAGTAGGTTTTGAAAGAAAATCTAAATGGCGGACAGGAAGTTTGGCAAAATTGGTATCTTTGTTCTCGGCATGACCCGAGTAATCTGATAATACCCGTTTCATTACAATAGGCTAATTTAGTCAAAAGTTATTAGTATTTTTTGAAATGTTATTATAACTTTTGACCACAAGTTGGCACTACCCCAAAATGTTTTGAGTACAATCAGGGCATGGTGCCGAAGACATGCCGAGTTTTTTAATGATATACCAATACTTTCGCAAAACTCAAAATGGCAGACACAACAAGTGTAGTCAGAATATGCTAAAGTGTTGCAGAGATATAGCCTGGCGTCCATTTTGGCGGGCACTTAATTTGCATGTTATTCGAGAACAGTTTGACAAATCAACTTGAATTCCATAACTTCTTTTTCAGAGAGGCCTGAAGATGATCTTGTTCGATCTTCGTGAAAATCAGAGCAACCGATCAGGAGGAGCCACAAACAAATCGTCAAGGAATCAGAGGAAAACATAATTTTGTTTCTAGCCCTTACTTTTCTAAAGTTTGTGACATAAATGTGAGTGCAGCTTTGCACAGTTGGTGGCGCTAGAGGGATTGAGTTAGAGACTTCAGATTTGCTATGATGACGGTTCAGACTGTCCTCTATCAGTGTGCCAAATTTCATAACTTTCCCACAAACAGTTCTATGGGCAGCCATAGACATCAAGAGCGGAAGAAGAAGAATAGGAACACTAACGATTACAATAGATGCTATTGTACAATGATAACATTCTAAGTTGGTTCACGCTGAGATTTCTTTTGCTTTAAATGCTCGTGCTCTTTAAAGGATGGATTCTGATTGGCTGTCACGGTTTTTATTGTTAATAAGCTGGAACAAAATCGGTCAGAAAGTGATTCAAACGATATCGTTTCTCTGTGCCATTATATCGTGATAGTTGTGGTGTGGCCTTCGCTGAATATTGATATATTCACTTGAGATATTCAAGCCATCTCTTTTGTTCAAAAGTTTGGGGTCAGTAAGAGTTTTAAAGTCTCTTCTGATCAGCAGGGCTGCATTTATTTGGTCAAAAATACAGTACAAAAACCTGTAATATTGTGAAATATTACGACAGTTTAAAATGGATGTGAATATATAGTACAAATCCTGTGATCAAAGCTGAATTTATCATCATTACTCCAGTCTTCAGTGTCACGTGATCCTTCAGGAATCATTCTCATATGAGGATTTGATGCTCAGAAAACATTCATGATTATTATCAATGTTGAAAACAGTTGTGCTTCTTTATATTTTTCGTAGAAACTGTGATTAGTTTTTTCCCCAGGATTCTTTGATGAATAGAAAGTTCTAAAGAACAGCATTTGCATCGTTTGTATTATACATGTCTTTACTGTCACTTTTTATTAATTTAATGTGTCATTGCTGAATACAAGTTTTGATGAATTTAATGCATTATTGATAACCTCAAACTTTTTAATTGTAGTGTACAGTACATCAAAAAGTATCAAAGTATTACCCTTTATAAACAATCACAAACACGTTGTTTGTAAGGAACAAATGACCAACACTAAACTATTTAAATCTCTCCTAACACACTTAATGTTGTTAGACATTACATTTAATGATAAAATAAATAAAAAATTGTGGGGGGAAAGCAAACAAGTCAAAGGAAAGAGCAGCATGTGTCTGTGAGAGGTACACGTCTGTCACTACTCAAAGTCACCAGCCGCTGACATCCCAACAATAGAGCTGAAGAGCTTGAGTAAGTGCGGCTCTGTTTAAAACCATTCCTGCTCCTCCAGTGCGATTCTTAAGACTGGGATTGTGTTCGGCGGAGCTGCAAACGGTCAGCTCCATTTCTCACACTATACATTGAGCATTTAATGTGCGATTGTGACCGGTCAGGTTTCTTTTGTCAACATGCTAACTGTGATTGATTTGTGTATTTTACAAGGATGGTGATGTTTCTTGTTATTACCTCCAGTTCTTCATTGTTTCACAGTTGCATCTGACCTGAGACTCTCTTGGATTCCAGACGTTCAGATTGCTGTCGGGATGTACGGGCTGCTGTGTGAAAGTCTCCATGACTTCATTAAGGAGTCGTACGGTGACGATGTGTGGAAACTGGTCAGAGAGAGAGCCGATGTCAGACTGCATTCCTTCGTAACTCATCAGGTTAGAATCTCCTATTACTGTGAGAGAAAAAAACTGTAAACTCAGAGCTCTGATCAAAGACGTTTTTTATCCATTTTAGAGACTTACAAGAAAAATAAGTTATTACATTTATAAAAAGATGTATTAATTTCTCAGAAAATGGTACACAAAGTTGTGTCATGAAACTCTTAAAGGGTAACTTCAGTGATTAAGCATTAAGCTTTGAATGTAAACTGGGTCATTTATGCAGTAGAACTGTGAAATTATTTTTGAATTTGGTGCTTTCTAGACTTAGAAAAGACAGAAAATTAATTTTTGTCTCATGTGGATGAAGGACAACAACTCCCAGAATGCACTTGCTTCGCTGCCCTACGGGATTTTCGTGCACAACCATTTCTAGGGTTTACAAAGAATGGTGTGAAAAGGGAAAAACATCCAGTATGCGGCAGTCCTGTGGGCGAAAATGCCTTGTTGATGCTAGAGGTCAGAGGAGAATGGGCCGACTGATTCAAGCTGATAGAAGAGCAACTTTGACTGAAATAGCCACTCGTTACAACCGAGGTATGCAGCAAAGCATTTGTGAAGCCACAACACACACAACCTCGAGGCGGATGGGCTACAACAGCAGAAGACCCCACCGGGTACCACTCATCTCCACTACAAATAGGAAAAAGAGGCTACAATTTGCACAAGCTCACCAAAATTGGAAAGTTGAAGACTGGAAAAATGTTGCCTGGTCTGATGAGTCTCGATTTCTGTTGAGACATTCAGATGGTAGAGTCAGAATTTGGCGTAAACAGAATGAGAACATGGATCCATCATGCCTTGTTACCACTGTGCAGGCTGGTGGTGGTGGTGTAATGGTGTGGGGGATGCTTTCTTGGCACACTTTAGGCCCCTTAGTGCCAATTGGGCATCGTTTAAATGCCACGGCCTACCTGAGCATTGTTTCTGACCATGTCCATCCCTTTATGACCACCATGTCCCCATCCTCTGATGGCTACTTCCAGCAGGATAATGCACCATGTCACAAAGCTCTAATCATTTTAAATTGGTTTCTTGAACATGACAATGAGTTCACTGAACTAAAATGGCCCCCACAGTCACCAGATCTCAACCCAATAGAGCATCTTTGGGATGTGGTGGAACTGGAGCTTCGAGCCCTGGATGTGCATCCCACAAATCTCCATCAACTGCAAGATGCTCTCCTATCAATATGGGCCAACATTTCTAAAGAATGCTTTCAGCACCTTTTTGAATCAATGCCACGCAGAATTAAGGCAGTTCTGAAGGCAAAAGGGGGTCAAACACAGTATTAGTGTGTGTTCCTAATAATCCTTTAGGTGAGTGTATATTCAAGTAGTTACATTTTAAAACACATCAGTTGATGATAAAATGTTATCCATAGAGTTGATGGGTGACATGTTCAGTTTGAATTGTCATTTTGATGGTGTCAAATTACACTCAGAAAGTGTCTCGCATTCTATGTGAATGTTCATGTGTGTGTGTTATACCTATGCATAAGCACATGTCTGTGTTAATGTGTGTTTGTGTAGGTCTACAGCGAGAGTGTGATTCCACGCATCGCTAAAGCAGCGAGTGGCGTCACAGGAACCCCCTATAATGAGCTCATGAACTCATGGGGGGTTTATTTCCTCGGATTCGTGGGGAAATACGGATATGACAGAATCCTCAAGGTACGTTCCGGTTTGTCTGGCAATTTACATGATGTGATTTACCCAAGTCGGATGTTTGTCCAGGAACAAAGTTTCTATCGAACAATTATAGTCCTAGATGTAGTCCAATCCTCTTGTATCTGCATTGATATGCACACTTTGTGTGTTTGTATGTATTTTTGTGTTTTGTACTGTGTCAGGTGTTGGGCCGCCATGTGCGTGACTTTGTAAATGGTCTGGATAACCTGCATGAGTACCTGCGCTTCAGTTACCCAAAAGTCCAGCCGCCGACCTTCTTCTGCCAGGAGGAATCAGCTACAGGAGTCACACTGCATTACAGGTGTGTGTGTGTGTGTGTGTGTGTGTGAGAGAGAGAGAGAGTGTGGGCATGTTTTTGTGAAATATCAGGACACAAATGTGTATAATGACATGGGTATGACATAGGTATTACAAAAAGAGGGTGAAAAATGAGGACGTTCCCCATGTCCTCACTTTTCAAAATGCTTATAAATCACACAGAACAAGGTTTTTTTCACAGAAAGTGAACTGCACAGTCTCCTGTGAGGGTTAGGTTTAGGGACAGGGGCAGTGTGTGTGTGTGTGTGTGTGTGTGATGGGTAGGTTTAGGGGCAGGGGCAGTGTAAGGGGATAGAAAATACGGTTTGTACGGTATAAAAACCATTACGCCTATGGAATGTCCTCACATTTCACAAAAACAAACGTGTGTGTGTGTGTGTGTGTGAATGTGTGTGTGAATGTGTGTGAGTGTTTGTGTGAGTGTCTGTGTGGGAGAGTGTGTGTCGGTGAGAGTGTGTCTGTGTGATAGTCTGTGAGTGTGTGTGTGAATGTGTGTGAGTGTGTGTGTGAATGTGTGTGAGTGCCTGTGTGAGAAAGTGTGTGTCTGTGTGAGTCTGTGTGTGTCTGTGAGTGTGTAAATGTGTGTGAGTGTCTTTGTGAGAGACTGTGTGAGTGTGTGTGTGTGTGTGTGTGTGTGTGTGTGTGTGTGTGTGTGTGTGTGTGTGTGTGTGTGTGTGTGTGTGTGTGAGTGTCTGTGTGAGAGTGTGTGAATATACAAAATATACAATTTGTACAGTATAAAAACCATTACGTCAGTGGAAAGTCCCCATAAAACATGAAAACCCAACATTCTCGGCTCTTTTGCTTTGTGTGTGTTTGTGTGTGTGTGTGTGTGTTCAGGAGCAAGCGTAAAGGTTACCTGCACTATGCTATGGGTCAGCTGAGACAGATGGGAAAGCAGTTCTATGACACTGACATCCATGTTGAGGTTTTGTCCGAGCAGCTGGTGGGAGATTATTCACACGTCACCATGAGGTGAGACAACATGTTTATGAAACAGATCAATTTGCCTGATGTGCAGGACCATCTGTTGTGCTGGTGTTATTAAACCAACATAATAGTGATCAGCATTTCAGGATGTCGGACAACTGTGCCTACATGACATATGGCAGATGTAATGGAACAATGATATTTATTCATTTCAGATTAAACTTTGATAACTCTGCATATCGATATATCCAGAAAGAGGATGAAGAGGAACAAGAGATCCTTCCCATCACCAGCGACTTTTTCTTTGAAGTGTTTCCCTTCAACATCGTGTTCAGACAGGTGACTGTCTTCCCCTCACGCCTCATCTCCTCCCGTCTTCTCTGATGAAGTGTATAATGTGTATTTTCTGATCCAATAGGATATGGTTGTGCATAACGTAGGCTCTGGATTGGCCACTGTCTTTCCTGATCTGGACGGGAAGAAGATCAATGATGCTTTTCTACTCGCTCGTCCTCTTGTGGAGTTCACATGGAACATGGTACGTCATTTTTAATAGTAATATGTTGAAATATTTTATTAATTATTATAATATTAATTATTATTATTATTATTATATATATGTGCCTGTAGGAGCCTTATTTGCTTATTTTCACTGATAAATATCGAAAATTATGTGGTGCATTTCAGTCTTTAAGTATTTTTGTGTTTCGATTGTAAACGGAGCTGCGTTACCTCATACTCATGACCGGAAAACCGGAAATGGCGCTGGCGACTGTGGCATAATAAAAGTCCAGCTGACGACTGTGCCATAATAAAAGTCCCGCTGCTCGCGAGGCGTGTGTTCCGCTCTTCTTATTAACAATCGCTCCAGCGGTTCCTCAGCTCCACAACACTCAGTCCTGCTCTGCTTCAGACTACAGTAACGTTAATAATCTCATCCATCTGAGTCCTATCCCGATTCTTTCCCACCGGCTGTGAGGTGAAGACCACATCTCCCATGAATCCATGCTCAAACTTGGCGTCATTAAACTACGCCTTTGTTTTGAATAGGCGACCTCTAGCGGACTGAAAAGTTACATAGTGCAGCTTTAATATATTAACGTATGTTAATTATTCTAACATAAATTATTATAAATTATATATATTATTTATATTAACTTAACATATTTATTAATATTCATTTTAATATTAATATATTAAAATATATTATGTTAATTATTATATGAATTATTATTCTTAAACATTATATACTGTGCATGTATGTATTCATTAAATATTTAATTTTAAATTACAATTTAAAACAACAGTTTTCTGTTTGAATATATTCTATTTGTAATTTATTCCTGTGAAAATGGAACATGTAAGTAAAGCAGTAAATGATTTATATTATTTATATTAAGCAAAGCAGATGATCTCCCTGAGGGTTTAATAATCTATACGTATCCGCAGTTATTCAGTAAATCGAATAGTAAATAAATCAGTAGCGATACCAAACCTAGATCATTAATAATAAAAGAGTGTTGCATCACATTTACAACTTTATATTGAAGATGATCAGTTCATAAATCAATCCCTGGTCTCTGTGACAGATCATCTCCCACCCCAACAACCTGTTTGAGATCATGTCGAAGGAGCCGGTGAAGCGGGAGAGGAACCTCCATAACCGAGTGCAGAGTAAGGAAGATGTTCCTTCACTGAAGAGCTCAGGCCTGCGGCTGCAGCTCATGATGATTCTGTTCTGCCTGTGTCACAGACTCCGATTATGAGAACGCCAACCGCACGGCTGACGTGGATGTGGAACTGATGGCCTTTCAGTCAATCATCGGGGACGATTATAAAGGTCAGTCCCATCTCTGAGATACTCCCTCTGTTATGGATTTTTTTTTGCATTTACTCACGCTCATGTTATTTCAAACCTGTATGACTTCCTTGATACCATTGAAAACAAAAACAGAGAGACGCTATCAGACATAATACTGACAAAAAGTTCCATAACAGTAGTCTATATGACTTTTATTATTTAATTACATTTTTCTAATTTAATTTTGTGAGTGTGTGTTCATGTTTTTCTATCCCGCTCCGGACTTCAACCTGAGCGCTCATAAATCATTCAGAATGAGTTTCTCTGAAAATTTTAAAATGCAGAAAGTTTTGTGTGGTTAGGTTTAGGGTTAGTGTGTGTGTGTGTGTGTGTGTGTGTGATAGATAGGTTTAGGGTTAGTGTGTGTGTGTGTGTGTGATGGATAGGTTTAGGGGTTGGTTAGTGTGTGTGTGTGTGTGTGTGTGTGTGTGTGTGTGTGTGATGGATAGGTTTAGGGGTAGGGTTAGTGTGTGTGTGTGTGTGTGTGTGTGTGTGAGATGGATAGGTTTAGGGGTAGGGTTAGTGTGTGTGTGTGTGTGTGTGTGTGTGTGTGTGTGTGTGTGAGATGGATAGGTTTAGGGGTAGGGTTAGTGTGTGTGTGTGTGTGTGTGTGTGATGGATAGGTTTAGGGGTAGGGTTAGTGTGTGTGTGTGTGTGTGAGATGGATAGGTTTAGGGGTAGGGTTAGTGTGTGTGTGTGTGTGTGTGTGTGTGTGTGTGTGTGTGTGTGTGTGTGTGTGTGTGTGTGTGTGTGTGTGTGTGATGGATAGGTTTAGGGGTAGGGTTAGTGTGTGTGTGTGTGTGTGTGTATGCGTGTGTGTGTTTGTATGTGTGTGTGATGGATAGGTTTAGGGTTAGTGTGTGTGTGTGTGTGTGGATAGGTTTAGGGGTAGGGTTAGTGTGTGTGTGTGTGTGTGTGTGTGTGTGTGTGTGTGTGTGTGTGTGTGTGATGGATAGGTTTAGGGGTAGGGTTAGATGTATGTGTGTGTGAAACGCAACATTTTGATACTCTACTAAACAATCATACAGATAAAACTTATTTAATTTTGAATTTGAATGTCATATGGGTTTTAAATAACATGAGGGTGAATAAATTGGATATGTATGTGTGAATGTGTGTATGCAAGTGTGTGTGTGTGTGTGTGTGTGTGTGTGTGTGTGTGTGTGTGTGTGTGTGTGTGTGTGTGTGTGTGTGTGTGTGTGTGTGTATGTGTGTATGCGTGTGTGTGTGTGTGTATGTGTATGTATGTATGTGTGCATATTTACAGTATGTATGTATGTATGCATGTGTGTGTGTATGTATGTATCGATCTATTATTCTATCATTCTGTCGTTCAATCTATCATTATTTTGTTGTCGTTCTATATATTGTTTAATACATTTTTTGTATGTGTTAATTAATCATTTTCATTTTATGATGTGTGTAATGCTTAGCCAACATTTTGATACTCCACACAGTCATGCCAATAAAGAGTAATTGATTTTGAATTTGAAAGTGATATGCTGTAGGTTTGAAGTCAGGCGAAAAAACAATCATAAAGTAATGCTAACATGTCAGATCAAGTTCTTCTGTGGATGGTGTCAGATGGAAACAGCGCTAATGCGATGGAGAGCTGGGGGGACGGCAGCCGCTGCCTAAAACTGAAGGGTCAGATGAGGTACATGCCGGAGTGGGAGTCCATCATCTTCCTGGGGACTCCAGTGTAAGAAACACACACACACACATTTATACAGTGGGACTTGCATTTTTTTGCATTTGTAATTAATTAAAATCAGGTGCATTTCTTTAAGTGTGTGTTGTCTTTGCAGCATGGAGAGTTTAAGTGCCATGTTTAAGACGGGGCTGTACATCAATGACCTGAGCATGCACGACTCGAGCAGAGATCTGGTGCTGGCAGGAACTCAACAGTCTGAAGAGCTCAAGAGAGCCCTCATACAGGTACAGCTGTCAGGCCACTGAGGGTCCTGCTTTTGATGGGGGCAGGACACTCAACCTGTGTTTGTGCCCCACAGGAGCAAAAGAAATCCAGTAAACTAGAGGAGAGCATGAAAATGTTGGACTATGAGATGAAAAAGACGGACGATCTTCTGTACAGAATGATTCCTAAGCCTGTTGCTAAGCGACTGAGGAAGGGAGAGCCAGCTGTGAACACCTGTGAGGTCAGTCTTCATGCAGCTGTTACGAGTGTCCAGTTATTCTTGTTTTGTAGTTTTTGATTTTCAACGTTTTTTTAAAGAGCACCTATCATGGAATTTTGAAATGTACCTTTCATGTAGTGTGTAACATAGATCTAAGTGAACAAAAACATCCTGTGATAGCTTGAAATATGACAGTGCACCGTATATATAGTTATTTTCTTTCAAAAGTAAGAGTCGACTCGGAGTCATTTTTAAGAATCGTTAGAAGACCGAAGCTTTTTCTCTGACTAGATGACGTCAACTTGTCAAGTTATTTGAATACGATACGCCCACTTATTGCGCTCCAAGACGCCAGTGAAAACTAGAAAACATCATGGCCACGAGACGCTGTGTTCTGAAGTGCGACTCAAAAGCAAACTTTTTTCATCTGCCCAAGGATGAGCATTTGAAGACTAAGTGGCTTGAAGACAAACCATACATCGTCGCGATTGAGTGTTTATTATTAGTCGTCAAATGTATGTTTCGCGATCTCAGGAAGCTTTTATTTTGGACTTTTATTATGGCACATGGTATCTTCTTCGTCTGTCTGTACCATATATGGACTACATGTGCACAGAGCGCCCTCCGGCTGCCAGTATGAATTGAAAACAACACATAAGAGACTCAATCGCTCATGATTAGGCTATTTCTGCCCATTTTGAGGAAGTATTGAATAAAAAATACTCCTCTGTTTAGAAATTTGACAGACATCTGAGAATCTACCAATATTTCTCCTCATCTGCACACTTTTGAACTAAAAGCCCGGAGGGATGTTGATTTGTCGCGAGTCTTCGTGAGGAGTTTTTTTATGAATGAGATCAGCTGAGGCTCATATTACAATCAAACAGTACCGACGCGGTTTTCATATTCATAACTCCTGACACATATTAACAAATTACTGTCATTATAAGACTTTGATGGGCGTTCCGTTTCCGAGAATATCTGCACAGACTAAACCAATCACAACTGACTGGGTCATCGGACCAATCTCCGCAGATTAGCGGTGTCTTGAAAGGCGGGGTTTTGAAAAGTGAATCACTAAAGGAATCATTTGAGAATCGCTGTCAAAACAGGTAAAAATAAATGCATATTATAAGAAAACTAAAGTCTTTTTTGTCATTGCATGCATGCAAAACTGTTGTTGGGGACTTCTAAAACAATATTTGGAACATTTTAAATGCCATGATAGGTGCTCTTTAATAACTGTACTGACTCAAAACTCATGCAACAATTGATTAATTATATATATTTTTAAATAAAGCAGAATTTTCAGCATCATTACTCCAGTCTTCAGTGTCATATGACCCTTCACAAATCATTCTCATATGATGATTTGATGCTCAAGAAACATTTCTAATTATTAAAACAGCTGCTTCATATTTTTGAGGAAACCGTGATGCATCAGTCAAACGTTGCTGAATAAAAGTATTCTTTTTTTTTCGATCTAAAAACTGATGCAACAATTAATTTGTAGATTCAAAATTTTTAACCCTTAAATGCGTGACTGTTTCGTCAAACATTCTTACATATTCGGGTCTTTAGCGACCCGGAATCTACATCTAACACGGATAGATCTATACCTGTCGCGATAATATTTAAAACTCCTGATATTAGAGCAATAATTACAGAAGGATAAAATAAAACATATTTCGTTACCTTTTGGAGCTTGGAAGGGTTCAGTTTGAGCAGATGTTTTATACCATCACCACTGTCCTCGTCAGAGCTCATTTCCAAGTACATTCATAATGTGTACATTATCACATACGATTATATATAAATATACACAATAATTTAATAAATATATATCTCAATCCAAATGAATTGATTGAGAAATACTAAGAAGGTTGATGTCTAACTTAAAAAAATAATGAGGAGGAGTCGCTAAAGACCCGAGGTATGCATTTAAGGGTTAAAGTCAGTATGAGACTGAAGTCGCTAGTCTTTTCTTCTCTATTGTGCCGTATATATCCGAGTGAAACGCTTCTCAAATGAGAACAAATGTAGGGGGGGGGGGGCTTGGTTTTGTCTGTGGGGAATTGATTGGATGGTTTTGGTTTGCTATTGGCTGATCTCATGTGAGTGACAGGTTGGCCCTGCCCTCGTCATCAGAGAAGAGATGAAGAGGGAGGGGAAGATATTCTGATTCAAGATTACCAGGAACATGAATTTAAAAAAAATAATGTGCACGGTTAAATCAGTCCCTCCAGAAAAACGTGATTATGCGATCGCATGATTTAATGCCTAATCAGCCAAAGTCTGCATATTTATGCGGGGGCCGCATTTTTTCAAATATGCCGCACTTTCGCCGCGTAAATTACCTATTTCCATGTAAAAAATATGCGGGGCTAGCATGATTTCATAATCCCCGCATTTTCGTTGCAAAAAAGTAATATACTGTATATTAGCAGAAAGTTTAAACATGTTTGTTTACTTCACACAAGAGCCGCCATTTCCTCCTATTGCCATGGGAACGTTTTGAAGTGACGTAATTACCCGACGTGAACGTCATCGAAAAGCTGCAAACCCCGTGGTGAAACCATAGATATCGGTGAAACCATGATGAAGCACGCAAATTCCCATTTGCCAACACAAATAACAGCAAAAGACCGCGCAAAGCAGTTTCCCGGTGTGTTGACCGATTTAAAAAAACAGCATCATGAAGCTTCGAAGCGTTATGAATCAGTGAGTCGATTCAGCAGTTTGGATTGCCAAAGTCACGTATTTCAGCAGTTTGACAAGCGATCCGAATCATGAATCGACTCGCTGATTCATAACGCTTCGAAGCTTCATGATGCTGTTTTTTTAAATCGGTCATCACTATACAAGTCGTTATTTAGGTTTTAGCACAAAAACTATTCTCGTCGCTTCATAAAGTTATTGTAGAACCACTGTAGTGAGATGGACTTTGTAACGACGTCTTTAGTGTCTTTTAAGGGTCTTGAGAGTGTAAAGTGCATTGTGCCAATGGAGGCCTTTCTGAGCCATCGGATTTCAACTAAAATATCTTCATTTGTGTTCCGAAGATGAACGGAGGTCTGACGGGTGTCCAACGACATGAGGGGAAGTCATTAATGACAGAATTTTAATTTTTGGGTGAACTAACCCTTTAAGAGATTGCACACAAATGTCTGTTTTGTATAGCTACCTCTGTAAAACAGGAAGTTATTTATAAATTTTTTCAGAAGTTGTAGCATATTCCTTTTGTAAGCTACAGAACTTGTTTGACTCAATGTTTTGTAAATTTGAGCCATGTGTTTATTAAAGTCTTCAATAAAACAAGATGAGAACTTAAATATTCCCAGCACTTTCTGTGATGTAGTGCTTTTTTTTTCTCTTTTTCATCAAACCGCAGTTTTTGCAAGTTCCCGCAATTTTAGCGCATAAAATTGCATAAATATCCTGCAATTTCAATCGCATTTTTTAAGAAAACGTGCCACATAATCAAGGATTTTTGCCCGCAACAATCACAAAAAAGACGAATTTTTCGGGAAGGACTGTTAAATAATTTATTTACATGAATAAGAACTGTCCAATTTGATTTTAATGGTGAAGTTAAACAAGTGAAGCTAGTGAACTTTCTGTAATGGGTCTGCAGTATCTCAATGGTTTCTCACCCTGTTCCAGGTGTTTCCTGATGTGACCATCCTGTTCAGCGATGTGGTGGGCTTCACTCGTATCTGCAGTCACATCACACCCATGCAGGTGGTCTCCATGCTCAACACCATGTACACGCTCTTCGACACGCTCAGCGAGAAACATAGAGTGTTTAAGGTCAGATCATTTCTTCTGTGGTTTCAGCACAATCACATGTTGATACAGGTGTTGCTGCGTTCATGCCATGTCGTAATTACGAAAAGACAACCCGCGATGTTCTCTGATCTGTTCACATCCTCGGAGTTGGAGAGGCAACACTATCAACGCCAAAATTGATCTGCAGCAGTCAGGTGGTACAAGTCGGAAATCTCCGAAAATTCACAGTTTACAAGTTGTAATTAAAAGTTCTACAAGGACGTGATCACTTTGTACAAGTCGGATAAAAGAAATTTTGACCATTTTGATTTCATGGTGACTTTAAATCCCTATATACTGGTGACTACTGTACATGTTTTGCTTTTGCCAACTATAGTAGTTTCAGTGAGAGACGCTGCATTTGAACTACTGCTATAATATTAGCCAAGGAACAGGAAGGAGCCATCCCCAAACTGTTCCCACAAAGTTGGTAGCATGAAATTGTCCAAAATTTCAAGCATTAAGAGTTCCTTTCACTTGAACTAAGGGGCCAAGCCCAGCCCCTGAAAAACAACCCCCACACCATAATCCCCCCCTCCACCAAACTTTACACTTGGGACAATGCAGTCTGGCAAGTACCGTTCTCCTGGCAACCACCAAACCCAGACTCGTCCATGGGATTGCCAGACAGAGAAGCGTGATTGGTCACTCCAGAGAACACGTCTCCGGTGCTCTAGAGTCCAGTGGCGGCGCGCTTTACCCCACTGCATCCCACGCTTTGCATTGCACTTGGTGATATAAGGCTTGGATGAGCTGCTCCCCCATGGACACCCATTCTATGAAGCTCTCTATATGATGTTTTATTTAAAGTTCGGGAGGAACATGTTCAAATGATCTATCCAATCATCATGTCATTCTAACCAGCTGTCAGCAATCGGCCCAATCAGCACAAGTGAAGGACTATATAAATTACCCAGTCAACTCACCAATGTTCATTGACAGTTTTTTTGAAACAGTAAGTGTGAACTCGTGAAACACTGTTCTTGAGCTCATCTGAAGGCCACATGAAGTTGGAGGTCTGGAGCTATTGACTCTGCAGAAAGTTGGTGACTTCTGCGCACTGTGACTCTCCGCTCTGTTATTTTACGTGGCCTACCACTTCTTGGCTGAGTTGCTGTTGTTCCCACTTAGTTATGAAAATGTTAACGATTACAAAGGGGGTTACATCTAAATATATTTTCTGTAAAAACTAGGATATGTTGAATAATTTGAATTTGTTGCTTTGCCTTTTTTGATTTGCTCGATGCCTCCCGCCATTTAAAGGCTGTTTAGTAAAGCGATACTATTCTGATGCTTTTGATTGGTTATTGGTTGAATTTGCACCAACCTGTCTGAGAGTTGCCACCATGGCAAGGTATAAAAATGCGTTCCAGTGCTGGAAATTAGAAAAGTAATCAAAAAGTAATCAAATGTAATCAGTTACATTACTTTCATAAAGTAATTAGGGGCCAAGCATCGAAGGTGCGAAGGCACCTACCACTGCATGAAAAGTGGGATTTTCGACCCCATAAACGCCTGTATACTCCTGGAAATCTCCCTAATTTTCGGCAGTTTTCGACAATTTAGAGGCAGCGAACGTCGCGTTCGTCTGTGCCACAAATTGTCGTAAACGAACCATGACGTAGGTGGAGAGCCCCCCGCTGAGAGACCGCGCGGAGGTGCGACGCCTCTAATTAGCATATGAATAGCAGCGAAACCAGAGAGTCAACGGCCAGACTTGAATTTACTCACTCACTATTGGCTGAAGCCACTACATTTAAAAAAGAAAAATCCCTCGTGATTGGTTGGCAGATCACTGCAAACCAATCATTATTGGTCCCCCTGGCTCATTATAAATGTAAACCCCAATCATAATAATAATAAATATATAATTTATGTTGTAATAATTTGTTTCATATTAATGTTATTGTGCTATGAAGTATTCATACCATCAAGGAATATATGGGAAAATTATACGGACCGTGCCGTTTATTCAAACAAGGGGCTTCATTTATAAGCATACAGCTGTTCATTCAAAGAAAGGGCTTCCTTTATAAAACACAGCGGTTTACTCAAAGAAAGAGCTTTATTGTTAAACACACAACTATGTACAGTGCAGCAGTAATGTCTCGTAATGTAATGTAAAGTTCGGCGAGCTCCAGGCTGCGAGAGCGCGGTGGCCGCACAATCCATCCAGACACCCCGTCAACAAAGCCGTCTTCCTCGTCAAACATGAGTTCAATGGTCGCGGACTTCCAAATGTCCACCTCATCCAGCACACTCTCGCTTCCAGCAACTGTAATACAATCCATAAAGACAATAAGCAACCTGAAAAATACTCACATTGACAAAAAACGGATCTAATATAATAAATCTTACCCTTTTTCTTCTTGATCGACTCCGAGCTAAACTTCGCAGTTTCAGGTTGTTTGTATCTGAAGCTCCGGCGTGTCGATTCATAATACGTCTTACAGGCAGCTGGAAAACAATTACATGAGACTGGTATTAATAAAAACAGTCACGGTAAAATTAAACAAGGAATGAGAAACACATTAGAAGTTACTTGCACACAATTTCGTCATGATCAGCGGTTAAATCTGGACTCGCGGAAATCGCTCCAAGCAGATAAGAGCTCACGGCTTCGTTATGAGGCGAGGATAGTCTGTGTAAACAAAATGTGCAGTTTTAAGCTCGGATCTATTAACGCATCCATTTCCTTATACAGCTGAATAAAAGCATATTCTTTAAATCGTAACGTTACATTACCCATGCTGTGGTTCATAGCGACTGCAGTTTGCCTCAGAGTTATGAAGACGAAGACAGCCTCCTGAAAATGAGTCCAAAAAGTTCGTCGCGTCCATGCAGAGATTGAGTTGAAGACGGTGTCCTGTCATTGTTGATCACGAAAAAGGAAAGCAGCAAAAAACATAAAAAAAAGTGTAAAGCTCGTCTTCTACGCGTCATGGCCATGACCTCGACCTCGCACCTCATTGGACTAGGGCTCTGATATGGAACGCGCCCGGGGCCAAATCTCTTTATACGAAACGCGTGACTTATGATCGTTTCAACCTTCAACACGCCCTGTTTTCCGCTTCACGCACAGTTTTAACATGTTAAGAAGACACATTTGAACGTGTTTCTTAACGCGCACATTCTGTACATGTCGAAGCGTAATATTTTTTTTTTTAAAGCAGACTTACCTTTAGATGTAGCCTAGGCTACATACATATTAATATAAGATATTAATTAATTGCTTAACTGACTACTGTGCTAGAGTAAAGTAGCCTAATGTTACAATGTATATTAAGTAAATGCTTAATATTATACAATTATTATAATTTATCTATATGGGTTATTGTTTGTTTTTTAAAGTTAGGCTATATATAATTTCTAAAAGTATAGGCTAATTTACACAGCACATATTTATAACTGAAAACACACACAACTTTATTCACTTTCACATAATAATGTTTTTGTAATTTGGTGTTTAGTTTGTTGTATAGTTTGTTTATACTGTTCTGTCTCTGTTTTGTTTCCAGGAACATCTGATGAGTGCTATAATAAAATGACTTCATTATATTTAAAATATGTTTTGATATTCATTTTATTTATATTATTAATATTTTATTTACCCATAAACGTGTCTTTAGGAAGCCATAAGTTATAGAGACAAGAATAACTTTTGCCATTTAAATGCCACATTCATTTACTGAGGACCCATACAGCCAATGATCATGTGTGAAAACACATATACATAAATTGATCACTTAGAAATCAAAACTAAGGTTTGAGAAAGAAAGAATATGCATACAACAAAATATATTGTTTCATAGCAGCTTCAGTAACAAGTTCAAAACAAATTCTGCTGTAAACCGGCTCTAACAAGCCAATATAGTGTCAATATTCAGCTCAAGTGACTTCAGTGTTGATTCAGTTCAGTTGATTTCAGTTCAACTGTAAATTCCATGTTAATCTTGAGTACCTATAGAGTAGTGTTGCATCCGTCATATCTCTGTAGAGTCTTTAGTTTGATCATATTTATAACGCTGTACCGATTCTTTTCGAAAACACCCGAGCTCATGCAGGCGTGCAGAGCTAAAGAGTCACGGACACACACACACACACACACACACACACACACACACACACACACACACACACACACACACACACACACACACACACACACACACACACACTACATCATGACATTATCCCTGGATAACTTTCGATTCACTATAAATGCCACCCAGTTGTGCATTGTGTAGTTAGATATATGCAAAAACAACATTTTTGGAAATAGTTAAAATAGTTTTGCACAAAGTGTTGCTTTTGCAAGAGATGTCTGATGTTTTGTGTGTAGAGTTACAAGAAATGGAGCCATATTTTCAGAAATTGTGTGTTAGCAATTAGATAAAACTGTAAATGAATCCAGTTTATTTTAGTTCAGGACTCATAGTCCAGGTGTTAGCAATCTGTGCTTAATCTTTGTTCCAGGCAACAATTTTTTAACTCACGATTAACTAGATTAAGGCCTACTCTTGGCATAATTTAAACCAGGAAACCACCTATTGAAAATCTGCATTGATAATTCATAAAATGTGGTGTGAGCTCAATTTAAATGACAATTACAGAAAAACACAATCTGACTTAACTATAAACACACAAACTTGTACTTTTCACATTTATGATTAATAGCCATTTAAAAAATCATTCACAGTGCAGGGTGGAAAAATTAATGTTGGTATGTAAACTGTATGCTTTACTTGATTTATTTGTGTGCTTTGGTTCATTGTCTTGTTGCATCACATAACCTCTCTAAAGGTTGAAGACATGAACTGCTGTCCTGTATTTTTTTATTTTTTTTACATAACATTGGTTATCGCTAATGACATACAGAGTAATTAATCTACACTGTGAGCCCGGACAAGTTGAATCTACTTAAAAAATTGGAGCAAACTGGTTGCCCTAAAAATTTAGTAATGTGTACTAAAACGAGTACATTTTACTTAAATTTAAGATAACATTTTAACTTAAACTTTAAACTTGTTTTAGTCAAAAAAATTCAGAACCTAGATAAAACTCCCCCTGCTGCTACTCTGATTTGCATTTGTGTAGCTCACAGCATGTTCATTTACATGATAAAGCCTCCTCTAGAATTAAGGGAAGGGGGGGTCATGGGGGGTCAACTGCCAAGCAAGGCCCACGTCAATTTACCACAATTTACGGCAGTTTTCGGTGTTGCCTGCAAATTGCCGTGCACAGTCGTAAACCTGAAGTTTCACGGCAATCTACAGTGTCACATACTGACGAAAATCCCACTTTTCATGCAGTGTGAAATCGTTAGCGTTCTTCTTCTTCCGCCACTGGAGTCTATGGCAGCCCATAGAGTCACTTGCGGGAAAGTTATGAAATTTGGCACACAGATAGAAGATAGTTCCAACTGTCACTATAGCAAATTTTGAGTCTCTAACTCAATCCCTCTAGCGCCACCACCTGTCCAAAATTTGACTCATGTTTATAACTTTTGAACCATAAGGGCTAGAAACAAAATTCCTCTGATTTCTCTGCTCAAGACAATTAAATTGCACCCTATGACGTAATTTTCCGTCATGAAAATTTTCCCGCCATTTTTAATTAACCTTTTGCGAACTCCTCCTAGGCCGTCAAAAAAAACATATTTTCAAAAAAATTGAACCAGATCATCTTCAGACCATGCTGACAAAAAGTTATGGAATTCAAGTTGATTCATCAAATCGTTTTCGATAAACGTGCGAACAAATTTTACATAGCGGTTGCGAAAATACACTTAAGGCTATATCTCTGCAACGCTTCATCGTATTCAAACCAAACTTAGTATATGTCATCCCAAGCATGACTTGAGGCAAACTGCAGCGTTTCGGCACAGCGCCAAAAAATGGCTATTTTTGCTTATAACTTCTGAACTGTTTGTCCAAAAATCATAAAAGTGGTATCGTTAGATTCAGGACATTATACCGAGTTGTCTGATGTCCATTTAACCCTATCGGCCATTTTGGCTGTCGGCCATTTTGAATTATGTGCTAAAATGCTGTATTTTATGAACAAATGTACGGATTGTTATGAAACTCGGTATGGGTCATCAGCACGATAACCTGAAGGAGCCTGAGAAGTTTCGAAACAGCGCCACCTAGTGGATAATTGTTTTTCAAATGCTTATAACTTTGGGTGTGGTTGACTTATTTTCATGGGAGTAACTTTTTTTGTCTCTTGAATCTTTGCCGAGACTTGCAAGGTTTTGGCGTATGGTTTGTGCAGCGCGGTAATTTAGTGCTTATAAAATGTTAGCTGATATCTTCAAAACCGCTAGTCCGATCGAGACGAAACCAGCGTCAGAAGTTCGGAAACATAGGTCGATAGTGAAACTCATTTGCACGAATGTCAAAATATTGATAGTAAGGGGGAGTAAAATCCAGTCAAAGTCAGGTGTCAGTCATTTTTTACGTGTTTTTTCATATAAATGTCTATAACTCATATAAATTATATTTTCACCAAAATTGACACACACATGTATGGGCTCACTTCGAGGACACATACAAAAAATGGTGGGATTGTGCCTCTTGGTGGCCCTATAATTAAACAAAACATGACATTGGCTCTATACAACTCAATGTTTGGAGTTTTAACATTTTTGCTTAAAATTGTCTTCAAATGTCTTCACTCATCTTTTCAGTTGGTCTGCTGCTAGCTTCTTTGTTTGCTTCTGTTGCGCTTGGCCCCGGTATTGCTGCTTGCAGCTATATTTGAAATAGTTACACTACTTATTACATTTTAAATAGGGTAACTTGTAATCTGTAAATTAATACATTTCCAAAGTAACCTTCCCAACACTGTATATTAATGAGCTCATGTTTTTTTAGTTTTTACTTTAGTTATAGTTCTAATAATATTTTGAAATAGCTTTTATTTTTACATTTGTAGTTTAATTGTAATATATTTCAAATGTGCTTTCATAATTCTACTATTTTTTTGTGTTAAGAAACTATTAAGATGTTTAGACTTATTAAGATGTTTAGACTTAAACTTATTTCAGTTTTTTGCCTACATTTCTAGTTTTCCAACTAATATTTATATTTTATTTCACATTAATTTTTATTTAAATGAACAGCAATATTTTTAAGAGTTTTAGTTGACGGTAATAACCCTGATTCTGACATGGCGTGCAAACAGAGTTCATTTGAACTGTAAAAGAAAACAGTGTCATTGTTCAGCTGAAGTCAGTTCAGTGTTAATTCAGTTCCATTCTAAAGATCATCAATTATTAAATTAGTTCATTTAATCTCTAAAGCAGTTCTGCAGAAAACAGTGATGTCATTGTCCAGCTCAGTTTAGTTCTCGAACAGTAGTGCAGTTAGATCAATAATATTGTTGAATTTCGTGTGTGTGTTTCAGGTTGAAACTATAGGTGATGCGTACATGGTGGTGGCAGGCGCTCCAGAAAAGACGAAGTATCACGCCCACAATATTTGTGACATGGCTCTAGATATGGTTCGCTCTATTGATCATCTCAAAGACCCGTCCAACGGAAACAACATCCAGATCCGCGTGGGTACGTCTTCTCTTATTTCTACCTCTGGCATTGGCGTTGTTGACTAAATGAATTACTATATAGACATTATGTGCACAGACATCTTTAGTCTTGTGTTTGAACTTACATTTTTGCTGTAGCTCTGTATATTTCTATGGCATCACTGTCAAGAGTAATTCATTGGTGAAGTGGATTTACTTATTGTAGTAGAGTTAAAGGTGTGGTATGTAGGATTGACAGCTAGTGGTCGAAATAGTTACTGCAGCCCAAATTCAAAATATTGGAGATTGTTGTTTCCCCGCCCCCTCCTCCTCAGACTCGGCGCTCATGCGGGTTTGCCAGTTTGAGGACGCAAAAGTAGCAAACACAATTGATGATGAAAGCCACACTGTAAGATGATGAGTTGATTTATCCGCGTTTTAATATACCTTATTCATAGAGATTGTTAGATGGATGCTGAGGCTTTTAAGGTCAGGTAGAATCTGCGATCTCTGGCTTCCATGGCAGCAATACGCTGTGTTTTCCGCCAACTGACAAGAGCCGGCCTGTCCAACAGGCGGTCGCCTAGGGCCCCGCCTCATCTGTGGGGCCCATCACGCAGGACCCATCATGGCCGGCCGCAAAACTAAAGCCTTGTTCATACTTTCACCAGGCTCCACAGCGCGATCTCTTATGATTAACGATCTCTTAAATATTTCATAATTTCACTAAACATTTTCATTTAGTTTCATGAAAATTTCTTTATTTAAAAGGGCTTATTTCAACTTTTGTAGGCTCATTTTGTAAATTTAAGTAACTAATTTGTACGTGCAAACTGGGTGCGGTGTGATGAGTGCTGTGCTGGGTGTCTGGCCCCTCAGGGGCCAGACACACAGGTTCCAAATTTCTGGCCGGGGGTGAAATATCGTGCCCCCCGCCTGAGATAGAAGATCCCTCCTGAGAGGGACCTACCACGGGGGACCCACCAGCAGAGCTATGATGTCCGAAAACCAAACTTGAGTCGGCCAACGAGGTGCCACCAAGAGCAGGCTGACCCCTTGTTGACGGACCCTCTCCAGGACTCCCGGGATCAGAGCGATCGGGGGGAAAGCGTACAGATGCAGCCTCTGCCACATCTGCACCATGGCATCCAGCCCCAGCTTTTTTCTGGGTCAGCATCTCTGCGTGCACGAAACTGCCTTTGCCTCTCTGCTGTTGGTGTGGGTGCCATTTCTGACTAGGATGCCTGTTGAAGTTTAAGTGGAAACATTACATCAAATATTTTATCTATAACAAAAATATGAGTTATGATTTTGTTAATAATATATTTATTGAATTTACATTTTTAAATTGAAATAATTGATTAAATTAAGTGAATAACTCAACCCTGTCACAAAGTGAACAACCCCGAAACAATGACAAATGTGACCGGGTTGAGTGTGATGGGGTTGAGTTTTTTTGCTCAAAATGGCCACTGCTCTTAATGTGGTGTAGAAGAGTGGGCCACATGGCAGCCAATTAAATAAGTATATTTTAGATTTTTAAGGATTAAAATAAAATTTTGAAAAGTCATCATTTTCCATCTTAAATGTATGTGATGGGGTTGAGTTGTTAAGCTTGACAGTACCCTCCTTGACTATAAAATGAATAAAAAGTGTGATATCACTCACATTCTTCTGCACCATGCTGTTAAAGAGAGCTGAATGATGCAACTTCCTGTGAATTATGTCACATATGGGTGGAGTCTAAATTATTATGGGCGGAGAATGGTTGGCGTGACGGGGTTGAGTTCAGACTGAGGGACGTAACTTTATAAGTTGTTTTTTATCAAATATCTTGCATTTTTTTTCTTTTTTTCTTTTCAAAAGCAAAGAACACAAATAAATACTTGCATTATTGCTGAAAATTATAGACAGTGTGCAAATTTTATTAATTATTTTCCAAGTACAAATTCAGCGAAGAACCTCAGGGACATGACAAAATGCTTGCTGTAAGACATAAATAAGATTTTTTTTAATGATAAAAATTATTTAAATGCAATACTTATTTGTATTCATTATAAAGGACATACCAAAGTATTGTGAAAAGCTTTTAACATTTAATTTTGGTGAACCACCACTTTCAAAAATCTAGGGGACTGAAATATTACCGAATCCCAGGAATGACCCAAAAATGTAGGTAATAAACAAACAAACAAACACAATATACACTACCGTTTAAAGGGTACGAGTTTTTAGCCTTTTTTAAGTATCTTCTACTCACCAATGCTGCATTTATTCGATCAAGAAATACAGTAAAACATTATTATTGCAATTTAAAATATCTGTTTTCTATGTGCATGTCTAGTAAAGTGTATTTATTGCTGTGATCAAAGCTGAATTTATCATCATTACTCCAGTCTTCAGTGTCACATGATCCTTCACAAATCATCCTGATATTAAGATTTGATGCTCAAGAAACATTTATGATTATGATCAATGTTGAAAACAGTTGTGCTGCTTCATATCTCTGTGGAAACCGTGATACATTTCTTCCCCCCAGGATAATTTGACGAATAGAAAGTTCATGAGAACAGCATTTATTTAAAATAGATTTATAATGTCTTTACTTTTGGTCAATTTAAACCACCCTTTCTGAATAAAACCGTCAGAGCAGTTTTTTTGCTGATATTTTATTGTCGTATACTCCTTTGACCATTGTCATGCTTCTCTTAGGAATACACTCTGGTATGGTGGTCGCAGGGGTCGTAGGTCACAAGATGCCTCGCTATGGTCTTCATGGTGATACAGTCCACACGGCTTCTGCCATGGAGAGCAATGGGAAGGTAGATGGAGAGTGCAGCTGCATTCATATTGCACCATCTTTATCATTATTATACTTTATTATATTTATTGCACAGACATTTTGCATCATTACTTGTCGCTGTTTCCATCCACCAATGCAAATTTTGGGATATTGCGTAAATAAAAACACTGCAATGGAAACGGCAAGATGCCCATAAATTCTAAAAATGCACATAAAAAACTTTTCAATTGAGACGGTTATTTTTTATCTGATATGAAGACATGCACATGAACTGAATAAATCCCTTGATGAGCAAACAACAAGAATAACTGGACTAACCAGCGTACCAATCGCATCGCACAGCTTTTCAAATGTTGGTTTGGTGGTTCGGAAATGCCGAAGTTTGTCATCAGAGTGATTTGGTTTAATTCTCACATGATTGCATTCCCAAACGCAAGATAACATGACAGCATTTATTGCGTTTCGCCTGCCTCTCTGAGACGCAACTCATTTATGATGGAGGAAAAAAGAGCCATTTCTTCCCCGATTGCAGCAACTTCCATTTTTATTACAGATATTTGATTTAGATATTTCGCACCAATTTTCCAGGAAGTGGCAATTTTGTTCACTTGAGCACATGGGTTGGAAGCTGTGCTTCATTTGCAAATGTTTTATCCATCATTCCAATTTTGTGCACAAGTTTAATTCGCAGCTTTGGATTGAAAACATTCAGTCAAATCAAAATGTATTCAGACACCTTCAACATTCTCACATTCCATCCATCATTTTCCGCTTATCCGGGGCCGGGGTAGAGATGCCCAGACTTCCCTCTCCCTAGAGACTTCCTCCAGCTTTTCCGGGGGAATACTGAGGCGTTCCCAGGCCAGCCGGGAGACATAATCCCTCCAGCGTGTCCTAGCTCTTCCCCGGGGTCTCTTCCCGGTGGGATGTGCCCGGAACACCTGCCTGGGAAGGCGTCCAGGAGGCATCCGACCACTGCTCTAAGGGACGCCCAGCCACCCTGCGGAGAAAGCTCATTTCGGCCGCCTGTATCTGGGATCTTGTTGCCTGGATGCCAGCCGAACATAGTCCCGCCCACAACATTTGAGTTCGGGAAGTTCGGTCTGGACTTGATCCGTTGTGGAGCAACTATGCTGGAACCAGAGCTGTTCTGACCAATCGAATTGTCAGGACGGGCTTTATACGATGATGGACAGATGATCAACAGTAACGTCATTCACGTCACCAAAGAGCGCTTGGGTAGAATTTGTGGGGTGTTTTTGGCAGGGTTGCCTGGGTTCCTGGGTCTAAATATGACATAATTGGGGTCGCTTCAACCCGTGGACATGAAAAAACAGCCTGCGGCAAAACCGCGGACTTGGCAACACTGTGTGCAGTTGAGTTCTGTTGACATTTGACAACTAACGTTATGCGTCGCTCCGTTGCTCCGTTGCTCTGATTGGTTGTAGGTCTATCCAATTGAGGTCTTTCCTGGTTCGGTTGAAACACACCCCATAATCACAGCCCATATTCTGACTAGAATTGAGTATGACAACGTCAGGCTAGGGATCTTGTCCTTTCGGTCATGACCCACAGCTCATGACCATAGGTGAGAGTAGGAACGAAAATCGACCAGTAAATTGAGAGCTTCGCCTTACAGCTCAGCTCCTTCTTCACCACGACAGACCGGTACATCGACCGCATTACTGCAGAAGCTGCACCGATCCGTCTGTCAATCTCCCGTTCCATCCTTCCCTCACTCGTGAACAAGACCCCAAGATACCTGAACTCCTCCACCTGAGGCAGGAACTCTCCACCAACCCTGAAGTGGGCAAGCCACCCTTTTCCGACTGAGAACCTTGGCCTCGGACTTGTAGGTGCTGATTCTCATCCCAGCCGCTTCACACTCGGCTGCAAACCGTCCCGGTGAACACTGAAGGTCCTGGTTTGAGGAGGCCAACACGACAACGTCATCCGCAAAAAGCAGCGATGAAATCACGTGGTCCCCAAACCGGACACTCTCCGGCCCTTGGCTGCGCCTAGAAATTCTGTCCATAAAAATTATGAACAGAACCGGTGACAAAGGTGCAGTCCAACATGCACCGGGAACAAGTCTGACTTACTGCCGGCAATGCGGACCAAGCTCCTGCTCCGGGCATACAGGGACCGATTCACATTACCGATTTCTCACATCATCACAGTTTATTCGCTATAGTTTAGAAAATGATAATAAAATATGACAAGAGCTCAGAGTTAAACTGTGTCAGAACAAATTTATCTTGATAATGTCAGATAACTTTGATAGAAAGGGATGTAATGGATTATAATCAACCAATTAAATTTAAGTACACAATTAGATAATACCAATTGAGCTCAACCAATGACCAAGCAATGCTTCCTTTTGTTCAGTCTGTGGTGTCAAAGCTCACATTAGCAAATAGAGAAAAAACACTTCAGAAAAACACTGTCAGCTCAAAGTGTCTGAATCATTTTGCTCCCAAATGTTTATCAATTTTACTGGTAGTCACTGTATGAAGAATTGGTGGGTATAATATGTCACAGTTTACTTTATTTTGCTCTCCTCACTTACATAAATGAGCTATAGTGTTCTGCACACACTAGTGAAACATTATATCTGCTGTCTGAATCATGTTTGGTTTGACTCTAGCTACTGATATTTGCATTAATTTACTTGAATAATAGGGTTAGTGCAATTTTAATCACAAGCACCGTAATATTGAATACTCATTAGACTGCTATTTGTTGACCGTTTCTCTGCTATTAATAGGACTGAACTCATAGTGGCCGTTCACAGGCCTGAACCCCCCGCTGTCTGATTGACGTTTCACTCCATTGATCGACTGCTCTGTCATGTATAGGAGATGCACATTCAGCTGAGCAGCGCTACTTACGAGCACCTGAAAGGAAGTCACTTCATCTTCGAGAGACGTGGTACCATCACCATCAAGGTCAGTCACTAAAACTGAAAAACCGATATGGCTAGGAACTATTCTCTCATTCCTGCATAATAATCAACAGGGCTCTACGCTAACATTTTTCTTGAGGAGCACTTGTGCTCCTAATTTAAAAAAATTAGGAGCACAGTCAAAAATTTAGGAGCACTTTCTGATCGGTAACACGCATTCCAATTATAACTTTCCCATTACAGGACTATCTTTGTCCCTTTAAATTAATGTCCAGGGGCATTTTTACCATTATAAGAGCAATGGTTTCTAATCTTATTAAATATATGGATCATATTGTCAACTTCTTCAATTAAAATAGAAAAGTTGTTTTTAAAATGTTAATTTAAACAATAAAATCAGTTAGAGCAATAAGACACAATCATACTGTTACCAATCTAATTAAATCAGCATCAAAAGATCCATCTTTGCACTGCAGAAGTGGCACAGCAGCTCTATCTGAAGTGGTGTTTAGACAGCTCAAGTGTTTAGCAGCTCATGGGTAAATAATGTTGTATGAATGTTTTAAATATAAGTTTCTGAATTTAGAAATTGGTTATTTACCAGTTAAACTTTAAAAGTTTGAAATTTTAAATAAAAAGTTAATGCAAAGTATAAATATGTATTTATTTATAAATAAATAAGAACTTTGCAGCCGGATCTACTTCTCTCTGTGTGTGTCTATGGCGAGTCACACAGGGACTGTGCTCCTCCGCAGCGCTGCAAACCAAACTGGAATAAAATAGTCAGAATATAAACACTTATTATATGTGTACTGTAGTGATTCAGGGTAAGATAAAAACACAGTTTGGAAAACGGATTTATGATGTACTCTCTATACATCCAGTAATTTTTAAACACGAGAAAAGTTGTGGACTGCAGCTGATAAAGATTAAATCAAGAACTCATACAGGGGCTTTTTTAAATTATTATTTATTAATTCATTTTTGCCCCAAGCCCCCGTTAATTTCCGACCTTGTTTTTGATAATTCAAATGTGGTATTTCCAGTTAATTTGGATTTGGCTGCAAATAAACATCAGCGCGAGGCGTCTGGTAAGTGCGCATGGGTGCGTCACACCCGTTTCACCTTGTAAACAATCTGTGAAGTGTAGTCTGTTACACACATTTTTTGCACATGCTCTGCTGCTGACAGAAGGCATGACAAGCAGTCGATCGCAGAACGAAACGCAACTGTTGCTCAGTCAGTGTTGATGCACTTTGGCAGTTGTAATTTTTATTCCGATTATATTATACATCTATCCATGAGAATCGATTGGGTCACTCGCACCGGTGCGTCTAAATATTTTTTCACAGTCGCACGCAGTAATTTTCAGGCGCAAATGCGCCCAAAATGGTCGCTATGTAGAGCCCTGATCAAGGATTTTTGTGCCGATTTTTGCAGCGGTGCAGATTGTCATGTTAGTTATGTTGACAGAAGTTAGCCTATTTTTAGGCGCTGCGTGATATCATTACGCCGCTGAACCCTTGGTACGGCAGCAAAGCTCCTTGATTATTACGCAGGAATGAGAGTATAGTTCTTAGTAGGCCTGTCGCGATTGGTCGATACAATCAACTGCGTCGACGCTGTTAACTAGACGGCATCAATATTTTTAGTCGACTGGGTAAGTTGGGTATGATATGACATTGTATTAGTACCGGTACTTTAAAGCTACACTATGTAACTTTTCCGTCCGCTAGAGGTCGCCTGTTCAAAACAAAGGCATAGTTTGATGACGCCAAGTTTGAGCGCAGAATCTTGGGACATGTGGTCTTCATCTCACAGCCGGTGGGAAAGAATCGGGATAGGAATCGGGCAGAAAAAATGTTGATGGATGAGATTATTAACGTTACTGTAGTATGAAGCAGAGCAGGACCGAGTGTTGTGGAGCTGAGCAAGGCCGCAGGAGCGATTGAAGAGCGGGACTGTTATTATGGCATAATCGCCAGCGCCAGTTCCTCTTTTCCAGTCATGAGTATGAGGTAACGCAATTCTGTTTATCGTATTAGACATAGATATCCATAATAAAGGCTAGATGTCTCGTCTGCGCTGCTGGCCAATGGAGGTCGACGTCCACACCTGGCGGCCATCTTGTCACCGGCAGCTCCCTCACTCGTAACATTGTGTTTTAATGGTGCATGTACTTTTTAAATAACCATAACTTGCTCAATTTTCTACCGATTCTCAAACGGTTTGGTTCGTTATAAATGTCAGAGATGTAGTTATGACACTACATACTTATGAAAAATTAAAAGCATCCATAATTATAGCTACGTTAATAACGTTTTTAAGAAACCAAACCATTTGTAAATCCATCAAGATTTCAGTGAGATAAGAGTATTTGTGTTCAGATTACTCACCTTACATCAGGAGCCACAGAGCCCTGCCTGTGACAAGATGGCCGCCAGTGATGACGTTAGAGACTCTGCCGTAAGACATCTAGCCTTTATTATGGATATCTATGGTATTAGATACATCTGAGTGTGTTGAAAAGGAAGTTATGACATTCGCTCAGCGGCTGCTATGACACTTGTTCACACTGCAGTGAGAGTAAAGCGTTTCTGCAGAATAAAACCGGAAACCGAGGAGAACGCAGATATGATGTCATCGACAGGCGACTCCCTCAAACGCATAGACCACACATCCCGGTTCATTGGTTAAAATAGCAATTTCTCACGATTTACAAATAGTTGGAAACATTTGGGATATTCTAAGTACTCAACTGAACAAAATATATAACGCTGGCCTAGTGGTTTTTGGATATTTTACTGCAAAAATCTTACATAGTTCACCTTTAACAGCACTCTAATAAGAGCAGTATTTCTTAATCTGCATCGATGTGTGACAGCAAGAGTGAGGACGTGTGTGTGAGCTCTGCTTCCACCGTTCACTAAACAATGGAAGCAGAACAGTCAAATATATACGGACTGCCGGACTCTGACCTGAAGCGCGCGCAGCCACCTTTCACTTAGACAGATCGCGATGCCAGTTTCGCAGATTATTGGATTTAAATGGTAAAAAATATGTAAAAATGCACGTCCTGGCGAGTATTCGGGTAAACGGAGTCGGATATGTCTTTAGTGAACATATACAGAGTTGAATGAGAAATCGGGTGTTACAATGAATGTGGTCCGTGCAGCTCTTAAAGGGCCGGACCTAATATTCTATGTGAAGCAGGGCAGGAACAAGCCGGCCAAGTGAGTTTTTTGTTTTTTTTTTAACCCTAAAACACTGACAAAACAATGAATAGTAAGTTCTGTCATATTATTCAATTACTTTTTCTGTTTTTTGCCATGGTATCGATTCAGTAACTTATCGGTATTGAGGTATTTTAGTCTGGTATCATATCGAAGTCATAATGTTGGTATCGTGACAACACTATTCTACAACCCCAAATCAGAAAAAGTTGGGACAGTATGGAAAACGCAAAAAAAAAGTGATTTCTAAATTTACTTTGACTTGTATTTCATTGCAGACAATATGAACACAAAATATTTCATGTTTTGTCTGGTCAACTTCATGTCATTTGTAAATATGCATCCTTTCCTGTCATTCAGACCTGCAACACATTTCAAAAAAAGTTGGAACAGTAAAGCATTTACCACTTTGTAATGTTGCCATTCCTTTTCACAACACTTAGAAGACGTTTAGGGACTGAAGACACCAAGTGATGAAATGTTTCAGGTGTAATTTTCTCCCATTCTTCCTGCAAACAAGTCTTAAGGTGGGCAACAGTACGGGGTATTCGTTGTCGCATTTTGCGCTTCAAAATGCGCCACACATTCTCTATTGGAGACAGGTCGGGACTGCAGGCAGGCCAGTTAAGTACCCGTACCCTCTTCCTCCGCAGCCAGGACTTTGTAATGTGTGCAGAATGTGGTTTTGCATTGTCTTGTTGAAATATGCATGGACGTCCTTGGAAAAGATGTCTTCTTGAAGGCAGCATATTATGCTCCAAAATCTCTATGTACTTTTCAGCATTAATGGTGCCTTCACAGAAGTGCAAGTTACCTTTGCCAAGGGCACCGACACAACCCCATGCCATGACAGACCCTGGCTTTTGGACTTGTTGCTGGTAACAGTCTGGATGATCCTTTTCTTCTTTGGTCCGGAGCACACGGCGTCCATTCCTCCCAAAAAATACCTGAAATACTGTTTCATCTGACCACAGTACACGTTTCCACTGTGTGATGGTCCATCCCAGATGCCTCCGAGCCCAGAGAAGTCGACGGCGCTTCTGGACACTGTTAACATAGGGATTCCTTTTGGCACAGTACAGTTTTAACTGGCATTTGTGGATGTAACTACGTATTGTGGTACTTGACAAAGGTTTGCCAAAGTAGTCCTGAGCCCATGTGGTGATATCGCTTATAGATGAATGACGATTCTTGATGCAGTGCCGTCTGAGGGATCGGAGATCACGGTTGTTCAGCTTAGGCTTGCGGCCTTGTCCTTTACGCACTGAAATTCCTCCAGATTCCTTGAATCTTTTAATTATGTTATGCACTGTTGAATGTGAAATATCCAAATCTCTTTCTATCTTTCTTTGAGGAACATTGTTTTTAAACATTTCAATAATTTTCTCGCGGATTTGTTGGCAAACTGGCGATCCTCAGCCCATCTTTGCTCCTAAAGGATTAGACCTTTCTTGGATGCTGCTTTTGTACCAAATCATAATTACAATCACTTGTTGACATCACCTGTTTCAAATCACATCATTATTTAACCATTTGACCTCATTACTAGCCCTAAATTGCTCCTGGCCCAACTTTTTCTGAAATGTGTTGCAGGTCTGAATGACAGGAAAGGATGCATATTTACAAATGACATGAAGTTGACCAGACAAAACATGAAATATTTTGTGTTCATATTGTCTGCAATGAAATACAAGTCAAAGTAAATTTAGAAATCACTTCTTTTTTTTTTAGCGTTTTCCATACTGTCCCAACTTTTTCTGATTTGGGGTTGTATATAAAAAGTATTTTCTGATATTCTCTTTTTTTTGTTATGTTGGTTAACAAATTTGTACCTTTTTACAATTTTTACTCTTTTAATTTTACATTTTGTCAAGGGCTTGTTTACATTTATAATTTTTTAATAGGACACTACTGAAGGCCAACATTACAAGTTAAATGAAATATTTTTAAATAAATTTGTAGAAAATGATTGCGATAAATTAGTCGATAGATTAATCGATATAAAAATAGTTGTTAGTGGCAGCCCTAGTTCCTAGCCATATCGGCCTAGAAAATCACAACTTTTCATTTTCCGAAACTACAATAACCATCATGTTTGCTTTGAAAGATACAACAGCTCCACCAACCTTTTCTCTGACAGGGGAATGTGGAGATTGAGACGTACTGGCTGAAAGGAAAGCGAGATAAAGATGGAAACGCTCAGGCCGCCTGCCCACAGTTTGAAGCTCAGACCATCAGTAAAGCCGCCATTTCTGCCCCCGAGCCGCCCATTGATGAGGAAGTGCTGGTAAATGCATGATATTATGACCAAAATGTTAAAATATCTAACTACACTGTAAAAATGATAATTTACTCATGTCATCCAAGATCGAAGAGATCAGTCGAAAAGACATTAAGGTTTTTGATGAAAACATTCCAGGATTTTTCTCCATATAATAGACTTCAATGGCAACCAACCAACAACCAGTTTCAGTGCAGCTTCAAAGGGCTTTAAATGATACCAGGCGATGTATAAGGGTTTCTAGCGAAACGATCGGTCATTTAAAAAAAAAAAAAAAAAGTTTAAGTTTTATAAGCACAAATGCTCACCTTGCTCTGTTCTGTGATGCGTGTTCCTAAATTACGTTGAAAAGGTCACGATTGACGTAGGTGGAAGTACCGAGTCAGTGTTTACAAGTTGAACGTACACATACTAAGTCAAATGCCGTTTACAAAAAAGGGAGTTAAAAGGTAAAACAATGATGTCGGACGATTTTGAACTTCGAGGAGATGAGATGGAGTTTTTCGCCCTGTCCTACCTTTTTGAAGCAGAATACACAGAGGAAGAAATTAGGCAGATGGAAGAGACTGCTCCGACGACACACACCTCTTAAGCATCGGGCAGACGAAGATCTAATGATGGCGAATGCCAACCATTGCCAACAGAGGAATAATCTCAATGCTGCCACGACTGGACCATTAGAATCAGTCATTGAGTCAGCTGGTGAGACCCTGTTTCCATCTCGCTGCATTACCCAACAAAATTACTGAGCAACAGTGTTTTAGAGGTGTTTTTTAGTTTGCCCAAAATTAACTGGAGACGCCGTTCGTAATTGCGTATTACGTGACGTCACGAACGTGCATCACAGAACAGAGCAAGGTGAGCATTTGTGCTTATAAAACTTAAACTGTTTTTTTTTTTTTTAAATGACCGATCGTTTCGCTAGATAAGACCCTTATTCATCGTCTGGTGTTGTTTAAAGCCCTTTGAAGCTGCACTGAAACTGTCATTTGGACCTTGAACCGTTGGTTGCCATTGAAAAACCCTGGAATGTTTTCATCAAAAACATGAATTTCTTTTCGACTGAAGAAAGAAAGAATAAAGAAAGAATAACTGTTATTAGAGAATCATTGTGCATTTTAAAAGCTGTTTTAAAATGCACAATGATGGCTAAAAACACTCACTGGTTTGTATGGCTACTCTTCCTCCTCAGGTGTTTCCCTCAGTGGCAGGTGCAGATGAGGACGATGTGAAATCCATCCGCTCTCACCGCATGAAGATGGAAACCTCTGGAAACTCTCTGGAGGAGTCCATGGAGGAGTGTCGTGCAGAAGAAGCATCGGTCAGTAAGGTGAGATCCTGTTCTCAGAGTGGGATTTATGTGCTTGCGTGAGATATAATATAACACACAGATAATATCAAACACTCTCTCTCAGTCTCATTATAAGGACGCTCTTCAGGACGGCAGTCTTCAGGATCCGCACACTGAACTCGACTCGGCTGAGTTCGATGGCCGAGATTCGATAATGGAGTCTCCCGATGGCTCCTGTGATTCCCACGGCTCAGAGAAAAGCGCCATGTGCTCCGTGTGCTAGTCACAGTCATCATGACGTGGTTTTGGAATGGATTCTGAGAGTCTGTTTTAAAGTTCCTGGTCTGAAATTGTTGCCTAAAGTCTGTATTCACTGGATCGTCTTGTAAAGAGATTGGATGAACTGAAATGTGCTTATTGTGTTGTTTTCTCATCTCCACTCAGTCTCATTCAGCTTAAAGCTTCATAAATCTCCTTATAAGTTTCCTTTTGCTGGTTTTATGCTTTATATTGACGGATACCTTTATTCATTCATTTTTAAAGAATATCACAAAGAAATGTAAGGCTCATATTTCATCCCAAGATCAAAAGGAAAAAGAGAACAGAGAAAAATCTTTTTAAGACCCTTATTATTTATTATAGTGAAATGATTTGCATGACAAATAAACACATTCCTGCAAAATTCTCTTCTTTTTTTAGTCAGTGCAACAAATACTATCGTGATGTATAAGTACTAGTTTTTTTGTAACAATATAAATGTCTTTACCGTCCCTTTTGATAAATGTATGACTGAATAAAAGTATTTATATCTTACTAAACCCACATTTTGAATGGTGGTGTATGCCTTTTGATCGGGGTAAAAAATCATCTGGACATGATTCACCACCATCATTGACCGATTTCACCCGCAGCTTCGGCGTCTGTTTATAATGTAAGGGGCGGGGCTTCAGATTCTAGAGGGCATTTGATTGGACAGAAAAGCTGATGTGCAGCATGATGTCATCAAAATCATTGATCCATAAGGCCACGTGTCCACCAAAGCGTTTTTATCCAGCTGAAAACGTCTCGCAGTGGGAGCTTGAGAGCGTTTTGGCAGCGTAGCGTTTTTTTCAGTTGAGACTCTTTGCTTGTTATGATCTTGAATATCCGCAGAAGTGTTTCTAGTATCTCATTTCACAGATAGTTTGTTTCTGTATTGATTCTATATAAAAATGCAGATACAATGTAAAGTATTTGCTCTGGCTCTTGTTTTAAATTATTTTGTTCCGTTATTATACTGCTTGTTTTCATCTGTTGATGTTGTATGAGCAGAATGTGGCGGTTGGTCGGTGCTCTATTTGTCCCGCCTCTCCTCCACTCTGATTGGACGGCTGGATGAAAAGTGACAGTGATGAGCGCTGCGTTTTACTCAAAGTTGAACATTCTTCAACTCTCGGCGACCAGTAAAAGACGCAGAGCACTCATCGCTTCAGTGTGAAATACTCGCTCAGTACCTCGTTACGCTCATGGCGTTCTAAAAAACGCGGCGCTCCCATTGAAAACAATTGAATACGCCAGCCAGAGCTTTGGTGGACACACGGCCTAATGGTGGAAGTGAGAGACTGTACGTTTTGAACGTGATGAATTGAGAAATCAACTTTCCCTTGAGCCATTGGTATATAAAAGTTAATCGCGATATAAGAATATCCTGTAAGTTTCAGAGCTGAAAACGTCCTTTTTAGTCAAAGAAAAGCTTTTATTGACACCAGGCCCAAAAAATGAGAGATCTCAGAATATGTCGACCACTGACGGGCTACCGAGCAATAAACATGCCGGTTACAGCTCACGTGCGCAAGACATTGCGCGTTTGTTCGCTTCATTTCACCGCGGAATCAATTGTAAACAAGACACAGGTCAAGACTGGATTTGCAGACTGAGTGAGATTAAAACACAATGCTGTGCCTTCTATACTGGATCCGACAGGAACGGTGCAACACACTTATGTGAGTAAAACATGTTTTTATATGTGTTAGTATTGCATTGTTACAGATCGTTTGATATCTATTGATGACATACCTTAGCATGCGGTCACAGGCTGGAGAAGCTGTTATTGGTTAATTCGGGATCAGACTCGGACTTGTAACATTATGGGCCAGTGCTCGCAAAGCCTAACGTCCCGGGGCTATGTGCTTTTCAGAAGGGGTACCAAAATGTATCACCGGCCTGCCGACGGGCTATCTTAAATAGTGAAATAACATTCCTTTCTTGCGCGTGTGTGTGTAAATGGTTTGCAATTGAAATTGAAATATTCACTGATCGGGCCGGCCAAGTAATACAAAAATAACATTCCAATCAATCGCGGGTGGATGAGAGATAAATCATTGTGTTTGTTTGATAAAGATATTTTGCGAGCCCTGTGAGAGTTTCTCCAGATGCTTTCAAAACAATCCCCACATGGACTTTGGAGAGCTGAAGCTCATTAAATATGCAAATCTTATCCAATCCTAGCCGTGGGCGTTTTCTTCCAAGTCTTCAGTGCGGCACGCCCATCACAACCGATTGTTTTTTAGAGAGCCCAAGGCAGAAAATAGCCTATTACTTATTCATTATGATGTTTTTGAATGTAAAAACCACGCAAACGTCATTAGTTGATAAGTTGAAATAAAAAAAAATTAAAAAGCCAGTTTGTGACCCCTTTAAATGAGAATTGTGTTATTGTTTTGGAGCACACTATAGCTAATAGATAACCCGAAGGCTATATATTCATACTAAAAGCCAAACAACTTAAATTTTGATTTCATGGGAGATCTCCAGACCGGAAATCCGGTTGTCAGTCAGAATGACATGTTGACAGATGTGAACGCGATAACACCTTGTTATGAACACAGCGGATATATTCACCTCATAGAAGATGGTCCATGGATTGTATTTCATGTTGCATATGTATTAATCGAGTTCTCACAACTTGAGTGTTTTTCTAGGTGAATAATAGAGTCTCATGAACACACAGCCGTGCATAGAAAACCAACGGTCAAACTCTGGGTTTTCATTAAATAATACCAACATTTTAAATTTCAGTTGGTTTTCCCCCAAACCTTAAAATTCAAATTTTAGAGCGAACTATCCCTTTATAGTTACTGAATTCACAATTCATTCAGAATCACTAATCAAAATCAGAATCAAAAATGTCTCTGACATCCTATATCACAGAAAATGATTTCAACTTTTCCTTCAGTGTGTAAAAACAAAAATAATCATTACAGTGTAAAGCACTTATCATGGTCTTGTTAAAGCATTTATATGAACTCTTCTGTATAAGAAAATGTGCATTATTTGTGCTGTAAATGTGTCAAAATCATTCCTGGTTATGCAAGTCAAATTGCAGGTGGCGTTTCCTCCTAGAAAAACAGGCCATACATTCACACGGGTTAGGTTAGTGACGCTAACACACATGTTTATGTCTTGAATCTATTTTAGAAACATTTCTATCTGAGTTAAATGCCCCTCAGACATCCATTGTAAGTGTATTACTGCAAACACTTATTTTTGTTTGTGTTTTCAAACTGAGGGACAGTTCAAAATGATTTCATGTGGTAATTTACCATCACAGATCACACTTTCTGAAGCTCAACTGATCTCTTTAAACTTGAAAAGGACGTTTCTGAGATCTTGTCATGCTTCAGCGTTCAGAGACACTGATTTCCTCTCTATCTGACTAAAGGTTTGGCCTGTCTTAGGTTATGGTGTGTATTTCTGTGTGTGTGTTGTTTTCTGTCCGTTCTGTTTCCTCAAACTGAGGTGAAAATAAACCAGGAGTGACAGCGTGACTCGTTTAATCACTGTCTTTCAGTTAATTACAGTCGATTACAATCAGGCTCAATAATTTCACACATCACTTCTGCTGCATTAGAGTTGTCAAGCCTTATTTATGCTGAAATCAGTCATCCCAGTTTCTGTTATGAGACCAAGAAAAACAGGATAACTATATTCTGTTTATCACTCATGTCCAGATACACCAAACAAGGCGATGTGTTGCTCCCAAATGAGATTCAGATTTCAAAGAAGTTCTCTTCCTGGGTCAGATGATGTTAAACTAGGATCTTTATTGGCATTGATGGTTACGTGAACATCCATGAAACCTTTCTGAGATCTTTCTGTCCCTCCACTGACAGCCTACGCATTGACCTCAAAGACATCTTTAAAGTAATCCACACTAGTGATTCATCCTCAATTTTATGAATCGACATGAACGCACAAAACAAAACATAATTTACCACTTTATTTATTTTTACAATCTCCAGCGCTCGTTCACGCAACAACGTCTGCTCTTACGTCAACACAACATGCTCGGTCTTGCTGCTCTCATGAGCATGCGTTGGAGATCCATATTTTGTAAATAAAGTGTTAAATTATGTTTTTTTGTTTGTTGCACAAAGCATAATTTTATTAGCCTAGAAATCTAGATGCACCCTAGTGGCAGCAAATGTAATTTGAGGAAAGTGCCAGGAAATCTCGGCCAGACCCGGCCGGCGGGTCGGTTCGGGTCAAGTTCGGGCTCGGGCTTGGGCAGAGAATCTAAACTCTACTCGACGCCAAGAAGAGTCAGAGCCGTATACTTAAAATTATGGAGGACATACTAAAACCATTTCCCCAGGAACGAAGGACTTTGGGGTTGTACTCGGTTTGTTTTTCGACCACAGGGATCGGGGTCTAAATTAAGTTCTGGGTAAGGGATTTCCCCTCAAAACGGTCCTGCTTGCGAGGTAGTACTTTTTCAAGGTTCAGGAACTTTCAGGGGTGGGACTTGGTTGCTGAACATAATGATTGGTTGAAAATATAAGACGATGGGCCAACGGCGAGGTTCAGGCTTTATTAAGTTTATATGCGGAGGACGAAATCCAGTGGGAACTGGAAAATCGCGCGCATTCCTACGTCACCGGACTAATCTTCACGGTACTTTAGCTACCGCAGACAGCAACAGGTCTGAGGGAAAAAAAGCTCCTGGAAAAAAAAAAAGTTTCTGGGACAAATTGTTTTGGGTGATTTCGGTGGAAATGGTAACCTAGAAATCTAGACGCACCCTAGCGGTAGCAAATGTAATTTGCAGCCAGGGCGTCTAGCAACTCTCCGTTGGCTTGCGAGCCGGAAAAACCAAACTCTGGTCAGGCCAATCACATCGTGTATAGAGTCGGTGGGCGGGCTTAACATAATGACGACAGAGTTGCGGCGGTTCCGCATGCTACTCGTAAACAAAGAAGCTTTGTTCTGGAAGACTTGGAGTTAAGCTTTTCTTTGAGGAAAGAACAAAGAACGGCACTGAAGTCATTCTTAAAAAAGGAAGATGTTTTGCCGACCGGATACGGCGAAAGTTTAATCTATTAACAGCTCCGCTTCACCTTCTTCATTGCTCTGGTTGGTTGTAGCGGTATCCTATTGCGTGCAGAGGGAATCTGAAAGACAACTGTTTATCCCGCCCCTCGGATTGAGCCCTGCCAATGGTGAGTTCCCAGACCCAACATCTTGATGTGGCTCTGGCTTGTCAGGCTATAATTTTATATTAAAAACAATTTTATAGCTTCATAAAATTGAGCTCAAACCCCTGGAGTCACAGGGATTACTTTAATGATGTCTTTACTACCTTTCTTGAAAGTGGTAGTTGCACAGACTGTCAATGGTGGGACAGAAAGCTCTCAGATTTCATCAAAAATATCTTCATTTGTGTTCTGAAGATGAACGAAAGTCTTAATAGGGTTTGGAACGACATGAGGGTGAGGAATGACAGAATTTTCATTTTTGGGTGAACTATCCCTTTAAGAACTGTTCACTGAAAGGTTCTTTGGGGAACCAAAAATAGTTCTTCTATGGTATCACTAGAAAAACACCCATTTTGGAACCTTTATTTTTAAGAGTGTATCTAAATAAAAGACATACATATATAACTCTATCTACATATACAGTAAATGTCATTCAGGTGTTCCATGTATACAAATAAAATTACAATAGTGCTGTTCACATGTTTGGGGTTTTTGCGGGATTTTTTTAAGGTTTCTTAAAGAAGTCTCTTCTGCATTTATTTGATCAAAAATACAGTAAAAACAGTTAAATGCAATGATTTAAAATATCTGAATATGTAGTAAAGTGTAATTCATTCCTGTGATCAAAGCTGGATTTATCAGTCTTCAGTGTCACATGACCCTTCACAAATCATCCTCATATGATGATTTGATACTCAAGAAACATTTATGATTGTTATCAATGTTGAAAACAGTTGTGCTTCTTCATATTTCTATGAAATTCCTTTTTTTCAAGATTCTTTGATGAATAGAAAGTCTAAAAGAAGATACTTTATTTGAAATAGCTTCTTTTGTAACAAATGCTAAACATGGCCAGCTAGTAGTTGCTGTGCGAGTAAACCTCACTCCTCTGATCTCAAGAGACGCTCTAGCGACTAACACTAGAGGTTGCAGCCTTTAGCCTCCTTGTTAGAGCGTCCGACTCTCATGCCGGCGGACTCGGGTTCGAGTCCCACTTGGAGCGGGGCGGTTCGAACAGGAGGGATTACATATGGCCCTGTATGACATCATAAAAGGCGGAACTGCTTGTATGGGCACTTCTACCGGATGAGCACACACACACACACACACACACACACACACACACACACACACACACACACACACACACACACACACATCAACCAGAGCGAGAGCAAGAGCGCACCCATCAACAAGCTTTGTTCGGGTTACAAGAGCCATTGACAGCGCTGGCATTGTGTTTTTAGACCACAAAATCAACAATGTCATTAAATAAGTGTGTTTCTGGTTGTGAGGGAAAGATAACTTTGTTCAGCTTCCCAAATAACCCAGTGTTAAGGAAACAGTGGATGCAGTTTCTTTTTCTGGAGTGTGTGTGTTTGTCCCCAGTCATGAGTGTAAACCGCAGGCGGTGAGTGAAACTGCATCAAATGTGTGTTTTGATGGCAATCGGTGCGTAAGTGCGTATAATGTGAACAACACGAATGTATAGTGAATCAAAAGTTATCCAGGGATAATGCCATGATGTAGTGTGTGTGTGTGTGTGTGTGTGTGTGTGTGTGTGTGTGTGTGTGTGTGTGTGTGTGTGTGTGTGTGTGTGTAGTGTTCGAGAGTCTTTAGCTCCATCCACTGCATGCCTCCACGAGCTCGGCTGTTTTCAGAAAGAATTGGTACAGCGTATCTGTCTTTTATAAATATGATAAAACTAAAGACTCCTGGGAGATATAAGGGATGCAACACTACTCTATAGATACTCAATATTAACATGAGATTGGCAGAAACTGTGCCTGCTGAATAAAATTATTACTTTCTTTAACCCTCTGGTGCTCTTCGTTTAGGGGTTGCATTGGTTGTCTTCCCGGTCATAAGTGACCGGACACCTAAAAATGTAACTTCCTCCACCCCAGTAAAACCAATGCAATGTATTTTTCTTCAATAATATTTTTTCTTTTTAATTTTGTATTTTGAGATGATTTGATGGTATTTTTTAATATTTATGTATAAATTATGGTCTATTTTTGCCATTGAAAATTATACAATTTTTAAAAAAAAAATGTTTTAATTATTGCAGTATTTCAGGTTAAAATAGAGTCTAACTTAAAAATATATATATTTTTTAAGGCAGATTAGCGCCCTCTTTTGGAATTATTTAAGAAATCATGCAACCGGAGAGGCTTGAGAATTCCCTAGTTCTGTTTGAACACGTTTAATGATTTTTTTGTTGTTGATGGATTTGAATATATATTTAAAAAAAACTCAAAGACTATTTATTATAAAGTTTTATATATTTGTTTGTTTGTTAGAAGTATAGATTTTTTTCTGTGAATTTGTGTTTTTGCAGATTTCCCATTCATTTCCTATGGTGGTCATTTTTGACCAAAGAGACCAAGTATTTTTTTTACGACCACTTAGCATCCTCGATTCATGCCCTCAATTTTTTTGTGTGTTTACATTCCTAATGCTAGAAAAGTCACCAAGTTTCATATCATTCCGCAGTGATTTTTTAAATTTCAAAACAGACAATTTTCCGGTCAGAAATGACCGAAGAGCACTAGAGGGTTAAAAAAACTATTAAAAATCTTTCTGACCCCAAACTCCACCAGGACCTGCAGTCTTTCTCAGATGGTGTTTCCCACCGAGGGGCTGGAGGAACTGCGCCTGAAGGTGGCGTCCTCTCTGTCCAGGCTGCACCCGGAGTTTTGTCGCTCATCTTTGGGTGGCGTCTGCAGTGAGCAGTGGAAGCAGAAGGTGTAGACGAAAGCCACCAAGAGCAGGAAGCACACGCTGCAGAAGATGATGACGATGAGGATGGTGTGAATGTGTGTGTATGTGTCCTCAGAAGGGCTGAACGTTGGGGTCACAGTCTCAGCTGGGGTCACTGCAGACGTCACGTTTCCACCACTGTAGACCGATGCCTCGCTGAGGTGTGCCATGGTGGCGAAGTTATTATCAGTAACCTGCTGTAGAGGTGAAGACAGCACAACTTTGTGAGGAGGATATAGTGCTGTCATTTAAAAACATCTTTAAGAAAGTTCACTGAAAATCAAAGAAAGTAAAACACTGTATACTATATTTATTATGTATTTTAGAGCCATAATTATATATATATATATATATATATATATATATATATATATATATATATATATATATATATATATATATATATATATATATATATATATATATATATATATATATATATATATATATATATATATATATAATTACAATTTAAAATGAATGTTTTCTATTGGAATGTATCATTTAAAATGTAATTTATTCCTATGATGGCATGAATTTTCAGCAGGCGTTACTCTAGAAATCATTCTAATATGTTGATTAAATATGTCTAATGGAAACTGTGATTCTTTTTTTCAGATGCTATAAAGTACATTTTTTCATAACAAATTCTAATGACCAGTAACACATTCAGCAGTCACAATCACATTCAGTGAGGTCTACACAATACAGACATTTACATTTACACATCATTGACATTTAGACAATAATTGGATGGAAAATTTTATTAATTTCAATTTCAATTTTACCTACCAGTAGTCAAAGTGATGGCTCAGTCAAAAAAAAGAGCATGCACAGCATTTCTGCATGGCAAGAAATATTATGCATAATCTTGTTTTCTGTCCAGCACTTGGTCTCTCATAACTAAAAGTTTCACCAGAGGCAGAATTGAAGGGACTCACCCAGTCCAGTGTAACTGCTGTCAGTTCTCATCTGTAGAGAAGTGTCTCCTCTGAAGAGCGGTCCACTTGTGTTTGCATTCACAGAACCTGCGCTTCTCTTCAGACACAAAGAAATTAAGAAAGGATGGAGAGAGCGGAGGGAGGAGAGGAGGTCAATGTTGCCATAGAGACGCTCACTGAGTGGATGAGAGCTTTAACGTGATGAACGTCAGAGTGTGATGCCAACTCAACAAAGATGAGTAGATAGATTAAAAAATTTACATAAAAATAAGTCTTTCTCTGACAGACAGACAGACAGACAGACAGACAGACAGACAGATAGATAGATAGATAGATAGATAGATAGATACAGACAGACAGACAGACAGACACAGACAGACACAGACACAGACAGACAGACAGATATATAGATAGATAGACAGACAGACAGACAGGTGATCATTTCCAACTGATCATTTCGCTTTGAGGATATTGTTACGACCCCATCTAGGGTGAGGCCGCAACATAAACTGGTATTGGAAACCAAAGATCCTTTGTACACTTTTATTTACAGGACCACAAATGAAAGCACAACTTTAGGGATGAGCAAAGGCCAAAATAACAAAGAAACACCAGCTAAACTCCTAACAGGAAAAACTAAATTCCCTAACAAAAGAAAACAAATAAAAATACAACAAATAACCCTATCTACCTGACGAAAAACAGGAGAAAACAGTATTTACAAAAGAATTGGCACTCGCCCCTTACAGCTTCCAAGAGTTGAAAAGATATTTACAATAATCAACAAAATATACAAAAAACGGAAATGAGATTGACAGCCACTTATCAACTCAAAACCAAAATTCACACTGCACACAACAGGCAGGTCAACAGACTATCTAGCAGTAGCAACACACTGTTGCAAACACACAACAGCACATGTGCAATTGAACAGGAAATCACAGGTTGAGCAGAGCTCCCACTTCAGGCATTGCAGATCCTTTTATTGCCTCTTGGTCCCATTAGCACCAATCAGATCTGGAGTTCACTTCGATAGGATCTAATCCTGTGAAAGAAAGGGCGGGACAAAAGAGAAAAAGACAGGACCAGCATAGCAACACATATACACAATACGTCTCAGGACATAACACCCCCACCCATAAATGTCAAACGCGTTTTGACAATATGATCCACCACTAAATGTCAAGTTACAGATTTTAGGGGTTTTTACACAGTAGCAAATCACACGTCACCCAGGAGTCGCTACAGTCATTTGGGAGACCATCTTATGTCCAGCCAAGTCATTACCTTTGGTAAGGTCAACATTAGCAACAGGAAGTCTGGAGCATGCACCAACTTGCCCTAGTCCATTTTCAACCATGAGAGACTGGACTGCTTCTGTGTCCCTCCAACTGGTGATTGGCCTAGGTTTAGAACTCTAGTGAGTATTCCTGATCCAGACAGCATGAAAGGCTTGTAGACAGAAGAAAGAGGTGAGAGGGAGGACGAATCTAAGACAGGATGAACAGATGCAACACCAACACATCTGGTCTGAGCTGAGGGATTCCTCCGTTTCCAGGCCTCACAATTAGCTATAAGATGATTTGACTCAAGACAGTAGAAACAAATGCGCTTTTTACCACTGTTGGGGATGTTTGGGGAAAGACTTGTGTTTTTTCTTTTGGTGGATTTCATTAGAGAAAACATGGAGATTTTCTTCTGTCGAAACACCATCTAAACAGATTTCTCCCTGTTGACTCTCTGAAATGGAAGAAACTGTCTGGCGTGTCTGATAAAACTCATCGGCTAACACTGAAGCTTCATAGAGAGAAGCAACTTTTTGTGCATTTAGATGAAACACAACTTTGTCCGGCAGACAACTTTTAAAGTCATCCAACAAGAACAACTCACTCAGTTGTGCAAAATTGGAGACTTGACTTGCTACACACCACTTCTGAAACAAAGCTTGCTTCTCATTGGCAAACTCCACAAAGGTTTGATTTGCAGATTTCACATGGGCTCTAAATTGTTGTCTGCAAGTTTCAGGTACCAATTCATAAGCCCTTATCACAGCTGTCTTCACAACGTCATAGTCCAGACTCTGTTCAGTTGACAAAGCAGAACACACTTCCTGGGCCTTGCCTACAAGCTTGCACCGCAGTAGCAATGCCCACATTCCTTTGGGCCATTTCAGGATAGCTGCAAAGGCATGGAAGTATGTTTCCACCTCAGCTTCACTGAAAGGAGGCAACAATTTAATATGCTTACTAGCATCAAATACAGATGGAGGACTGGTACTTTGCATTGGTGTGGAAACTCCAGATAGGGTAGAAGTAACATCTACTATTGGCTGAACAGAGGTAGAAGAGCTAGGTCTTTCATGGCCAGGCATTTTTGCAATCTCCAGCTCTATCTCCTCCAAACGCAACAGCTGGTTCTCATGCTCTTGCCTTTTTATCTGCAACTCAAGTTCTTTTACCACCATCCACTGGCTCGGCTGGCAAGATCTGCATGTTCAGCAATTTGTTATACAACTCAGCCTTTAACAGTTGTTTAGAGGCATTAGGAGACACTACAACTTGAAAGAAATCTGCAATCTGTTGCAGGTCATCTTTCCTACACTTATTAAATACTTCAAAATATGGATTTTGAATAAAAGCAAATAGATCAAACTCCATTACCAACCTCTTCCACACCAAATTAAAATATCCCATCAAACACAATGACTCAGGACTGATCTAGTTATCTAGTTTTACAGGATCCCGGACAAGCCCCCACTTGTTACGACCCCGTCTAGGGTGAGGCCGCAACATAAACTGGTATTGGAAACCGAAGATACTTTGTACACTTTTATTTACAGGACCACAAATGAAAGCACAACTTCAGGGATGAGCAAAGGCCAAAATAACAAACAAACACCAGCTAAACTCCTAACAGGAAAAACTAAATTCCCTAACAAAAGAAAACAAATAAAAATACAACAAATAACCCTATCTACCTATCTGATGAAAAACAGGAGAAAACAGTATTGTGGGAGAGAGCTGTCGAGCTGCTGACGCTCCCTTATTGTCCTGTCTTGTGTGAGCGCGCGGTCTTGAGCGTGGTCGAGCTGTGTGCTCTTCTGTCCATGTGAGTTTAGTGTGGGGACCGTGGTGTTCGGATCCCAGCACATCAATATAGTTTGGTTTCCGTTTTGTGTCGGGATTTGGACATTCATGCTCTGTGTGTTTGTCTTCTGTCATGCGTTCTGTCTTGTCCTGTGAGCGTGTGGTTTAGAGTTTGATCAGGTCGTGCACTCTTCTGTCCACGTGTGTTGTTGTGTTCTTTGTAGCACGCATTCGTGTTTACATCGGCCGGGTGCTTTCATGTCAGGTTTTGTCTTGTTAATTGTACCTTGCCTTGACAATTCTCAGTTCTCAGATACAAGACTACACCATAGGCTCTTTCTGAACCATCGCAGAACGTGTATCTATCTTACAACAGGGGCATTTTCCATTTCTGGGGTCACATAGCACCTAGGGAAGGTAATAAGTCTTAGTAAATTTGTCTTCCCACTGCATCCAGTTCTGCAAAAGTTCATCAGGTAATGAAGAATCATCCCATTCTCTCGGTTTAGCCCACAGTTGTTGGATTAGGATTTTTGCTCTGGTTGTATAAGGGAGGATAAAGCCCAGTGGGTCATATTGACTGGCAAGGATCCGATATAAATTGCGCATTGGTAGGCGGTCCATACTCTAGGCTAGGGGATGTTGCTTGTACCTAAGAGTGTCGTGGGGCTGTGTCAGTGCAGACCTAGAGTGGATTCAGGAACTTCTGTTTCCCTTTGTGACAACCACAGTTCAGTACTAGTAGACTGAGCTTCCTTGGGTAGATTACTTGCTACACTAGGGGTGCATCAACAAGGATTAAATTAAGATCAGTTTAGAGCTAATCTAGGATTTTTTGATCTAGGCTTTATTTTAAATCGAGTTGTGTTGCACCATTTAATTTTAAACCCAGATTAGAATTTAACCTGCGATTAAAACCTCTATTTACAATAAATTTTCGCCGCCACGATGGATTCGCCATTGACAGCAACAATACAAATATTCAATTTCCTTCTTTATTGACCACCAGAAACTCTTTCACTCTCTGACATAAGTATACAGCTCTTGCCGATAAAGTAGCCTAAGTAAACTTGTAGGTAATGAAAACATTGCGGCAGCGCGTGCGGATTTCATAAGCCTGGAAATATATTTATACTATCAATTAATGGAGTATATTGTGGCAGCGTAACTTATGACAAACAACTGTCATGATTGGCGGAGTGACTATCTCCGCTCTTGACAGCGCCGCCTTGTCCGCTTGATCGCCGCCCATTCTGTTTGATTGAGTGGAGCGGGCATGAGAAACGCGAGGCGTGGCCACGATCACTGCGCTCACCTCATCATCCCGCTGCCGTTAAATGCTAAATATAATCCTCTTCTTTTCTTTATCCGACAACGAGGAGAGGTGTACTGAGATGAGTGACGGATCTGCAACCCGGACTCGATAGCAGACGTAAACTCACGGGCCGCCACGACCCTCACACTCTGATGGCTCAATTTGCTTTATTTTTTAATTTTTATTTGTAATAAACACCCCTCTGAGACCTGACGACACACCCACTGTTTCTATCTCTGTTCAATCATCTGCATAGTTTAATTGTATTTGATTTGATTTTATTGGACAGAATGTTTTTTTTTTTTTTTACAAAAATGTATCACACAACATTTAAAAAAACTGCCGAGGATAAAAGCACAAAAAAGCAAAAGGCTTATTTACATTGTGATCCTCTGTGCACTGTACCTACCTGTAGGTGCACTTTCTTTTATTTAAACCTCCTCACATGTAAATTTAAAATTAATCCATAATTGAGATTCAAATCTGAGTTTAAAGTTATGGAGCAACAGGATTAAAGTTAATCTATCTTAAATATAAATTAAATCCAGGATCAAGATGTTGGTTTAAATGTAAACCTGCTTATTTTTAAACAAGGTTTAAAGTTTGGGTACTATATAGCACCGCTACCATATACAGAACCTGTTAAGATATGGTGCTATATAGCACCAAAAGTGGTTCCCCTATGATTATGACAAAGAATCACTTTTAGTGCCATATAGCACTTTTTTTGTGTGTGTAAAGTGTAATTTATTCCTGTGATCAAAGCTGAATTTATCATCATTACTCCAGTCTTCAGTGTCACATGATCCTTCAGATAGCATTCTAATATGATGATTTGATGCTCAACAAACATTTATGATTATTATCAGTGTTGAAAACAATTGTGTACAATGTTTTTAGGATTTTTGAAAGCTTTCTATTTCAGATAAATGCTGCTCTTTTGAACCTTCTATTCATCAAAGAATCCTGGGGAAAAGTACATATCCCAGTCTGAACTGTAGTACTGTACGGCTTTGAATATTAACACCTGAGCACTCTTGTGGGTTTGCTACTGTTACAATTAAAAATCATATAAGGTTAAATACATGACAGCCAGGCATGCTGTAAGCAACACAGCTACAACTACTAATATTGATACTGGGTGTGCGAATTATCAAGAATTGACAATGGTCAATTGTATTGGTGGCACAGAGTGGCCCCCAAATAAAATTCTGCTTAGGGCCCCATTAGGGCTTGGGCCGGCCCTGCAGGCTCCTTTGTATAGTGAATTGGAGGTAATCACCTGACTCTGTGTTGTCAAGGACATGCTTGTGCAGGGTATAGGAAGCACAGCAGGGGCTGCAAGTAGTGCCAAATGGTATCTCAAATCGACCCTTTCTGTAAAAAAAATACTAGAAAAGGCAGTGTCCTCACAACTATTCTCCTTTTTTAGAAAGAAATGGTATCTGTGAGGATTTCCAGTCAGGATTTAGACCGTATCATAGTACTGAGACTGCTCTCATTAGAGTTACAAATTATTTGCTCTTATCATCTGATCGTGGTTGTATCTCTCTTTTAGTGTTACTCGATCTTAGCGCTGCATTCAATACTATCGACCACAACATTCTTTTGAATAGACTCTCAAATGATGTTGGCATTAGTGGAATTGCATTGGCATGGTTTAAATCATACTTATCTGACCGTTATCAGTTTGTAGCAGTAAATGAAGAGATGTCACACCGATCACAAGTTTGGTATGGAGTACCGCAGGGCTCAGTGCTAGGACCGTTGCTCTTCACTCTGTACATGCTACCACTAGAAGATATCATTAGGAAGCATGGCGTTAGTTTTCACTGTTACATTTACATTTATGCATTTGGCAGACGCTTTTATCCAAAGCGACTTACAGTGGCCTTATTACAGGGGCAATCCCCCTGGAGCGACATGGAGTAAAGTGCCTTGCTCAAGGACTTGCTCAGTGGTAACCGCTGGGATTGAACCAGCAACCTTCTGCATATCTGTTCCATGGTTTAACCCACTGGACCACCAACACTATTATGCTGACGAAACTCAGCTCTATATTTCTATCTATCCATCATACTCCATCACATCTATTGCGGCCTCAAAATTCTGGCCAGTTAATAATACCTAGAATATCAAAATCAACTGCAGGCGGTCGATCCTTTTCCTATTTAGCACCTAAACTTTGGAACAGTCTTCCTAGCATTGTTCGGGAAGCAGACACTCTCTGTCAGTTTAAATCTAGACTGTCTCTTTACTATGGCATACACATAGAACATTATCAATTTATATTATTTAAATCAGTTAAATGATTGTTAGGCTGCATTAGCCAGGTCAGCAGGAACCGGGAACCCTTCCCATATCACCTGATGTAATGAATGTTCCTTGCCACCGTCACCTCTGTCGCATTTGGCTTTTGGCTTGTTCAGTTGGGGACACTAAATATTTAACTATATTACTGATCTGCCCGCATTGACACTATATGATAATTAAACTGAGCTGGATGACATCACTGTTTTCTCCAGAGCGGCTGTACAGCCATTGTAATAAAAAAATATATATTAACAAATTATTCCCTCGTTGGTCAATTTGGCCCCCGTAGGAATGAATGGGAAATGAGGATTGTTTTTTAATTTGTCAAAAATATATATTAAAAAATATGGTACAATCCAGAACAAACACACACATAAATGAATGCACACACTTAGGAATTTCCATTAAAATAAATGGGGGTGGGGGTATGGTCATATAATAGGAGCAATGTTTTTTTAATAAAATATATATATATATTTATTCAAATAAAAATAAATTGGTCACAATGCAGACTGCACACAGATATGAAATGATATGAAAACTCCAGACGAAGGGTGAAAAATTGCTAAGAAAAATAGAATAGAATAATAGTAAGTTACTTTGTGTAACATTATTAACTCGCTATTCTAAGGAAAACAAAACAGACCCAAGACCAAATCTTCTCTGATGATTCACTGAAATTTAACAGCCAGTTTGAAAGTACAGTGCAATATTAGGTACAGTTATGATTCATTTGAAACAAAAAATAAAATAAAGTAGTTTACAGTTATTGTTTGTGTCTGTCTAAGGATGGATGACATCCATCTAATCTCTAATCTCGATTTTAGACATAGTAAAATCAGTCTTTAATTCTGAGGTTCACTTCACACAATCAGACAGTAATTGTGAAATCTGAAATGGAGAAAATCGTGAAATCACATACTAAACTGAGACTACACACAAGCTTTTCTAAGATATGATTTTATGGTTAAAACATAAAAAATTATGTCAGCAGGGTTAGAAAAACAATCTTTATTTTTCTTGCCCCATGGACAGATATTTTTTTCTCGTTTTAAGCACAAACTCACTTAATTTGTATGCCTTTTTTTCCAAAAAATTAGGCGATATCTTGTCATTTTGCCTTTGAAGTAAATCTATATTGGTTTAATCATTTGTTTGATATTTTTAATAGATTGCAGTGTAATGGCAAACATTTTAAAATAAAACCAATTACTTCCTTATAAAAATAGAAACAGACATATTTAAAGGAAAATATGAACACCTTTTATGCAAATCATCATGTGTGGATATTGCATCGCAAACAATTATTTTCAGTATTTTCATCTTGTTTTACACAAAATCAAGCTTGTTAAATCAAGATACATTTACATTTACATACTTGCTTTCTGAATAAAATTATCAAAATTAGGTGTATTTGTGCTTAAAGCTACACTGTGTAACTTTTTTAGTCTATTCTTAGCTAAAAACACTTAGTTCTTTCAAAAATATATGTGCTCATTAATGTATATTTACTTCTTTCAAGTAATAAAGTATTCTCGTAAGTTTATAATATGCCATTGAAAATACATAAGGTAATGGGATCTAACGGTGGTCGCCATGTTGCCCCTCCATCTTGAAAGTACATTAGCCAAAGAGGGACATACCCGTAAATTCAAGCTTCGCTTTTCGCGTTTTAACCGGTTTTAATACTCGATGGCACTGTACAAAATTCTCTGCCTCGCGCATGTGCGCGTCAACTTGTTCAGACTTGTCTGGTGCATGTGCAGAGAGTTTTCATCTCAGCAGCGTCAGTAACAGAGTTATAAGGAGTTTTCCTGGCTTGTTTATTCCTCAAAAGTCTGTTTTTCCTTGTGTGGTATTTCTGTGCGTTAATAACTCCGTAAGTAATAATAGTTATTTTCATTGTAGATGTGTTTCAGAGTGTGTCATCGCGTAATTCAGTTGATTTCACCTCAGAAGTATTTTTGTGTCAACATACAATAGTGTAATGCTCACCTATTTGAATAATCATTCAGTTATTTTGTTATCAACAATGTTTATTCGTTTATAGAAAATATTTGCTTGTAATGTATGTTGATGGAAATATGTATCAGGTCTGATCGGCATATTAACAATTGTTATAAAGAGCGCACTGACTGCAGTGCTAATGTTAAAGCGCCGCACACACTTTTGTAATCCGACACCGCTTGTTAGCAGCGGCAGCGGCAGCTCCGCTCCTTTTAATGCAGCTGCCTTTAGCGCCTATATATGGTACAATAAGCTCTGGTTTACGGTTACATTATACAAATGTATAAGTATAGTTATACAGTTCTTAACTGTGTATGTATATTTACCATCCTTATTTGTTCTCTCACTGAAACCACATTTATGTACATATCCACGCAAAGCTGTTTATGCCTTGCAATTGGATGACTGAATAAACATTACTATCATCAAAGTTCACTCTGGATTAGCTGCAGTTCTTTCTAGCCGAATAATTAGGCCAGTTGAGTTCCAACCATCCCCACTGGGCACAGAATATCCCACAGGCACCGTGTCGAATGTGGACGAGGTCGAACTGGAAGCCATGTTAATCTTGGACTAAATCGGCCACCGTAGGAGTTGAAACGAAATCGGAATTGAGAGGAACAGAAACTAAAGTTCACTGGATGGTCATATACATGTTCACCACTAGATGGGGGAAAATATCACACAGTGTAGCTTTAAAGCTACACTGTGTAACTTTTTTAGTTTATTCTTAGCTAAAAACTTAGTTATTTCAAAAATAGATGTGCTCATTAATGTATATTTACTTCTTTCAAGTAATAAAGTATTCTCGTAAGTTTATAATATGCAATTGAAAATACATACGGGTGAGGGTTCGAATGCGGGTCGCCATGTTGCCCCTCCATCTTGAAAGTACATTAGCCAAAGAGGGACATACCCGTAAATTCAAGCTTCGCCTTTCGCGTTTTAACACTCGATGGCACCGTGTCGAATGTGGACGAGGTCGAACTGGAAGCCATATTAATCTTGGACTAAATCAGCCACCGTAGGAGTTAAAACGAAATAGGAATTGAGAGGAACAGAAAGTAATATTCACTGGATGGTCATATACATTTTCACCGCTAGATGGGGGAAAATATCACACAGTGTAGCTTTAAAATAAAGACAAATCTGAAAAATAATCTGAATTTAAAGAGAAAAGTTTCTTTTTCTGAAATCCCTGGCGATTTTTTCCGCTTCATTTTGATACATTTGTCAGAAAACAAGACCTAATATCTTCAGTCATTTAGCATCTCCATTTAATAATGTTTAGATATTTGTTCTGGAAAACGAGAAAAAACATACTGAGTAAGAATAATTTTTTTGCAGTACATGTGCTTGTACAGCTCAGAAAAGTTCATCTCTTCCTGATGAGGTTGTTGCAGATCCAATTCATACAGTCCTGAAAACACAAAGATTTAGATTTAGGTATTGGCTGCACCTGGTAATCTGTTCTTACTCCTCAAACTGCTGTAATGAGGTCCAGTGGTTGTTTATATGTGCGGCTTTGGCACCCCCTGCTGTCCCTCACCTGCACCCCCTCTCCTGTGTCCGCAGAGCAGGCCTGGATCTGCCACACTCGGTCTCTGTACGTGTGCAGGTTCAAACCCTCGGCGATCTCACTGGCTGGAGACGCCGTGTTTAAATCCTGTTTATTGGCAAAGATGAGGATGGGAACGCCAGCAAGGTTTTCCTGGTCTATCAGCTCTGACAGTTCCTACAGACGTAGGGAGAACGGGTAATGTGAGACACCCCCTGCACTGTTAGACATTTCTGTAATTTGTACAGTTATTTACTATATATCACCCAGTATAATACTGTAAATTCTCTTTACAGTAAATAACTGTAATTCCCGTTGCATCATGGGTATTTTCTATGACGTCAAACACCAAATACAGTGATTTCCTGTATTTTTTAAAAATAAAGTATAATACTGTATTTACCACAACGGCCTATTTGGCACAATTGGGATCGACAGGATTTGCTTTAGATTTATATTAGGAACCATCAGTGCAGCGTTGAAAGTTTCACCCGAGGAGAGAGCTCACGGTTCCAGAGAACATATGAGCTGTGTCCGGACACCCTGCGAAGATTTTTTCATCCCCCGTCAGAACGGCAAACAAGCAAGGTAAGTGTGATTTGTACTATCCGCGGTTGTCTGCACCCCACTTTTAGCTTGTCAGCATTGGTGCTAAAAACTGAGGTAAATCTAACGTTTTATGAATTTATTGAATTAGATTAGGAACCGGTGCAGCGTTGTAAGTTTTGCCCGAGGAGAGAGCTCACAGTCCGGACAACATACTTTACATAACGTTAGGTTATCATTTGCTTAAACTTTGCTGCTAAAAACTGAGGCAAACCTAACGTTTTATTTAAAAAAAAAATGAGTTTATTGAATTAGATTAGGAACCAGTGCAGCCAGCGCCGTGTGTAACGTTACTGCCCGAGGAGAGAGCTCACGGCCCGGACAACATACTTTACATAACGTTAGGTTATCATTTGCTTCAGCTTTGGTACTAAAACTGAGGAAACATAAACCTAACGTTTTATTTTTTAAAAGACTTAACGTTAGTGAGTTTATTGAATTAACTTTACCAATACAATGAAGATTTTGTTTATCGAGCATATTAAGCGTACATTTAGGACGACGTTAGTTAGTAAATTAACGTTGGCCACTAGTTGCAAAAATAATGTCGTTAACAAACAAAGTTTACATTTGGATTGACATTATTTATTTTACACTTTAGATAAGAATACCAGGAGCCTGCCTGTGCTGTGCGACACTGGAACTCATACAACGGTAAGTAACGTTAGTCCTCTTTGTTTCTCCACATATTACTGATAATTCAAAGTTTTTCTTGTATGTTTTAGTCGAGTCTGTTTAACAGAATCACAAAATTATTTAGTTTTTCCACCTCTTTTTAGCTGTAACTAGCCATGTACCATGTTTTTTTTTCATAAATTATATTATACTAAAATAATCCAAAACTATGTTTGTCCAGGACTGACAGATTATAATTTTATTTTCTGGAATTGAAGCAGTCCTGGACAATTTTTGGATGATTTTGGCAGATGAAATATAATTTATGAAAAAAACATGGCAAAACTTTAGAATAATGTTGCTCAAGTGCAAACCTGAATACATTTCTGAACACAAAAGAAGATGAAGAATGTTTGTAACCTAACAGATTGAGGCACCATTCACTTCTATAGTAATTTTTTCCTACCATGGAAGTGAATGGTGCCTCAAAATTGTCTGTTTACAAACATTCTTTAAAAGGTTTAGAACAACAGGGCGAGTAAATGACAGAATTTACTTTTTTTTTTTTTTTGGTGAACTATCCGTTTAATGACGGACCATTATTCTAAAGTGTTACCAAAAACATTTAAAGCAAAGGCACTAAGGGTGATGAAATTTAAAATATCTTTATTCTCTTAATTTTCTCTTGCTTTAAGTTTTTTTCGTGAGGAAAAACCCAGAGGAGGGAACAAGATGCACCACCAAAACCGGAGTGAGTCGGAAGACCGGGGAAGTTGTGAACAGGAAGACAACTGTAATCAACAACAGAGTGTCATCCTTCCTTCGCCACCTAATGGAGTTTGAATGGAAAAACACTTGGGGTTACTTGACTGTAACCCTGTTCCCTGATAAAGCGGAACGAGATGCTGCATAAGCTTATGCAAATGGGAAATGTCTTTGACATAACCAGCTGTGAAAATAGTGTGAAAACACGTCAATGAAATTGACCCGGAGGTATTTATAGCCTCGGCCGGTGACGTCATAGGCGCACCTGCTGCACGAGGCTATAAATAGATGAGCTTCCGCTGGAGCAAACCAGATCTTCTTTGTTTGAAGACCAGTCCTGAAGCATCATCAGCACGGCCTAGCAATGCAGCATCTCGTTCCGCTTTATCAGGGAACAGGGTTACAGTCAAGTAACCCCAAGTGTTCCCTTTCAAAAGCTACACTCAATGCTGCATAAGCTTATGCAAATGGGAACGAGAATACCCACGCCGCCGTGCTTGATGGTGCCTGGACCCCTTACGGTTGTGTAGGTGTGCACAAGAACGCAAGAAGCCTCAGGCATTAGCCTGTGATGTCGACTCAAGGACATGAGAGCCCAGAGTGGCATGAGCATCCAAGCTATAAAGTCTTAAGAATGTGTGCGGAGAGGACCAACCTGCCGCATCACAAACACTTTGTAAGGGAGCACCCCTTGCTAACGCAGTAGAAGAGGCGACTCCCCTGGTGGAGTGAGCCCTTAATCCTATAGGCGAAGCTTGACCGCGCACCTCATAGGCAAGAGCAGTAGCATCCCTGACCCAATGTGACATTGTTTGATGGTGGCAGAACCTCTGTTACGGCCCCCATGCCCTACTGGGGACCAGGAAGTAACTGCTGTCACTTGTGACAGTACGAACGCCAACTCCGCCTTCACGGAAGTGGAGACCACGCCGTTCAAACAAGGAGGATGACAAATAAATTAGTTTACTAATTTTTACTGTGCTTAACACCAATGCAGAAACGCCTGGCAGAAGTTAACACGCTGCCTGAGACTCTGAGAGTGACAATTTTAACACTTCCTGTTGAGGGGATGTTAGACGTTCTATGTCCTGGATGATAGCAGGATTTAAACACTGAACGTCTAACATTTCACTGGAAACCACTGCCCCCCCGAATCACCAGAGGCGGCGGGGATGGAGTAGTTTTGAGGATAACGGGGTGGGGCGAGCAAATGTTTGACACGCCCTGTCCCGTGGGGGCAGACTGGGCACCAGACCACCGGACTTCTTATATTGATGACAGTCCCGAGGTCTGCCCTGGGAGGTTGTTGAGGATGACGAGCCGGTCTCCAATCTTTACGAGGGAGAGCGCGACTCGCCACACTCTGCTTATTACCCTCCTAAATCTTGAAGGACTGAAGAGAGGTTGTGTGGCTGATAGCCCCTCCCCTTGAGTGCATTGAGGAAGAAACTGAGTGAACACTTCATGTTTCTTCCACTCCTTTAAATCTGGCCACTACAGAGTTAACTGAGTCACCAAATGAACCACTCAAATCCTTCAGAAGGTCAGCCTGATATGCTTGCAAGACAGCCATAGTGTGCAGCGCAGCACCAGCCTGTCCCTTTATATTTATTATTCTTATATAAATCATATACAATATATATTGAAATAAAATAATATATTATATATATATATATATATATATATATATATTCCATATAAAATAATATACAATATATAATTCATATATATAAGCTTTGCCCATGACAGCCGATGTTTATTTTCTACATGGCTTTATGGGGAGGTATGTCTCTTTAATGAAAATGCAGACCCAGGCGAGAGATAGCTCGTGAGCGTCTCCCACCTGGGGTATTCTCACATATCCACGCGATTTCGCACCCATGATAGTCGAAAATGTCGACGTCAAGGGTACAAAAACACGTGAAGTAAATGTTTTTTTTTTTTCTAGACAGAAACCTCAAGCTCACTGCGTTCGGGGATCTCTCATTCACGGTACCAGACAAACTGCCCTGGCCACCGCGCGAACAACCACCTCGATAAATTCCTCGTATGGATTCACCATCATGTGAGGAACGATCGCAGGTGGCTGCTCGAGGTCCGCGGACCCAGAGATTCATCATCATTCCCCGCGCGAGCCGAAGAAACGCTGGAGCGCGCTTCGGGATCACGCGGGGAAACATGCATTTGTTGAGCGAGCAAGCGAAAGGGACGGACCCGTCTCTTGCTCGTCAACAAACCCATTCGAGAGCTCCGAAAACTGGTGCGGACTGAAAGTAGCCCAGACGAGCATAAAGCATTCTAACTGTAAAGGCTTGCAATGCTCGCACTCGTCTGACTCAATGCAGCAACCGCATGCTCTTCCCCAAACACACACAGCAATAAACGTGTGCATCCAGTTCTGTTTTTTGAAAGAGAACATGGATATACAGCGTTTTACTCTGCTGACTCGTTTCCAACTGATCAGATTTAACTAGAACTCTTTCCACTTATGTTTCTTTGTAACAGAGATGAGAAAGAGAGAGAAATCTGCACACTGCCATGTTGAAAACTAACTCCTAACAAAGATCTCGAGTTGAGTCTTGAAAGAGAGAGAGAATTTTTTTTTTTTTCAGAGACTTTGTAACACACCATAACACAGAGTTGGTCTGAAAACAAAAAGACCTGGTTTGCTCCAGCGGAAGCTCATCTATTTATAGCCTCGTGCAGCAGGTGCGCCTATGACGTCACCGGCCGAGGCTATAAATACCTCCGGGTCAATTTCATTGACGTGTTTTCACACTATTTTCACAGCTGGTTATGTCAAAGACATTTCCCATTTGCATAAGATTATGCAGCATTGAGTGTAGCTTTTGAAAGGGAACTTGGACTAGGTGAGACACTTTTTTAATAGGATATGTAATGTACACAGACACTTACGCTGCATTCACACAGGGCGTCATGCCGGTTAGAAATTTTGTCTGACCTGAGACAGTGCCGACGCCACGTGACAGTGACGTATGGCATCAAAGCACCTCGAGAGCAATTCGAGAGCAGCCGCTAATACAGCCGGTGCAGTTTCTCCAGAGCGACTGCACGGACTTTGATGACGACACAGCTGTTCCACGATTGGCCAGATTCTCCGCATGACAGCGATCACATGTGTTTCGTGTTTATTCTAAAACCTTCAGTTCCTCTAATGCGCACAAATCTCTTTTTTATAACAGTTAAATCTCTTTTCATGTAGTTGCGTTGTTATATTGTCATGTTTATCAAAATAAAACAGATGAAAAACGTAGACCCCCACTTCATTGATAGTTTAGGCTTGTATGTTAACTTTATTCTTGTACAAACACACGCTGTATTAAGTAGTGCATAAAGTATTACATGACAAAAAATGTCTCTGAAACATCTGTGCATTGACAAATATTGCATTTATTTCACTTCAGCTGATAAAGTGTGCAAACACAGCGCGAGCGTCACTGCGGGAAGCAGAAAGTGTTCGACTTCACGTCTCCGTTTGCAGCTCCTCCCCGCCTGCACGCGGCTACTCTCGCCGATTGGTTGCATCCGGCCACAGCTGATGTCGAACACACCTTTCAACTTCTGCCGCTTGCAACGTGAGTGAAGCGACGCGACAGAACCCACAATTAAGTTCAGCAACGCATGACGTCAACCATTCAAAGTAAATGAGAAGCGTCCCGTGTGAATGCAGTATTAAGTTTGAGGATACCTTACTAAATCTAATGCAGTATACATGTAATCCATCCTGCAATAAAAGGTTACATTGTTGTTTTTGATTAAATAGTTTGTGAAATCATGTTGAGGTGATTCAGTAATATTACTTTTTTGGAGCATGTAGTTTGTGCTGCTGCTACTATTATGTACTAACAGTTTTCTTTAGTTTTTTACTCAATATCAATTTTGTTAAGCTAATAACAGAGACACCTCTCTAATATGCAATCAGGTTCAGCATCACTACAAAGTACATTCTTCAAAATATTCATAACATTGAATCACCAGCTAAAACAAAAACTGAACATTTCATTTCACATCTTCATGAAGGCATTGCAGGACTGAATTAGACTAGACAGCATACGTTTAGCTAGGTGTACCTCAAAGTGTTAACTGTCTATAAAATAGTATTTTACCATTATGATGAATTGTAATGGGATTATTATTTTTTATTAAATTCCAACAGTGTAAAAAGTTTGTGTATACTCAAATTGTATGACTAACTTCATATCATTCTTATCTAGAGGGACTTCTTGCCATAATGGAGCAGAATCCTGGTTCCTGTTTGAAATCAGGTACAGACATGAAACTTGTGTTTGTGTTGTGTTGTGATAACTTGTTTCAGAATTAATTTGCTCTTTGTTTATATTTTATTCATGTATATGTGTATTTTGCACCAAAGTTACAGTATTCTTCAACCAACTATTTACAGTATTCTACCAACTATTTTCTGCAGAGTTTTTAAAATTGTAGCTCAAACAATAGTGTGTGGCGCTAGCAAGGTCATGGGTTCAATCCCCAGGGAAAGCAAGAACTGACAAAATGTAAAATGTGTATCTTGAATGCAATGCAAGTCTTCTGCCAAATGCATAAATGTAAATGTAAATAAAATGTAAAATAAGTGATATTGAATGCACTCTGATTACTTTTATACATGATTTTCTGAAAATAAGTTTTGATTTGAGGATGTTTTAAAGTGAACTTTTTCCACACATTTACATGTTTAAGTTAAAGCACTTAAAATGTTTTAAATAAAGAATTTTATATTTCATAATAATTGTCTGTTTGGATTACTTCTGTAGGATAGATTAATGTAAGAATTAATGTAATTCAGTAAGTATTAATTATTCAATAGGATTAGGATTAATGCACTGTTAACCAAGGTTTACAGTAACGGTACTGTATTACAAAATTACAGTAACATGTAGTTACTGTAAACTGAAATGCGGTTATTGTACTGTAAATCTCAAATACAGTAACTTACTGGCAACAGTGTTGCCAGTAAGTTACTGTAAAATCTCTTATAAATGTCTAACAGTGTGTATCTAGTCAACAGAACACATTTGTGGCCATATGACCATTATGTTTTCAAGCCCCTCTAATTTCCCCTTGCCCATAAAGGAGAGGACCATGGTAAGCATGTTTTGTTTCACAAAAATATTTTTTTTTTGCATGTAAAAGTAAATTTTCTTGCTGTCAACTTAATCAACTGTTGTGCCAAAGCTAATTGATTCAGATAGAAAAACTTATATCATACATGTTGATGAACTACCAACAGATAAAACCATGTGATAATGCTAGCTGAAGATTAGCCTGAATTGCTAAGAGAGATGTTTTTTTTTTTTTTTTTTTTTAAATGTGGCGGTGGCGTAAAGTGAGACAAATACTGTGGGGTAAAGCGCAGGGTTGCCAACTTTCACGCATTTGGCGTCTCACGCCAAACTGCCAAACCTGCTTTTGATATTAAACAAAGTCTAAGCTTTTAGATTTGTTTAAGTTTTAATGCGAAATTCAAACTATAAATAGCGTTTTGGCGCTAATATGGCATAACAGTTAAAGCCAGAGTGTTGAAAAACGGAGATGCGACATGCTCTCTCATCTCGCGAGTGCGCGCGCGGTCACGTGCTCCACGGAGCTCTCAATACTGCTAGCGCTGTGTCAATGCATTTGAATGGCTTGATACACAACATCTCCACTTCAGGTGTTTGCAGCAAGTTTTGGTAAACAGTACAGCATAGTGTGCATTGATTATTACGTCAACCATACAGGATCGTTTTATTATAGAGAGTGATGGAGATGCAACATTGTTAACATTAATGTTTTTCCTGTATTTAGCCCTCATACACTCATACACATTGATGGTCAAATGTGACCATACACCTTAACTATTTTTCAATTGAATAAATGTTCTATATTTTAGTTCAAAAATATTAATTGAATATTGAGATATTTTGGTACTAAATACTATCTGTGCAATAATTATGGTCCTGACCACTTAAAATATTTTTCTTCTAATATTTTTCTTATTTATATTACAATTAGTATTACTTGTATCTAATCTAGTTGCTCAAAAAAGTATTGCAGTTTTGCATTTTAATAAATATTTTGATATGATCAAACACTAGATTTCTTTAAATGGGAAATTTTAAAATGTTAATAACGTACATATCCTTATTTCCTTATGTGTACAGCAGGCTATGAATTGATACTGAAATCGATATACAATATAATCTTATATGTACAGCAGGCTATGAATTGATACTGAAATCGATATAATCGTACGGTAATTGGTTAAGTACCCCCCCCCCCCCCCAACCCTGAAAGCGAGACATGAGGCACAAGTTAAGTTTAGTCTTAAACATATTTTAATGTAATATTACATTACATATGTTTTATTTTTAATGTCATAAACATTGTAGAAAAGCCATCATGCCAAGGCAAAACACCAGGAAGACAACCTGGGGCACATGTTCCTAAAAGTGATGTGGTGAAGAAGCTGCCTCAACCTAAAAGGCCTGGGGCCTCATTTATAAACGTTGCGTACGCACAAAAGAAGGCGTACGCCGCTCTCTACGCAATAATTGGTATTTATAAAAAGCAAACTTGACGGAAAAATGTGCGGTCCTTCACGCAAGCTCTGACCCAGGCGTACGCACAAAAACTGGTGAAACGAGAAATGGCGACACCGTCGGCAGATGGAAGAAACACGTGAAACTGTAGAATGTTGTGTAAAAGAAATGGCAATACTGCCTCTCATAAATAACATGAAGACTTCACAAAGCAAGTATTACAATTAACAGCCTACACAAACACCCGTTTGATCAATCTGCAGTGTAAAACAAACGAAAATTACAACAGAAATGCAAATTAACACATATTTGCAAAAAGAAAAGTGAAATATGTTCTGCAATAATATTGCCATGTTATGCTATTCATCCTCATAAATAATATGGTAAACAGAACGAAATAATGTACAAAACTGATATTCTCGTCAATGTGTCCGTCTGGCTGAGCAGATATAGATACAATTAGTTAGTTAGATAGATAGATAGATAGATAGATAGATAGATAGATAGATAGATAGATAGATAGATAGATAGATAGATAGATAGATAGATAGATAGATAGATAGATAGATAGATAGATAGATAGATAGATTGATAGATAGATAGATAGATAGATAGATAGATAGATAGATAGATAGATAGATAGATAGATAGATAGATAGATGTATTAATTGTCCGCTGGGGAAAGTTGTTTTCATAGTAACAATTTATTCATCAGCTACGGAATCATATTCATGCATATGCATTTAGTTTGTTTTATTTTTGATAAAATAACATATGACGTATGTCTCAACCATTCAGAAAAATGCAAGAAATTACATTTGCACTGAACTATTTCCTCTTTCCACGTAGATAATAGGGATAGGGATTAATAGGGATTCCCCAATAATTGCCGGCAGTCTCTCATCAAGAGGGCTCAGCTCCGGTGTCCCCTTTCCCCCACCCGTTGCAGACACACTCTGGAGATGGAGCGCTAGACGCTTTTTTGCCTCGACTTTGATGTCCGACCATTTCTTTTTTATTTCGGCCATGGTCCGAGGTTGTGAGGCTACAGCATTTACGGCGTCTGCAACCTTTTGCCACTCAAGTGCCTTTTTGGCATTAGTAATGCCCACACTGTGCCCTCCAAACAAAAATGTTCTCCTCTTTTCCACCTCGCCAACGATAACTTCTACTTTACATTAAGTGAAGTTACGTTTTTTTGATTTCCTCTCTGTGTTTGCCATGCTTTCGCAAATTATGAATATTAACTTGTGGGCGTTTCACGGACTATTTATGGGCAACTATGGGCGTGACATGAAGCCGCAAAAGCTGCGCTACATTTAGAATTGATTGTGATTTATTAAGGGAAAACTGCGTAGCATGTGCGTGTGCACGGTTTTATAAATCCGAATATTTCTGTGCGTACGCACATCCTATGTTTCATCCGTACATCACTTCTGACGCAAATCATACGCAAAGTTTTATAAATGAGGCCCCAGGAGGAGCCACACGGAGAGAGCAACTCCTCATCTTTACCTGTAATCTTCAGGTATGTAGAGTAGGCCTAGTTGTAGAGTATTACAGTAGGCTGTGGATCTAGTCATGTGTTCTGATTCCCAGACTGGGTTCTAGTCTAACTGGTTCTATCTGTCATGTTAATTAAAACATTTTGAATTATATTATGTTGTATTTGATTTTGCTCAGAGTTACTTTCAAGGGCTTAGAAAAAGAATGTGCTTAATTGACCGATCCCCATGATTTTGTTACTAGTCCGACATTAGTGTGTGGTTGTCAAGCTAGCTGTCAGGATTCTGACTGTTACAACATGTGTTGTTATGGTAGTTTCAGAGTGGAAAAAGTAAGTGATTCACTTTACCCCCTTGATTTCTCTGGTCTGTCTCCGTTTACCCCTAAGCTGGGGTAAAGTGAGACACAAGACGACTTTTAAAAAAAAACAATCATATTTTCACTGACCGCCGTCCTGAATACATTCTGATGATTTCCATTGCTAGGAAACATCCTGAATTAATGGGAAACGTGTAAATTTGACTGATATATCATTTTAGCCCGCTTAGAGGGGAGCAAATGTAAAAAAAAATAATTATAAAAAAATTATATCCATGGTTTATCTGTGCACATCTTTTTTTTTTTACATTCATGTTTCTGGGCCCGTATTTATCAAGCCTCTGAGCATTCCTCACATGAACACTGCTAAGAATTGACTTAAGAGTAAAACAATTCTTGGCTTAAAGCTGCGCTTAAAAGTTAGTGTGGCGAGCAGCGAGGCCGAGGGACCGTGAGGGCGGGACGAGGCGGCGCTCATCAGGGAGGATGAGCGCCAGCTGCGCGCCTCAGCGATCTCGGCCCTCGCGGAGGAGTGAGGGACTATAAAGGAGGAGTGACGACAGTGAGGGACGAGAGAGGACCAGGCCTGGATTTTATGTTGTATTTTATTTATGTTTTGTTATGTGTTGCTGCAGTCGACCGTGAGGGGCTGCAGCCTTTATTTTCACGTTGTGTTTATTTGTGTTTGTGTGTAGGCGGCAGTCGGCCGCGAGGGGCTGCCGCCGCCATATTTATTTTGTCTTTATTTTTGATTAAAACTTGTTGAATGTTCGCCGGTTCCCGCCTCCTTCTTCCCGTACAAACAACTTTACTACAGTGGTGCCGAAACCCGGGAGGAAGGAGGGACACGCTGTCGAAGAGCCCTCGCAGCTGAGGGGGATCGCGGTGCCGCGGAGTTCGGGCAGCGCGGAGGAGAGAAGTCCGCGAGCGGCTGCCCGAAGCGGTGGTGCTGGAGCGGATGAAGGTCGGTGGGACGGAGAGCTCGCTGCCGTGCCTCTGGGTCGAGGTGGGGTGGCTGCCGTCCGCGAGGGGGCGAAGGAGTCCCCAGCGCTTGCCCGGAGCCGAAGCCTGCTGCCGTCCGCCATATTGGGGAGGAGCCGGAGCACTGCCGTCCGCCAGTTTGGGGAGGAGCAGGGAGCGCGGGACGGGGACTCGCTTCCGGCCGCCCTCAGAAGGAGGAGCCACCGCCGGCCGCCAGGGGGCGGAGGAGTGTCGAGCCGTCCACCGGCCGTCCAGTACCACCGCATGGCACCGCGAGGAAGAGCCTCTCGGCTGGCTGAGGACCGAGCGGCAGTGTGTCTGGGAACCGGACCAGAATTTTTTATTTTTTTTTTTTCTCCTCTCTCCACTCTCTCGTCTCTGTCGCTCCTCATGTTCCTCGCTCCGTTCTGTCACCTCGCTGTTCTTACCCCCAGGTCCCGCGGCCGCCGTGATCGGCCCCCCCCGGGGAGGGGGGGGGGAGTAGAGCGCAGACTCGGGAGTACCCCCCGGCCTGCGAAGGGCGTTGGGGGTATGTGGCGAGCAGCGAGGCCGAGGGACCGTGAGGGCGGGACGAGGCGGCGCTCATCAGGGAGGATGAGCGCCAGCTGCGCGCCGCAGCGATCTCGGCCCTCGCGGAGGAGTGAGGGACTATAAAGGAGGAGTGACGACAGTGAGGGACGAGAGAGGACCAGGCCTGGATTTTATGTTGTATTTTATTTATGTTTTGTTATGTGTTGCTGCAGTCGACCGTGAGGGGCTGCAGCCTTTATTTTCACGTTGTGTTTATTTGTGTTTGTGTGTAGGCGGCAGTCGGCTGCGAGGGGCTGCCGCCGCCATATTTATTTTGTCTTTATTTTTTATTAAAACTTGTTGAATGTTCGCCGGTTCCCGCCTCCTTCTTCCCGTACAAACAACTTTACTACAGTTAGTTATCAAGCATCTCAGTCATAATTTAAGTGTGTAGGACTAAATCTTAAGTGTCAGTCTTAAGCCCCGTTTCCACCGAAATTACCCAGAACAATTTGTACCAGGAACTTTTTTTACAGAAACTTTTTTCCCCCAGACCTGCTACTGTCTGAGTTTCCACTGCGGTCTAAAGTACCGTGAAGATTAGGCAAATTAGTCCGGTGATGTAGGACTGCGCGCGGCACAACTGTTCCTCCCAGTCACCGACAGACAGTAACATTTTTGCGCGATACTGTCTGCAAAGTATAGAGGAGATGCAAGCAGCGCTGCTTTAGATAGTTATGTATTGGTTTACTAAAGATGTAATGATAATTAACAAAACGGCGGAAAAGAGACGAGCACCGATACTAAAGTATATTCTGAAAGCTCGTAAAGCTAGATTTAAAATAAGACAACGTATGTTATTATCAGCTATTACGGACATTGACCGTGCGATTGCTGAGACAACACGCGCCATCGGACAGAAAGAGCAAGACTGATATTTACTGAATGCAGAATTAAAGACTTAAAAATGCCGGTTGAAATAAAATGCTGCGTGAGCTCAACCAATCCGCATGTTCAGCGCCCAAGTCCCACCCCCAAAAGTTCCTGAACTTTGAAAAGGTTCTACCTCAGGAGCAGGGCTGTTTGGGACCGTTTTGTTGGTTCCATTTAGACCCCGGTTCCTGCGGTCGAAACACACCGAGTACCAGCCCAAAGTTCCTAGTTCCTGGGGAAAGTTCCTGCAGTGGAAACATTACATTAGAGATGATTTACGACACTTTGCTGTGCCACAAACGGGATTTTGGATAACGACATAGGCATGAACTAATCACTGAATAGATTTCCTTATTTAAGAATATTCTCAGATAAATTAACATTAAATGGTGAAATTCCTAAGAGGAGTTTACATTCAACACACATTTGACTTAAGAATTTTCAAGAGAATACATTATAATATACACATTTGAAATGAAAGATCATCACGTTTTCCACCCTGTCTTAATTACAAATTGAAAACCTGTGTGCTGTAACTGACCTGCCTATAGCCTAGTTTTTATGATATAATCAGACAACTGAATTGGCAGGAGGAAAGAAGCTCTGACAAAGATGATGCCTGGTCTGTCCAAACGATACCGTTTGATTAACCGCTCATTGTAAAACATTTCAAAAACATTCTTCCTCTTCTAAAAAGATTTGCGCACGTCTCTGTCTCCTCAGTGCCATCACAAGCCCCTACTGGCAACCCCTAACCACTTGAGAGACCTCTTGAGCTGTCTTAAATAACAAGGGACAAGCAAGACACTGATTAGCTGGTTCAGGTGTGTTTATTTGGGGTTGGAGCTAAACTCTGCAGGACAGTGACCCTCCAGGACCAAGTTTGGAGACCCCTGCCCTAAACCCTCACGGTCTTCCTCTGAGTCCGCACTTTCACAACGTAATGTCGCTTTGACTGCCGGGAAGAAGTCCGCTGTCTAACCCGCACCAGTGCAGGCTCGGCAGAAGTGCAGGCTCGGCAGAAGTGCACATCGAGGGTGGATTTCGGCAGTCATTGTAAGTCCACAAGACCGAAAGTGCACATGAAGTGTGTCATTTGGCACAGAGCCTATATTGTCCAGAGCCAATAAGTCCATTCGGGAAATTTCCTCACTACTAAATATTCCACAGTCAACTGTTAGTGGTGTTATAACAAAGTGGAAGCAATTGGGAACAACAGCAACTCAGCCATGAAGTGGTAGGCCACGTAAAATCACAGAGCGGGGTCAGCACATGCTGAGGGACACAGAAGTTGCCAACTTTCTGCAGAGTCAAGAGCTACAGACCTCCAAACTTCATGTGGCCTTCAGATTAGCTGGACTCTAGAGCAGTGGAGATGTGTTATAAATATCTTTACTGTCATTTTTTTGATCAATTTAATATATCCATGCATTTCTTTTTTTAATCTTATTGACCCAAACTTTTGAATGGGGAATCAGGGTTTCACCAAAAACATTTCCCGCATTGATAATACAGTAATATGAAATGTGTATTATCACATATTACATATTATTTATGAAAATATGTTATTATCTGTAGTTCACTTCCTATGCAGGGAAAAACTGTAATAGATGTAATTTTTCAGTGAAATACTGTTTATGGAAGTAAAAAACTGTCATTCCCAAAATTCCCTGTCTGACACTTCACATTTGAGAGGACCTGCCGAAGCTCGAGGTCATGAAAAGGAAGACGATGAAATTGTAAATTCTAGTATTTTCGCATTCTGTTGCCACAATTCGGAACAGCACAAACGCGAACCATTTCTTCTTCACTTGTGAGCCGATCATCACTCTTCACACACATGACGCTTCTCCCACCTGGACTATTTGCCTTTTTCCCACGGGACTTCAGCACAAGACTACAGCTAGCCGTCTAAAACACTATTTAGGTGAATTTAAACAATGGCCAAGTGGCTAAACGCATCTCGTTGTCATGTAAGGGCCCTGTTCATGTTGGACAGACATTTTAATTGCATTTTGTGCCTGTTAAGAGGCACAAAGACTCTCTTTATGTACAGTATATGCCCCCATAACTACCGTTTTAGCTGATTGGGAGCTCTGGGCATTAACTGTAACAGCTCCGAGTTGCAAGCACCAATCAGGTTAGTTTTTTTCTATAGACAGTACTCACAAAGGTATAAGGTATCCCAGATTTTCAGTAAAGTCTTGTGGACTCCACTGTATGTTTTCCCATGTTTTACTGTGTAATTTAACACAACTCACTACTAACAAGGAAAATGATACAAGGAAAAAACTACAAACAGGGTTTGTCCCCGGAAGAATCTAGGTATTTTTTTCAGAAAGTGCGGATCTTTCTCTGTCCACCGATGTCCCACACATTCAGTTTCATCCCATGAGATGCCACGCTCTTGATGTTAAAGCCCTGAAAACATCTTACTAGTCATCATCACCCAAAATAACTTAATTTGCAAATCAAAGAATATGTAATCGGGATCGATTGCTCCTGTCTCCTGATCGATTGCTCCTGTCTGCCTCCTGTCTGTTGCTGCAGTCAGTGATTGTAGCTCTGTACAGCTTTGCCTTTGAATCTCTATTCTAGTTAGCATTTCGCTAGCCTGTTAGCTTGTCATCTCTGCACCCGGGTCTCCTGTTTTCTGAGTTCAGTTTGAGTTAAGTAATGGCTGCAGATAAAGTACTAATTGTTGGTGATTTTAATATCCATGTAGACAATGAAAAAGACGTATTGGGATTAGCATTCAGAGACATTCTGAACTCTATTGGAGTTAGGCAACACGTGTCAGGACACACTCATCGTCATAATCATACTTTAGACCTAATATTGTCACTAGGAATAAATGTTGATACCATTGAAATTCTGCAGCAGAGCGATGACATCTCAGATCATTACCTAATATCATGCATACTTAATTTAGCTAAGGTTGCAAAGCCGTCCCCTCACTTCAAATATGGCAGGACTATCACTGCCGCCACTAAAGATTGCTTTTTAAATAATCTTCCTCATCAGTATCATCTCCTTAGCATCCCAGATAGCTTAGAAGAACTTGATGTTGCAACAGAAACTATTGACTCTCTCTTCTCCAGCACTTTAGACACAGTTGCTCCCATGCGCTTAAAGAAGATTAAAGAAAATAGTCCAACGTCGTGGTACAACGAGCACACCCGGGCCCTTAAAACAGCAGCCAGAAAAATGGAGCGCAGCTGGAAGAAAACAAAACTAGAGGTTTTTCGTAATTCGTGGAAAGAGAGCCTGATCGCATACAGAGCCGCAAAAACTGCTAGCTCTGCTTATTTCTCGACTCTCTTAGAAGAAAACAAACACAACCCTAGGTAACCCTTATTCGATACAGTGGCTAAATTAACCAAAAATAAAGCTTCAACTTCGGATGTTTGTAAACAGCACAGCAGTAATGACTTTATGAACTTCTTTACATGTAAGATTGATAATATTACAGTATCACATCAGACAGAGCATTGTAGGGTCACTGAGGAAAAATTACACTCATTCACTGCTATAGGAGAAGAATTGTCTAAACTCATTAAATTATCAAAATCAACAACATGTATGCTCGACCCTGTACCGACTAGGCTATTAAAAGAGATGCTACCAGAGGTCATAGATCCTCTTCTTAAAGGTCACATGGCATGAAATTGTAATTTTTCAACATTAATATGAGTTCCCCTAGCCTGAATATTGTCCCCAAGTGGCTAGAAATTTTGATCGGTGTAAACTGAGTTCTGGCTGTCTTTCTCTGCCTTTGAGAAAATTACGGCTTAAGCTGATCTGGAATTTTGTCCTGTTATGACGTCATAACAGGAACGGTTACCTCCCTTTCCTCCGCCCAGAGATTTTGGCATGCCCATGCAAGCGCCATATTTGTCCTCGAGAGATCATGGCTTGTGAACGAGTGAATAATGGCAGTTTCTCAGTGTTTGGATGTACAGATGAAAACAGAAGCCTTTTTTCAGTTCCTTCTGATCTGTGATTTCTGATGTGTAGCTAATTATTCAAGTTCACACAGAACTGTATTATTCGTGCACACGCTGCAGCTTCTCTCTCTCCTGAAAGAACGGTGTTTTCTATCTTGTGAGTCAGTGTTTTTGTATGTCCTCGTCGCGTCTATCTGTTCTAAAATGTGCATAGAGTCGAGAGTTTCTGCTCAACATCGGCAGAGTCACATCTTTAGAGATAAACCTCACGCACGACGAGGCTAGGGCTGCACTGATGAGTCGGCCTTCAACATCACCGACTCCCAGTACTGCATCTGGCCCACAGCGGAGGCACCAAACGCGGCGCGAGATTAAGCAGAAGGGGGGTAAGCGTGAGGGTATCCGGCTAGGCTAGCCAGCTATCCCCAAAATAAACTGGATTACGTTTGATTACTGCTGTTGTGTATTTGTTTGCACTGTGTACTCAATGCGCATCACTGACACTTTTCATATGATAGGAAAATATCTAAAAATAATGCTATAAACAACACTTACTCGTAACTCGTTCATCTCGACAGCTGTAATGGTACATATGTGTTACAAAGTTGGTACAATAATGATGAAGACGGACTCGGTGTGACTGGGACTCATGTTTATTCAGAACTCTCAGATACAAACAAAATAAACTTGCTCTCACAACTCAGTAGTTATTATAAATAACTTTGTTAGCAATCGCTCCGTCTCTGGTCCATGATGTCCGGTTCGCGAACAAATCTTTCTTTTGAACCGGTTCTTTTTAGTGAACCGGTCGAACCAGTTCACCAAATCGGACTGAATCGTTCTAAACAGTTCGCGTCTCGAGTCAGCGCTGATCCATAATTTACTAAAGTTACTAACTTTCTGTCATGAGTGACAGTCCCTCCGACTAGAAATAAACTAATAACCTGAAGTATATGCTAGTAACTACAACAGTTCACTGAACTGAGATGTGCTGAGAACTGATGAGAAGTGAACTCCGGTCCATCCGTCTCTCTGGCAGCAGGCTCGTGCCTCGTAGACCTCATTAAACCCCCCCCTCCACTACAAGATCTAATACTCTTTTCAAATGCAAAGATGTCAGCCAATCACAACAGTGGGCGTTTTCACTGAAGTCTCACAGCAGACACGCCTCTTGAAACAGGGCATTCAGCCAGAGGGCAAACATCAGTATAGAAAAAAATGCCTTTTATTTCTAAATTATGACATTTTATGATGTAAAAATCATACTAACAATATAAGTACACCCCAGGAAACATTATAAAATAACAGAAAAATGCCATGCCATGGGACCTTTATCATTAATTCATCTTTGTCATTAGGGTATGTACCAACATTTTAAATTTTTTTTTGGCTATTATTAAACCACTTATTAAAAAAATGCAACTTGATCCTACAGAATTAGTCAATTATAGGCCAATCTCAAATCTACGGAGCCCCGCACATGACATGCAGTAAAAAACTAGTAGGCTAAATAGTGCGCATGATTTACTATTTCGTTCCCTCAATTTATAAATCGTGTGCACGTTTTACTAATTTGTTCCCTCGATTTGCTAAATCATGTGCATGATTTATAAATTGAGGGAACAAATTGGTAAATCGTGTGCACGATTTAGTGATTTGAGGGAACCAATTAGTAAAACGTGCGCACGATTTAGTAATTTGAGGGAACCAATTAGTAAAACGTGCGCACGATTTATAAATAGAGGAGAAATAATAAATCGTGTGCATGATTTATAAATCGAGGGAGCGAATTATTAACTTGTGCGCACGCTTTACTTTTTTTTCTTGCATGTCATGTGCGGGGCTCCGTACAAATCTACCCTTTCTGTCAAAAATACTTGAAAAGGCAGTGTATTCACAATTATGTTCCTTTTTAGAAAGAAATGGTATCTATGAGGATTTCCAGTCCAGATTTACACCGTATCATAGTACTGAGACTGCTCTCATCAGAGTTACAAATGATTAACTCTTATCATCTGATCGTGGTTGTGTAAGAGTGGACTCCTGCAGATAGTTCAATCTGCAGGGTTGCAGAAGACTAAAGAAACGTTATCAGAAAGATGGAAGAAAACTGTACATTTCTCGTCTATTTCCACTCACTGCAACTTATACCAACAATGGAGATAAGTGCAGTTACAATAGCAAAATATGTGGGAGAGCGTTGCTATAAGGTGACTATATTGTATTGCAATAGGGGACACTTCAAAGTCAATTCCAAATCAAAACTAGTTAGCACAGTATTCGTAAAAGAAAGGATTTAATGACAAAATCTGGTTATGGTTACACTTAAAATAGTTTCAAAATGGATGTATGAGATGATAAACTTATACCATTAATCGTACACAGCATGAATACAATGTTACCTGAGGGATAGAGAGAGAGAGCGAGGGAGAGAGAGAGAGAGAGAGAGAGAGAAAGAGAGAGAAAGAGAGAAGAAGAGAGCAAAGAAGAGAAGCCCCCAATGACCTCAAGAGCCAGAGAGTCAAGGAGCCAGAGAAAAAGAGAGCCAGAGAAAAAGAGAGAAAGAGCCACCGTTCTAATCCTCATTGATCTATTCCCTGACCATGTGACTGAAACATTTACATTTACATTTTACATTTATGCATTTGGCAGACGCTTTTATCCAAAGCGACTTACATTGCATTCAAGGTACAGATTTTACATTTTGCTTTCCCTGGGAATCGAACCCATGACCTTGGCGTTGCTAGCGCCACGCTCTACTGTTTGAGCTATAGGAAAGCAAATATATTGAAACCAAATGTATTCTTTCAAAATGACCAATCAGACCAAACTCGAACATGACATTCAAACTGACCAATCAGACCAAACTTCCCCCACTGTAAAGGTGTGGCACCCATGGGGCCTACAGGCCTCTCTATTGTCTTCCAGATGGCCCTTCTGATAAGCAAATGGGGGGTGACAACAGTAAAGCAAATTTCTTTGTTGGATTTCAAATATCTTTGATTATTTTCAATTCCTTCAGTTGTATCTCTCTTTTAGGATTACTCGATCTTAGCGCTGCATTCGATACTATCGACCACAACATTTGAAAATGATAATGATATCTATGAAAAATTTAAATCAGGATTCAGGCCGCATCATAGCACAGAAACTGCGCTCGTTAAAATCACAAATGATTTACTTCTAGCTTCTGACCAAGGCTGTTTCTCAATACTAGTTCTACTCGATCTTAGTGCTGCGTTCGATACTATAGATCATAAAATACTCTTAGATCGACTTCAAAATTACACTGGTGTTCAGGGACAGGCATTAAACTGGTTTAGATCGTACTTATCAGACCGCTACCATTTTGTCTGTCTAAATGGGGAAAAATATAACAAAGATAACGTCAGTAGACTATGGGGTGCCGCAAGGATCCGTGTTAGGCCCTCTGCTATTCTCAATATATATGCTGCCACTTGGTAATATTATAAGAAAACGTCTTGTTCATTCCTTCCTTTTCTGGTCTCCGTTATATTACCCGTTATGTTTACACGTGATGTGTATGCTGTGTGGTGTTCTGTCTGATGTTGATTACGAATAAACCTATCTTTGTGCAAATCCCAACTCTCCTCTTCACTGCTGCACCGTACAACTGTAACACAACCATTGCCTTTTGGTGATGTTGGGGTAACAGCTTAGGACCCAGGACCAGTAGTGAAAAATGAAGACCAGGAGTCAGGAGTCAGATTAATTAAAGTGAACAGTTATACTGTTTTCAAGGTCTAGACACGTCATTACTGCCATGTGGAATGATTCTGATTGGTTCTAACAACATACAATGTAAGCAACTTTCCACACATAGACAGATAGGAGCATATATCACTAAAAATGCGTAGACTTGATGTCGCCCAGGCCCAAATTAGTCCCTAGCGACCTCGGGGGTCATAGAAAAGACGCCTCTAAGTCTAGAATCGTCTGCCGAAAGGACCATCTCCAATACTGGATCTGCACAGAATCATGAGACGCACACACAAAGCTTCACAGAATAACAGTTTCCATCAAGGTCGGGAGCATCTTAACTAACTATCAACAAAGCACTTCTCCAAAACATGCTGATACTAACTCTAGTTCAGAAGTGAATTTATTCTATTTAGTAAGAAAGAAAAGTATATCAAAGAGGTACATTTCTCTGAGTCCCCAAAAGAGTCACATAGCTGTAACATAGATGACTCCAGGGGTCACTTTAGTAAGACATACAGTTAATACATGCTGAGCACTCCTCTCACTTCAAACACCAAGGACATTTGCCTGTCAGCACGTCTTGACACAGACATCAGAGCAGCACCTAAATATTCTGGATTCAAAAGCACAGAGCAACTAAAACACTACAATATCCAAAATCACTCCTTGAATATAGAGAACTGATTTATCAAATGTAGGAAATTGTTATAACTTGATTATCATTAATTCTTATTTTAATATTGAACATAAAATCATTCTTGAAGGATATGTGTCTGATGAAGAGACAAGTGATGTTTGGCTTGACCCTTGACCCTTCAGCGAATTGTGCAGTTTTGAAGCCAAAATATATAATTTAGCGAGTGATTCGTCCTCAACCATTGAGTTTTTGACTGTGGTTGGGGAAATCTTCTCAACTTCACAAAATATGAATTTGCCAGCATAACTCAAACAAAACAGTATTTAGTATTTAATGAGGCAAGTTTTATCCATTTAAATAACAGCCTTTTGTGATAATGTCTAAAGGCCTGTTCATGACAACTATAATGATAACGATAAAGATATAGTTCTCAAAATCATTCTCAATATTAAAGAAAAGCAGAGTTCACACCACAGCTATAACTATAAAGATATAGAGCTATGCTTATGTTGAGCGATAAAACACTGCCAGCCAATCAGAATCCTTTCTAATTGAAGTGCTCGTGCATTTAAAATGACAGACAACACCGCAGAGAAGTTCATCGCTGAGGTCCAGAAAAATCACAGTGTCCATGTTGTTTTAATGTTCAAGAGTTGAAAGGGCAGAAACGAATCAGTTCACCGTCGCGTCATCTTTATGAGCCATTCTAACATTACTTTGAGTATCATGATTCACAGCACAGGAAGAAGAGCCAGAACTGTTACTGGAGCTCCTAAAACAATAGTAATGTTCCTATATCTACTCTGGCAGTTTGTAAGGTTCATCCGTCAGCCCAAAAAACGGAATCCAATGGATTCCAATGGCTTGGTTGAAGAATTCTGCATGTGAGCCTTTTCAGCATTTCTGTGAAGTTCACTTCATTTATTGAGTTGATGTAAACTCCGGACAAGTTCTTGTGCGTCTGATTATCGTTCAGCCTGCCATTAATGCACTGAGATCCCACATTATGACATGAGGTTCTCATTTGCACGGTCTGAAAAGCAACGAAACACAAAGACTATAGCCGAGCCGTGTGTGCCAGCTTTAGTAAAGAGAAAAATCTTACTGTGAGAGAGGAGAGCCTTGTCGTTTACGGTGTGGCCAGAAATCGATAAGCATGTGCAGACTGTGTCAAATATTCGTCGCTATATTCACTCCCCTGCATATAGTGTTAGTCTCAAAATACGGTCATATGTTGGCATTTACGATGCATTTGCAGTGTTGAGCATAGCCAATTCGCAGACATTTGAATGCAATGACCAATGAAGGAGTTTACATAACAGAATACACGATCAAGATCGAGTGGTTCAGCGCTTGTTGCTGGCTAATCAGCCTGCTAATGAATACAATCAACCATGAAGTGAGAACACGCAATAGATTCATTGTGCAGTGTAGGAAGAATAGAGTTTTCGCTAGAGTGAAAGAATTTGCTGAACTGAAGCATTCAATAGTTTTAAGTGTTTAAAAGGGAGCGCACTCTGCTCACTGGTCATAAAAGATTTGGATATGTGTTCCCCTGCTGCGATTTCAGTAGCTATACAGAATGCAATCTTTATGTAAATGAATTTATGTACATTCAATTTGTGCTGCTGTCGAACGACAAGTCGAACCTCGTTATGAATGCAACCTTACTATGCCCGAATATGCTGCTGTGAGTATGAGCGAGAGTGCACATTTCTGTTTTATTCATGATCATAGCCATACCTCCTAGCACAAAACCAAGGACACAAAAACAGAACACGATATTCTAAAGTTCCTAAAATTGATGGAGGCATCTGATATCACAGTAGCTGAAAACGCTATGGAGTCAAATTAACGTGAAGTACGAGAAGACAAAAGCACAACATGCTATAGCTATAGTTTTTATTTTTTTATTTTTTTATATATATAACCTTTATTTATTTATATTATTATTATTATTATTATAGTTAATCTTATTATTAAAAGGAAGTTAATCCAACATACCCAGTAAATTGATCGAAACATGTACGCTGCTGGATGACAGCCCAGAACACTTCGAAGCTTGAAACTGTTAGTTAGTTCCGATTATACATATGTGACAACTTGCAGCCTTTGCAAGGAAAGCTGAATCTAGCAGCATTTAATGTGTACAGATCAATGCACTGATGCCAGTGCACTGCTTAAAACTACTCCAAGCATAGTTAATTCAATTCGCCTGGAGCGATCTCATAACGCTGTGCCAATTCGCGATTACTTTACTCAGTTAATCATGGAGCCCGATTGGGTGCATGTTGCTTTAAAACTCTTGTTTGAGGTTTCATTGTGTTCATGGGAGATAGAACAGATGGCACAGCATGTTAGCCTGTTTCAGCTTTTCTAACAAAAGCTATCATTAACGGTAACTGGTGTAGTGCGAATAATTTACGGGGCACTATGGATAGTTACGACACGAGCGACAACGAGCGATCACGTTGCACAAGCAGGTGCGCGTCTGATGCATGCGTCTGCTCTATACTAAACATGCTTGCGACCAAATTGAGAAAGAGTAAATACTACACCCAATCGGCATCGGAAATGCAAAATCATATATCACTGTGATGAATGCTGATGTAGTGATGATGCCAGATGGTGATAAAGATCACGGCCGTGTCTTTTGATAACATGCCCAGATTGTCCTCCATGAAAGTGATTGTTCTGAATCTGAACGCGCAATTTGCTCTCGTTAGTGAAGGCACTCGTGTCTGTTGCCGCGACAGCCAAGTGAACAGAATGATAGGCTGACATGGACTTAGAACGCCACTGTATGCACATTATTAACTTAATTAATTAAATAATAGAACCAGCGATCGACCGCTACGGAACATCCGGCTCGTCATCTGTTGTCGCATCGGCATCTGCGAACTCAAACATGTGTAAGTACGACCTTTATACAGAAAATATGAAGACGTGATTGGATAGAGATGAAGTTAATAAGTGACGAAGTGATTAAGTCTTCCTGGCAGAACTTAAGCTGAAGCTTCCATTTCAGCTGGAGTCAGTTCAGTGTTGATTCAGTTCAGTTCAATAACTGTGAAGATCATCAACTATTAAATGAGTTCAGTTCATATAAGCAGCTCTGCAGTAGATCAATTTGTTATTCAGTTCAGTCAGTGTTGATGTTGTTGCTGTCACCAAATCCCAGCATGCACTGCAGTCCCTGGTGCTGAGAACGATCCTGTTACATCATCAATGGTCATCTTGTCTTGCACATGGTATCATGACTTATATTTGTCACTGCAGTTGTTCTTAAAATCCACTGAAGTGCTTCATTGTTCATCTGGTGTGGTGATTTCTTTTATTATTTATAGTGTATATTTTTCCAGTTCCTGTTACATAAGGCAGTTTTGTGCATCCATGAAAATCTGTCACTGTAACAAACCTTTAACCAAATTAAACCATAAAAAAGAGAAACATATTTTAATTTTCAAACATTTAAAAAATATTCTAAATAGTGGTTTGCAATGATTTAGTTTGTCTTGTTATTCTGTCAAACATTATGTAAGAATATATAAACAGCTGCTATTCATACTGTATGTTTCCAGAGCTTGATTTATTGGATACATTTTAAATGTAAGTGTGATTGACGAATGAGACGCTTTGATTACAGTGTTATTATTGAAGCATGATTTGCAAAACTATGTATATTATGTAAATTTCTCTAGAAGAAACTAGAGAAACTTGCTCTAACTTGTAAAACTGAATTGATCTAGAAGCAGAATCAGATTTAACTGTGATTTTCTGCTGTAATGATCAGTTTAATTGGTAAGATCCTCAGAGGAGAAGTTGTGCAGGGATTATATAAGAATGGAAACACAGTCTCTTTGAAGGACGTCCTGAATGTGAGTAAATGTGTGTTAGTGACAGGATCAGAGAATGACACTTTTCCTCTGTTATAGTCCAGCTGAACTCTCACACGCTGAAGCTTCACTTTAACAGGAAAGACAGTGAAGGGTTGATCTGGGGATTGTGATCTGTATTTGCTTTTCACGTACCCTACACACCAGACATTAGACTTAGAGAAATCCCGTCCCTTCCTTTGGTTTGATGCTGTGGTTATTCCAAGAATCCAGAATGTACTGTCACCAACCTCCACATCCCAGCAGTGTGTTCCTGAGTTAAAGCCCTCAGATCCCAGGACACATGAATAATAGTCAAACCTCTCTGGATTATCAGGAAGTGTTTTATCTTCATCACTGTTCGACACACTGGTCAGATCAGACGAGAGTGTGAGATCAGGAGCTGCTGTGTTTGGATCTAGAGTCAACGGAGCTGCAAAGAGAAGAACATCAGATTACAGGAGGAAATATGATCAGAAATGTAAATATAAAACATAAATCCTGCTATCATAACAATGGTCTCTCAGTTTCTGTCAGAATGGATTGAGGCTTCAGGTTTAATATCAGTATTCAACTAGATTAAAAAGTTTGTAGAGACAAACTTTAAGCTGGCTTGAAAAAGCCGGACCAGAAAGTTTTAAAAAGTTAGAAAAGTTTAAAGTTTGAAATAGTTTGAGTTTTAGTTAGTAGTTTACACCTGCTATGCGGTTTCTAGGGTACTCAGGTGGTTGCTGTGCGGTTGCTAGGGTACTCGGGGTGGTTGGTAAGGTCTTGCTATGTGGTTGCTAGGGTACTCAGGTGGTTGCTAGGGTGGTTGCTTTGCGGTTGCTAAGGTACTTGGGGTGGTTGCTATGTGGTTGCTAGGGTACTCTGTGTGGTTGCTAGGGTCTTGCTATGTGGTTGCTAGGGTACTTGGGTGGTTGCTAAGGTCTTGCTATGTGGTTGCTAGGGTGTTGCTATGCGGTTGCTAGGGTATTCTGAGTGGTTGCTACTGTCTTGCTATGTGGTTGCTAGGGTACACTTGGTGTGGTAGCTATGGTGTTCTGGGTGGTTGCTACGCAGTTGCTAGGATGTTTTGTGGTTGCTAGGGTATTCTGTGTGGTTGCTACGGTGTTCTGGGTGGTTGCTATGATAGATAGATAGATAGATAGATAGATAGATAGATAGATAGATAGATAGATAGATAGATAGATAGATAGATAGATAGATAGATAGATAGATAGATAGATAGATGGAGAGTTTAATGAGTCTCTACGGTTTAGTTCATAGAATGTCAGTTTGAGTGAGTCTGGGCTTCAGTGTTTAGATTTGAATTTTTGACAGTTGGACAGTTTGAAAATCGGAACATTCCGTCAATGAAAGTCTATGGGAGTTTTTCCGAGTTTTAATCAGCATTTTTAGGAAAAGCGTAAGTCCGATCAGTTAGAAAAGATATAGCAACTCAAGCTAGAACAGTCTGAAGGTCTGATATCAGACGCGAATAATTCACGCGAAGTTGGATGCTTGAACATTTTGAGTTTACTCGCTTCATTCGCGTGACATTCACTTCACAACAGAGCAGCTTTCCTCGGCCAGTCCTTCTGCCGTCTGCCGCTGGCTCTGATGTCTCTGTGGCGTCTCCAGCTGTAATTCGTCTTGTGTAGATGTAACGGGTGATTTTTGGTCTCATGGATCTATAATTTGTTCCCTGGCAAATCGTTTAGGCTGAGGGCAAAGTGAAGTTTCATTACTTTTATATTTTTAGGCTATTTAACTTTAAGTTACCGTTGTAGCCGATTAGCACTGACTTTGAATGTTTGACTGAATTATTTGCTTTATTTCATGTGTAGCTTATTATCAGTGTTGGGGAGTAGTTAACTACAAGTAGCTAAGCTACTAACTTAACTACATTTTTCAGTAGCTTGTCAGTAGCTCAGTTGCTTTTAAAACAATGTAGCTTTTCCAGTAGCGAACTACTTTTTCCAGCAAGTAGCGGTGTAGCGCGACCAAAAGCTACATTACGTTTTGTGTTTTGACGAGCCTGCAATGCATTGAAGCAGCGCAGTGTTTTTTTCTTATTTGATCTGAAGGGTCAAGGGTCAAGCCAAACATTACTTGCCTCTTCATCAGACACATATCCTTCAAGAATGATTTTATGTTCAATATTAAAATAAGAATCAATGATAATCAAGTTATAACCATTTCCTACATTTGATAAATCAGTTCTCTATATTTGCTGTGTGATTTTGGATCCACATTCTTTAGGTGCTGCTCTGATGTCTGTGTCAAGCCGTGCTGACAGGCAACTGTCCTTGGGGTGTGTAAAGCACCCTGGGAGTGAGAAGGGCCCAGCATGTGTTAACTGTATGTCTTCCTAAAGTGACCCCCGGGGTCACCTATGTTACAGCTATGTGACTCTTTTGGGGACTCAGAGAAATGTACCTCTTTTATATGCTTTTCTTACTAAATAGAATAAATTCACTTCTGTACTAAATGTAGTATCAGTATGTCTTGGAGAAGTGTTTTGTTGATAGTTAGTTAAGATGTTCTCAACCTTGAGGAAACTCTGGAGTATTGTGTATGTGCGTTGTATGATTTGTGCAGATCCAGTATTGGATATGGGCCTTCCTGCAGGCGATGCCAGACCTATAGACGCCTTTCTATGCCTTTTCCTCCGAGGTCATTGTGATCTAAAAATCTAGTCATGGGGCGACAACTAGTCTACCCATTTTAGTGATATGCTCTGCTATCTATCCTTGTGTGGAAATTTACCGTGACTGGGCATTTTCTCTGCCAATCAGAATCATTCCACATGGCAGTATTGACGTGTCTAGACCTTGAAAACAGTATAACTGTTCAGAAATTGTATGTTCGTTAGACGGAGGCGGGGAGACTGTTAGAGGGAGCGCGGCCTACGAATTCCTCTTGAGCTGGCTTCTGCTGATGAAACTGCAAACTATTCTTCAGTAAATTTTTCTTTAATTAATCTGACTCCTGACTCCTGGTCTTCATTTTTCACTTACTGGTCCTGGGTCTTAAGCTGTTACCCCAACAGATCACAAACTAAAATCGTGCGTTACTACCATCTTTATTTCATTGCGCATCTTGCGGCTTACGGTTCACAGAGAAGAGATCGTCTGATGATTATGTAAAGGACGTACAGGAGTGGGTTGATAACTTCACACAAATTGACTAGTAAAGTTCACACTTGATTTACACAAAGGTCAAGGTCTAGCCACTGCCTCTGGCTTGGCGTGCTCAGTTTTGGGACACTGAATTTTTCAACTAAACATCGAAATACATCTAAATAATAAACTAAATTAACCATTTAAACTAAATTACTGATCAAATTATTGATCTAAAGCCCACACTGTCACTGTATGATACTTGAAATTTTTCCAGAATGGCTATACAGCTGAATAAAATTATGCTGCATTATTTTCCTGTTTAACACTGTAAAGCTGCTTTGAAACAATCTACATTGTTAAAAGCGCTATATAAATAAAGTTGACTGACTTGACTTGACACAAACAAAAGATTAAAACGCTGTCTGCGTCCAAGACTTCAAGCACATACAGGTGAATAATAGCCTTTTTTAATTGATTATCCTGCTATATATATATATATATATATGCATTTTTGTCTACTCCTGTGTATCAAAGTTGCTTATATTTTGTTCTTGCATTGATGGGACATGACATTTGTAGCGATTTTGCACTTGACAGTCAGTTTGAGATATAGACTACATTTGAGTATTGTATATTTGGATAGTTTACAAAATAAAACTTTACTCTTATCATAATTGTATTGCATTGTGTTGTTTTAAACCCCAAACATTTAACTTAAAACATTCTTCATTAACGATTATTCAGTTATTTGTAAATTTGCATTTAATTGTAAAAAAATTAAAAAATAAATAAAAGTAGTTTCGATGTAGCTAGCTACATTTTGGTAGTAACTTGTAGTGTATCTAACTACTTTTTCAGAAGGGTAGCTTGGCTGTAGTTGAACTACTTTCATGTTTAAGTAGCTTGTAGCTTGTCAAACTACTGTTTCAGAGTAGCTTCCCCAACACTGCTTATTATACCTTTTACTTCTACTTTTCTATTATTGATCATACATTGCATTTAACGAAAAGAGACTGGGTTGTGTTTCATGTAATTTCATGTTATCACAGTGATAATTATATTGTCTGAACCAGATATTAAAGGATTAGTTCACTTTTAAATAAACTTTTGCTGATAATTTACTCACCCCCATGTCATCCAAGATGTCCATGTCTTTCTTTCTGCAGTCGAAAAGAAATTAAGGTTTTGGATGAAAACATTCCAGGGGTTTCCTCCATATAATGCACTTCAATGGGCTCCAAACGGTCCACGGTCCAAATGACAGTTTCAGTGCAGCTTCAAAGGGCTTTAAACGATACCAGATGATGAATAAGGGTCTTATCTAGCCTAACCATCAGTTTCTGTGAGAAACCGAGCAGTATTTATGCTATAATTTTACCTCTTAATAGACGAACGTGATCATCCCTGAGCTCCGCCATAACTTCCACCAAGTGAGGTCAAATACGTGCGTGGTCATAGATGTATACGTAGAAGCCTCATTAGCGCCTGCACAGATCAGTAGAATGAGGCATCTACTATCGATATATCTATGACCACGATCGAATTTGACCTCACTTTGCGGAAGTAATGGCTGAGCTCAGAGATGATCACGTTTGTCTGTTAAGAGGTAATATGATAGCATAAATACTGCTCGTACTGCCTTATTCATCGTCTGGTGTCGTTTAAAGCCCTTTGAAGCTGCACTGAAACTGTCATTTGGACCTTGAACCGTTTGGAGCCCATTGAAGTCCATTATATGGAGAAAAACCCTCGACTGTTTTCATCCAAAACCTTAATTTCTTTTCGACTGCAGAAAGAAAGACATGGACATCTTGGATGACATGGGGGTGAGTAAATTATCAGCAAAAGTTTATTTAAAAGTGAACTAATCCTTTAAAATACAGATTTTCTCCTCATTGTTGTCACTACTAGAGCAAGCTCCTGATTGGCTAACGTGGCGTGAATATCCGCCAACGTTCTGATTTTTCAACTCGGGCGATTCGAGCCATCGAGCCAAACGCTCAATTCACGCCGCCTCAATCGCGCGAATCGCACCGCAGAATGTCTATTCTCATCTTTGCATTGACTTAACATGTAAATCACTCGCGCAAATCGCGTCAGGTGTGAACGCACCTGTCAGAAATTTAGAGTAAGAATAATAATAATAACAATATTAAGTTTAATAGGATTTCAGTAAGTTGGCTCTTCCAGGCCAACTTAATAAACACTATTGTATCCTAATACATAAGCAGAGACCATGAGGAACAGACTTCTGTAGTCATTATGAGTTCACTGTATGATCTGATGATCTTCTGAAATACAGTTCAGATTCACTCACAAATTCAAGTGATTACTAAATATATTTCTATCAGATGTTACTGTTGTGTGTGTTTCTATCTGAAGGATCTTTTGCGCTGGTGTCAGATCTGCTGAGACTCACTGTGTTGGACAGTTTCCAGCATCTTCTTCCAGACTCTGAACGGCAGGTTACCCAGGTAACGGGACACATCAATCAAAGCTCCAGAACTCATCTGTGGATCCGGCTGTGAGATCTGGACTCTGGAGGAACATTCAGGAGTCAGAACTGCAGTGAATTTGAGTTCAGATCCACTGAGAGAAGAGATACGAGCAGCTCACTCACCTTTCCATTGAGACGCTAAAGTTCTGGAAAATATAGAGTTTGAAAACATGTTAATATCTTATCAAACACTCTCATTGTCAGTGAGTCTCAAGTTGTTTTATGCTCAAAGAATGAAGCCAGATTGATTGGTCACCTTTAGAAACGAGACGTCATTGGCTTTCATCATCTCCTCCATGTCTCTGATTGTGTGTGAAAGAGCTGAGATGTGTGTGTTCATCTCCTCCAGCTTCTCCTTCATCATCTGCTTCTTCTGCTCCTCTTCCTCCCTCAGTGCAGTGATTGTAGCTTCTTCTTCGTCTCTGAGAAACTGATGAAGCTTCTCAAACTCTTCTTTAATCTGACGCTCTGTGTGCTCAGCTTGAGACTGAAATCACATCACATTCACTTCAGTCAGCTCTGTGTGAACACACACTCCACTGATGTCAATAATAAACTGTGTGTGTGAATATTGAGTGTTTAACTCTTTATACATCCTCACCTCGATGTGTTGAATTGTTTTATCACACTCTCCTTTCATTTCTTCTCCATGTTTGAGCTTGTTTTGTAAGGACGTCAGCGCTGTATTAAATTCCTCCTACAGGTTAAGATGAAAATCTGTGTTTTTCGTGTTATATTATTTATTTGTTGAATGGGTCATTCTCAGGACAATTTTTTACATAATTTGGAAAGGTCGAACATCAAGAAATCTTGTTTTCACCAAAACAAATGTGGATTTTGCAACGGCCGATTCTTAATTATTATATCCATGCAGTTGTAAAAGATACTACTATCACTTTTTGGTGTGTCTTGTAATAAATCACATATTATCAGTGAAAAAATATGAATAACTCATGACATTTCTATTGTTTTCAAAACATGTTTTGTGCCAATGCTGTTACATTCAAGAAGATTTGAACATCCGAGCGGCCGAAGCAGTGCAGAGTTTTATATCAGTAGTAAGTCATGGAGATTTAGTCAGAGCAAAAATAAATACTGATTTATTACTGTTTCTATGTTTATCACCGTATTTAGCACATGAAATGAGAGACATTTGTCTTACCTTGTAAGATGAAACCACTTCCCTGATGGGTCTGAATTTATGATTGTCATGTTGTTTTGAGACTATGCACACTAAACACACAGGCTGTTTGTCCTCCAGACAGAAGAGTTTGAGTTTCTCACTGTGTAAACTGCAGATCTCCTCAGACTCTGATGAACGCCTCTCTTTTCCCTCCATCAGGAACAACTCACACAAGTTTTTTAACGCGAGATTAACTGGAGGATCATGTCTTGACAATCTCCTGCAGACGGGACACTCCTGAGTTTCCTTAGTTTTCCAGAACTGTTGTAGACACTCTTTACAAATACTGTGACTACAGGAAAGAATAACAGGAACCTTGAAGATTTCACAGCAAATAGGACAAGAAAGCTCTTCTGCAGATTTTGAATCCATTTCCTCGTCTTGTAAAATATCCAGTGATCTACAGTTTAGTTTCACTTTCTGGTCTTTGGTTTGAAAAGTAAATAACCATTACAATCAAAATCTAATCTGGGTTAATTCAGAAATACACAAGTATCCTAATATAAAGTGTCCTCTGTTCTTCACAACACTGACTCGATTTAGCTTTCAGTAAAAATGAAAGTTAGAAATAATGACTAGTCATTTCCTGGTTTTGTAAGAGGGTGGAGCTTCTGAAAACAGACTGGATTTCTGAGTTTCTGTTGGTGTTGTTCTGTTGTAATAGGCCTTGCATTGATGATTAAATAGAAAGTGTTCAAATGTTTTCACTTTAATGATTACCTGCAGGTTAAGTTACTAAGCCTCTGTGAACTGACTTTGTGCAAAGACTGGCAAGCAGCTGATATACAGTCTTGTGAAAAAGAAAAGACACACTTTTGAATGGTTTTAATATAAATATAAAATTGAGATCATTGTCCTGTTGCATGACCCAATTTCGGCCAAGCTTTAGCTGTCGGACAGATGCTCACACTTGACTCTAGAATACTTTGGTATACAGAATGTCAGGATAGAAAACTCAGGATTCAAATGCAAGTACCAATCCTTTATTTAAAGGAAGAACTCAGAACGTTCAACAGTGAAAGTAGCAGAAGAGGTCGTGGTGCAGCTGGTCCTTGGCAGCACAGGGACTACAATGGGCCGATCTCCAGACAGCAGTCCAAACGAGAGATCCACGGTGCAAATCCTCCAATCCAGACAGAAATCCAGAAAATCCACAGCAGGCAAACTCTAGTCCAGGAACAACAGGAACTCAGGAAACGGAGGGCAGAAACTGCAATGGACAGAGCGTGAGCACCACACAGAACGATCCGACAATGAACAAACAAACACAGAGACCATATATACACACACGCTGACGAGTCGCAGCTGCATTCGATCACTAATTAGTGATCGTAGTTGCCCAGCAACACACGTGACTGCCACCGACACCACACACACACACACAACACATCAGAACAGAAATTCCACAGACCTGCAAACGTGACAGTACCCCACCCCCTAGGAGCGCCTCCTGGCGCTCCCATGGCTCGTTACCTGTCGATTGTAATCATCGATAAGGGAGTGATCCAATATGTCTCTCGAAGGCACCCAACTTCTCTCCTCCGGACTGTAACCCTCCCAGTCCACCAAGTACTGGAATCCGCGTCCCCTCCGTCTCGAGTCCAGAATACGTTTAACCGAATAAACAGGTTCCCCATCTATGAGACGCGGCGGGGGAGGAACCGGGGCCGGCGGATTAATGGTGGCTTAATTTTGCAGCAAGCTTATTACAAACGATGCGGAGAGGAATGTTTAGAGTTGAAAGCCACACTTTTTGACCCACGACGTACACGGGAGGCTTTGACCGGTGGCGATCGGCCTGAGCCTTAGTGCGCTCCCGCACCCGGAGGAGAGCGGTTCTCCAAGTGCGACAGCACCTCTGGACAAAAGCGTGGGCGGAGGGGACCGCGACTTCAGATTCCAGGCTCGTAAAAATAGGTGGCTGGTACCCTAAACGACCTTCAAACGGAGTTAGGCCGTGGACGATACTGGTAACGAGTTATGCGCATACTCAACCCAAGAGAGCTGCTGGCTCCAGGAGGAAGGATTCTGAGAAACCAAACATCGCAACACTCGTTCCAAATCTTGGTTGGCCCTCTCAGTCTGACCGTTGCTCTGAGGATGATAACCAGAGGAAAGACTAACATTCGCCCCCAGTAATCGACAAAACTCCCTCCAAAATTTGGACACGAATTGGGGTCCCCTGTCAGAAACCATATCCTTCGTGGTTAAAACCATCGTGTTGCCATGGGAGGGTAGTAATAAAATCTAGCGCAATATGGGACCAGGGTCTCGAAGGGACAGACAGCGGCTGTAGGAATCCCGCTGGGGGTCGATTGGAAGTCTTACCAACCGCGCAAACTGAGCAGGCCAAAACAAAACTACGAATGTCTTGAGCCATAGATGGCCACCAGAACCGTTGCTTCACCAAATAACTGGTACGATTTACCCCAGGATGACAAGCGATCTTGGAACAATGACCCCACCGGATAACGTCTGGCCGCAAGTTGAAAATATGAGACAAGGCATCGGGCTTGATGTTCTTAGAGCCCGGACGGTACGAGATGGAAAAATCAAAACGGCCGAAAAAAAGAGCACACTGAGCCTGCCTAGAGTTCAGACGTTTACCGGATCTAATGTACTCTATGTTCTTGTGATCGGTCCAGACGATAAAAGGAACCCCCGAACCCTCCAACCAATGACGCCATTCTTCCAAGGCCAGCTTGACTGCCAACAACTCTCTGTTACCAATATCGTAATTACGTTCGGCGGGGGAGAGGCGATGGGAAAAATACGCGCAAGGGTGCATCTTACCGTCCGTGGAAGAGCGCTGGGATAGAACCGCACCAGCCCCAACCTCTGATGCGTCGACCTCCACCACAAACTGACGGGAGGAATCAGGGGTCACCAGAATTGGAGCCGAAACAACGACTTTTTAGGTTAGCAAATGCAGCCGCAGCTGCACTGGACCACCTGAACGCCACCCTGGTGGAGGTCAAGGCAGTCAGAGGAATTGCGAATAAAATGCCGGTAAAAATTGGCAAACCCCAGAAACCTCTGCAGGGCCTTGCGGGAAACTGGAGTTGGCCAATCCACCACAGCCTGAATCTTGTCGGGATCCATGCGAACTCCCTCGGACGATACGATAAACCCCAAGAAAGGAACTGACTGTGCATGAAAAACGCATTTCTCCGCCTTGACAAAAAGCCCATTCTCGAGCAAACTCTGAAGCACTCGTCTGACCTGCTGAATAAGTTCCTGGAGAGACGAAGAAAAAATCAATATGTCATCCAGGTAAACATATATGAACTGATTGACCATGTCTCTCAGCACGTCATTGATGAGTGCTTGGAAGACCGCGGGGGTATTGGAAAACCCGAAAGGTATGACCAAGTATTCAAAGTGCCCCCTGGGGGTATTAAACGCAGTCTTCCATTCATCCCCCTCCCTAATGCGGACCAAATGATAAGCGTTGCGGAGGTCTATCTTCGTAAAAAAAAGGAAGCTCCCCGCTGCCGCTCGAAAGCTGAAGACATCAGCGGCAAAGAATATGTATTCTTGGAAGACTGCGGGGCATTGGACAACCCGAAAGGCATGACCAAGTATTCAAAGTGCCCCCTGGGGGTATTAAACGCAGTCTTCCATTCATCCCGTACATGGTGTGATGATCTGCCGAGAGCATTAGCAGATCACTACAAAGAAATAGACCATAGTCACAAACAGGGAGCAAAGTGATCTTCAATTGTGTCTTTATTGAATCTTGCTTAAGCAAGAAAAAAAGTGATCTCAAGCCACATTAGAGGAAAAAAAGTGTAAAAATTGTAACAGTTAAAGAGATCAAGAATCATATTCCATTCAGGTTAAATCACAGGAAATTCAGTTTTAACATCCAACATGTTCCAGGGAAAAGTGTAATCACAGCAGACACACTTTCACACGTGCTTCTGGATGTGTGTCCTTCACGGGCTGACTTACAGCTAGAAAGAGATGTCAATGTCTTTGTGTATGCGATGGTTTCTTCCTTCCCGGTAACAGACAGCAGATTGGAGCAGATAAAGCAAGCTCAAGAAGAAGAGAAACACAAAAAGGTAAAGAACACTGTCTTGCTGGATGGCCAGAAAAAAACACAGTGAGCAAAGAGCTGATGCCATATTGGCATGTGTGAGCAGAACTGACTGTACCCGATGACATCCGGTTGAAAGATGACAGGTGTCATTCCAAAGACATTGCAGAAAGAGATTCTGACAAAAATACATGACGGGCACCAGCGGATGATAAAGTGCCATGCCAGAGCACAACACTCAGTCTGGTGGCCGGTGTGTTTCCTCACACATTCGTCAGATGGTGGAACAGTTGTAACACTCAGCCCAATATGTTGAGTTACAAAAGTTAAAATTGGGGTCAGATTAAACTTTGTGATGTTGGGAGTGTTTAAAAAGATGAGACACTCCTTCAAGTGAACTGTAGGCAAGGCAAGGCAAGGCAAGTTTATTTGTATAGCACATTTCATACACAGTGGCAATTCAAAGTGCTTTACACAGAAATTAAGTTCTACAGGAAAGACTCGGGAGAATTATATCGACAATAGTGCATTTATTAATAGCTCAGCAAGCTAATAATATACAGAGTCATTTGGCGTAGGCCCCGTCCGTAGGCATAATCCGAGGGTATTGGATCTGCAATTCCTGCCTGAAGACGAGGGCAGGGACGCAGCCGACCCCCCGGGAGGTATGGACAGGAACATCCTGGTGGTAGTGGCGAGGATGGAGGTAATCGTCGCTTCAGTATCTGCGAACTCAAACATGTGTAAGTACCGGGCTTTTATACAGTGAGCATGAGAATATAATTGGGTTAGAATGAAGGCAATAAGTGATGTAGTAATTGAGTCTTCCCAGCAGAACTTATGCTAGAGCTTTCATTTCAAGTATTCATAAGTGAATAAAATACAAATATATATAGTATAACAGTTATAATAGGAATTAAAATAAAATAAAAAATAAAAGATGAAATCCCCTATCTGGGGTGGAAGAAAATGGAGAGTCAGGTTTACTTTAAAAATATTTGTCAGGTAACTGTGCGTTTAGACAGTACCCTTACAGACAAATCTTCTTGTCTAACTTGATTAGTGGACTAACGTAGGCAATAGTGAATGAGGGTTTATGGGGCAATTTCGGATTCAGCCCTAGCGTGTTGAAAGTCCCAATGTGAATGTGTCCACCGGTGTAGGGGAGAGCGGGGCACAACCGAATGCTTTTTGACTTTCTCAGTTTGTGTAAATCCACTTGGGGTTCAGAGTATTTATTGTTTCCCACATTAATTGCACACATGTCTAGTACAATTATGTGGTTTGGTTTCATTAATACAGTGTATACTTTTTTCTTGATTTACCCCAAAAGAATGGAAGTGAAATGTGACAACATGCCCCATAGGTGGGTACATTGTAACATGTGGTGGGGCTCAATGTACCATGACCAAATAACAGCTTAAAATGTTACCTGATATAATCAAAAAAATATACAAGACAAACTAAAATATTTTGTCAACAAAATACAATTATTAACTTTTTTAAATAAAATAATGGCATTTTTTAATCATTAAAAATATAAGCATTTTTGAGTTTGACTACAAACACATCGCTAAATTCAGCTACAGCATAATTCAAAACATAATAATAATTAATTATTTCTGAACATTAACTCTAAGTCATTATTCACCCTTTTCTTATGGTTTTTCAAAAGAATTAATAAAAGTATAGAATATTATGGCATATTTCTAATAGGGGCTCATTGTAACGCAGTGTTATAACACACCCCATCTGCACAACTGAGATTTAAATCGCGGCTCGTGTCTTCTGCTGTTAGATCAGCATTAAAGAACCATCTCAACTGTTAAATAACAGATATAAGATTAAAATAATATCGGATTTGTCTTATTTTAAATAAACACAAAAAACAGAGATGAAAACTAAACTTAAGTAAGAAATTTACTTTTGCTATGGTTAAATACATCTTCAGTAATATCTTCCAGAGCGCATTTTTTTCTCTAAATAATGTTGATATGGCAACTAGTAAATACACTAAGTTTTGTCATTCTGGCATGTGTGGAAAGGGTTAAAACATGCGCGTTACAATTAACTCCGCGTTAGGTTGTGCCCCGCGCTCCCCTATATACAATCCACAGTGATAATCCAATAAAGTGTGTATTCTGGAATGGTAAATCCTCAAAACTCCACAATCCAGTGTTTAGGTGATCACCAATTTAGTCCTTGAGTTAGAGACTAAAAGACAAATTTAAATATGTTTACATTTTCTATAGAGTCCCACAACCTGTCACATGTCTTGTCTGTCTCTGTTGTATTTTGTTGCATTTACTTCCTGGTTTCAGTTGTCACATGTTCCTTTGTCTGAGTTTCCCGCCACTCCTGTGTTTCCTTGGTTACCCATTCTGTTCAGCTGTGTTTTGTTATCATCATCTGTGTCACCTGTGCCCCTCGTTAGTCAGTCATCAGTGTTTGTATTTAGTTCCCTCTTGTTCATTCCTTCCTTGTCTGGTCTCCGTTATACTACCCGTTATGTTTACAGGTCATGTGTATGCTGTGTGGTTCTGTCTGATGTTGATTCCGAATAAACCTATCTTTGTGGAAGTCCCAACTCTCCTCTTCACTGCTGCACCGTACAACTGTAACACAACCATTGCCTTTTGGTCAATTGTGCAGTTTTGAAGCCAAAATATATAATTTAGCGAGTGATTCGTCCTCAACCATTGAGTTTTTGACTGTGGTTGGGGAAATCTGCTCAACTTCACAAAATATGAATTTGCCAGCATAAGTCAAAGAAAACAGTTTTTAGTATTTAATGAGGCAAGTTTTATCCATTTAAATAACAGCCTTTTGTGATAATGTCTAAAGGCCTGTTCATGACAACTATAATGATAACGATAAAGATATAGTTCTCAAAATCATTCTCAATATTAAAGAAAAGCAGAGTTCACACCACAGCTATAACTATAAAGATATAGAGCTACTAGGGGTGTAACGATTCGTTTTAACAACGATTCGATTCGTATCACGATTTGAGGTTGTCGATACGATTCAAGGACGATATTGGTTCATTTAGAACGATACGATCCGAAACGATTCAGTGACTTGAAATCGATTCAGTAACTTTTTAGCCAAAAATTGTGTGACTTAAATAAATATCTGGATACTGGTCAGTGCAGGTCAAGTTTCCTAGATTCCTGTTGTTTCTTGTAAGGGAATCAGGTATAAATTAATTATGGATATAAACAAACAAGTAAACAACAATTAATGGCAAATGCATTCAAATTTTATTTGAATAAAGTGCAACCAACAGTTTAGGTTGAATTAACAGGAAGTTAACCTTTTCTGCTCTCATTTTCAATATTCAATACATTTTCAATAAAAGCACAGTAAGTGCAACCAACATTTCAACAGTAGGTTAACCTGCTACTTCTGCTTTTGTTTTCCAACATAAAAATATTACAATATTAATATCAAAAATAAAGTGCAACTAACTTCTCTTCAGGTTTATTTAATAGTAGGTTTACCTGCTACTTTTGCTGTTGTGTTTCAACATTAAAATAATATATAAATACAATATTAATATCAAAAATAAAGTGCAACCAACATTTCTTCAGGTTGAATAAACTGGCTGAACCTGCTACTACTCTCAGTTTAATAAACAAACAATATTAAACAAAAGATAAAATGTAACCAACTACTCTTCAATGACTCTAGATTTTCTTTCCAAAAATATCAACATGATCTGACCGCAGAACACTTCTCTGTGCGTTCACTATGTCACCAGCAGTACTAAAGCTCGCTCTGCTGGCACACTGGTGCCAGGAATGCACAGGTAACATTTAGCAAGGGTTGAAAGTACAGGTAGCTCTTTCTCCTGGTGGCTTGATAATTTCTCGCTTGTTGGCTTCTCCTCTGCCATGCGCCATGCTATGTTTTGTTTTCTTAGCGCTGCTGCAGGTGCGAGGCGATGATGTAACAGATAGGCAGACTGAATCGAGTAACGTTTAACGCTGTTATCATTAAAAGTGCTTAGAAAGAACATCCATGTAAAGTCTGACGTGCTTAAATCCAATGCGTTATTTCCTATTATCGATACAATCGATTGATTACCTTTTAAAACGATGTTAGATCGATATATGTCGTCCGGAAGGCCAAGTTGCCGAACACAGATCGATGTAGTTAGATCATAGGAATATAAATCGATACATCGATGTAGTAGATGAATCGTTACACCCCTAAGAGCTACGGTTATGTTGAGCGATAAAACACTGTCAGCCAATCAGAATCCTTTCTAATTGAAGTGCTCGTGCATTTAAAATGACAGACAACACCGCAGAGAAGTTCATCGCTGAGGTCCAGAAAAATCACAGTGTCCATGTTGTTTTGCTGTTCAAGAGTTGAAAGGGCAGAAACGAATCAGTTCACGGTCGCGTCATCTTTATGAGCCATTCTAACATTACTTTGAGTATCATGATTCACAGCACAGGAAGAAGAGCCAGAACTGTTACAGGTGCTCCTAAAACACTAGTGATGTTCCTATATCTACTCTGGCCGTTTGTAAGGTTCATCCGTCAGCCCAAAAAACAGAATCCAATGGCTTGGTTGAAGAATTCTGCGTGTGAGCCTTTTCAGCATTTCTGTGAAGTTCACTTCATTTATTGATATCTAATTTTAAATCTGACTCCATTAATAATTTTATCTGACTCCAATTTTATGTGACTTCATTAAATTTGTTACGTTTGTAATTTAACAGCTGCTCATAAAATTAGTTGTGATTTCATTTAGATCATTGATTTTTCTAGTATCTCTTATTTTCAAATATTCATTAATCAAGGGACCCGATATTGCACAGAAACTAAGCGTTACGATTCGCTAGCTCACGGACACAAATTGTCGAGTTCTGATAGCCAGAGGATTGCAGAGTGAATGTTTTACCATGTCAGACCGCCCATGCTCAGGGCCGTAGCGAGGGAATTCTGGGCCCCCAACGCCCTCCACTCATATATCATATACGGTATATATACGGTAACGGTAGGCCTATAAGATATAGGCATGCTTCTAATAGGGATTTCTTGCAAAATAACTAAACAGACAAATAAATAAATGCAAATAAAGGTTATTGTTTTTTACTTATTTTATATACAAAGTTGTATATAAAATATTATATAAAAATTGCCATTATGTGCCAGCGATTAATAACTTTGTTTACAGTCATCAAGCAATTATGCAAGACAAACAAATAAAATAACAACAAAAGACAAGGAATAGATAAAAATGATAAAATAAACTTTTTTAAAAAGTATAAAATGTCTTTCCAGTCAGTCTGTCTAACAGCTGAGATAAATATTTAGAAATGAAAATGTATGCAGTCAAATGTAGAATAAAACCACTGAAGTTTCTCACTGTCTTAATTTCTTAATTTTGATGAAGATAATGTGCTATTTTATTAAATAAAGCTAATAAATGTATCCATCAATAGCAGTGAATTCTGCATGTTATACAAACCAACAAAACTACATAATAGCGCAAAAAAGACGAGGACTTTGAGCGTGTAATCATTCGAGCGGTGCGCACCGATTCCCGCAGAGTAAATCGGGCAGCGAAAATATCGGGGCACGGCATCCCATCACACCGACTTGTCTTGTTAAAGAACGTTTTGATAGACTTTTACAATTTTCCTGGCCTCCCTTTCCTTTTCATGACGTTACTAGTACCCAGATTTTTTTCTTTGCATTTTCAGTCAGTTTCACTTCCACTGTAAGTTTACTTCTAACTTCAACTGTTCTCGGAGCAGCCTCAACTATGATTGTTTTTTCTGTTTACGAGCTGGGGTGGGACTTGCGGTTTTATTGGGTCTCTCTGCTGTTTTCCGCTGATTAAGCTGAAATAATTAAAAACCATCAGACTAAACCATTTTTAGGGGGAGAGAGGATTTTCGGAAAACTTATTTAACTAAATTGCATGTTTTGGGGTTTTCATTGAACAATCAGATATACAAATGTATATATTAATGATTCATAAGAGTAGAGGAATATATAGCATAACTACTGAATTTAGTAGGGCCCCTGGGCAGTGGGGGCCCCTATAATTGTCACCACCTTTCACACCACTAGCGACGGCCCTGCCCATGCTTGTACATGGCACATGTCATTTTAGGAATATACACGAAAGCTGCAACTAGCTAATACAGTGATAGTCAGAAATCGGATCGCCCCTAATGGTGTGCCCCATGCTCCATCCATTGGGTCCTCAGTATGATCTATCCTGACCGAGATTTGCGGAAATAAAGGACTCCACATCGATCTATACTAGAATAATGATTTCAGAATAATACAAGATAAATCAAGATTAACATTTGAGTTAACATTAATATTTAGTTTTAACATAAATTTCAATCTTTCTCATCCTACCAGTGACTGCAGTGAAGTTAAGATCATTTTACCAATCGCACTGAGACCTTTAAAAAGATACCAAACATAAAAGGGAAAAAACAATAGATTCACAAGATACATAATCTGTGGTATTACACCTTCCGTGTCTTGAATCAGGGGGCAGGGAGTCGGGCGAGGGAGAGGGGGAGAAGGTTTGGGCAGGCTGATGATGTTCCACAGTCTTTCTGTGAGATCTTCTCTCCAGATTAGTGAGTTTTATTGTGCTATTGCAGGGGGTTGGATCTCAGCTTTTGTCTTAGCAGTAAAAACAATCCTAACCCTAACCCATCTTTAAAAGTTCATGATTTTGAACACAGCTTTGAAGCGTTTACTAAAGAGCTGATGAGTTGCATCAGTGAGTTTGATTAGGAGTTCACAAATGTTGGTGTGTCTCCAGGAACAGGGTTGGGAAAAACTGAGTTACAGCATCATCTCCCACAGTACATGAGCCTGTCCAGCAGAGGGAGACACACACACACACACACACACACACACCTTATCAATTTTCTCTTGACTCAGGGCTTGTTATTGTGGAGAAAATCCTACAGTTGGCTCTTCATATGAGAAGCGTATCATCATAACCAGGAGCAACTGCACAAGTCATAACTAGTTTTATAACTGACTAACCAAGTGCGGGACGCTCCCTTTGGCTCTTTATTTGCTGTTTTCAGAGTCCAGTGCTGTGACTGCTGGGATTTCTCAAAACTATTTCACAAATACTGATGGTGATATCAAATGGTTTAATGAGCACAGTTTCATTTCTGGTGTTGATATATTTTCTCACAAGTTAATTAGCTATTGAAATTCTACTTTTACTTCTGTCAAATTAAACACAAGGTTATTGTGACCAATACGTATAATAATAAAATAAGTGAAATTTCCAAGCAGTTGGAATGAAATTAAATTCACGATCTTGTAAAAGCATAGATCTTATTGTGAACGATTCATCATGTACACATTCATTTTTTGCCCTACAATTTTTCTTTTCTGATAATCTGTTATACTTGGACACAACACATAAGAAAAGATCTGTCACGATTTCCTTTTAATTGAGACTTTAAGTCAAGTCCCCTTTATTTATACAGCGCTTTATAATATACAGATTGTTTCAGAGCAGCTTTACAGTGATAAACAGGAAAATAATGATCAATGATGCAAACCGAAATCAATTCTGTTGTAAAGAGACAACAGTGTCATTTTTCAGCTGAAGTCAGTTCAGTGTTGATTCAGTTCAGTTCAATAACTGTGAAGATCATCAACTATTAAATGAGTTCAGTTCATATAAGCAGCTCTGCAGTAGATCAATTTGTTATTCAGTTCAGTCAGTGTTGATGTTGTTGCTGTCACCAAATCCCAGCATGCACTGCAGTCCCTGTGTAAAGATCCAATCTCTAGGATGCTGTTCCATTCCTAGCCTGCAGGGGCGCCCTCCTTAAGCAAGGCAAGGCAAGGCAAGTTTATTTGTATAGCACATTTCATACACAGTGGCAATTCAAAGTGATTTACACAGAAATGAAGTTAAAATAGTTATAAGTGAATAAAATAAAAATATATATAGTATAATAGTTATAATAGGAATTAAAAGGAAATTAAAAGGAAATAAAAATAAAGATGAAATCCCCTATCTGGGGTGGAAGAAAATGGAGAGTCAGGTTTACTTTAAAAATATTTGTCAGGTAACTGTGCGTTTAGACAGTACCCTTACAGACAAATCTTCTTGGCCTAACTTGAGGGCGTTCTCTAGATGTTTTAATCGCCAGAGCAGATCTAAACGGGTCTTCCTCGCACCGGAGGGAGTACTCAAAAAATATTTGTCAGGTAACTGTGCATTTAAACATTACCCTTACAGACAAATCTTCCTGGACAGGAACACCAGGGCTATCTCTACTTTGTTCGACCGTCAGAGCGGATCTACACGGACCTTCCTCTTACCACCAAGGCTATACAGATCTATCCATCAGAGCAGATCTAAACGGATCGTCCTCGCGCAGAGGGATTTCGATTTATCGCTCCCCCGTCTCTCAACCTCTTCCACCCAGACAGCCTTAACAAAATAAAAAATAATTAAAAATAAAAGTATAATTAAAAACTAAAAATAAAACAGGGTTAAAATGAAACATAATTAAAGTGCAAGCAGTTCGGATGAAGCACAGAGCTCATTGAGTAAATGCATAAGATATGGTGCAATCCGTCGGACGTACGGTGGCATAGCTCATTCAGTAAATGCACAGCTGAACAGATGTGTTTTGAGTCTGGATTTGAAAGTGGCTACTGTTGGAGCACATCTGATCTGTTCAGGAAGCTGGTTCCAGCTACGGCTGGCATAATAGCTAAACGTAGACTCTCCTTGCTTTGAGTGAACCCTTGGTATTTCTAATTGACTTGATCCTGATGATCTGAGTGATCTGTTGGGTTTGAATTTAATCAGCATATCTGCAATGTATTGAGGTCCTAGGTCATTTAGTGATTTATATACAAGTAATAGTACTTTAAAAATCGATCCTAAATGTAACTGGAAGCCAGTGTAAAGACCTGAGGACTGGTGTGATATGGTCATATTTTCTGGTTCTGGTCAGGATCCTGGCAGCAGCGTTCTGTATGAGCTGCAGCTTTCTAATGGTCTTTTTAGGAAGGCCAGTGAGAAGACCATTACAATAATCCACCCTGCTGGTGATAAAAGCATGAACGAGTTTCTCTAAGTCTTGCCTGGAAATAAAGCATCTAATTCTTGCAATATTTTTCAGATGATAGTAAGCTGATTTAGTTATTGCTTTGACATGACTACTGAAACTCAGGTCTGACTCCAAAATCACACCAAGATTCCTGACTTGATTTTTTGATTTCAGGCCTTTAGCCTCAAGATATGCATTCACCTTGAGAATTACATCTTTGTTTCCTAATGTAGTGATTTCAGTTTTGTCTTTGTTTAACTGAAGAAAGTTTTGGCACATCCAACTGTTAACTTCATCAATGCATTTACATAGAGAGTCAATGGGGCTGTAGTCATTTGGTGATAGGGCTAAGTAGATCTGGGTGTCGTCAGCATAGCTGTGGTAAGCCATTTTGTTATTTTTCATTATTTGGCTGAGTGGCAGCATATACAGGTTGAATAGGAGTGGTGCAAGAATTGACCCTTGTGGGACTCCGCATGTCATGATGTCCACTCAGACTTATGGTCACCTATACTCACATAATAACCTCTCCCTTCTAAGTATGACCTGAACCATTTGAGGACCATTCCAGAAAGCCCAACCCAATTTTCTAGCCTGTCAAGGAGTATATTGTGGTCAACAGTGTTGAATGCAGCACTGAGGTCCAGTAGTACCAGAATCAATGTTTTGCCTGTATCTGTATTGAGGCGAATATCATTTATAATCTTTATGAGCGCTGTCTCTGTGCTGTGATGCGGTCGGAAACCAGATTGAAACTTGTCAAAGTATCCGTTTGAGTTCAAGAATTTGTTCAGCTGACTGAAAACAACTTTTTCAATGATCTTGCCTATGAAGGGGAGATTTGAGATTGGTCTGTAGTTGCTCAATATGGAGTTATCCAGATTTCTCTTTTTAAGGAGAGGCTTTACTACTGCAGTTTTAAGGGAGTTTGGAAAAGTCCCAGAAAGAAGTGAGGCGTTTACCACTTCTAGGAGATCTGCTTCTAAACAGTTAAACACACTTTTGAAAAAAGAAGTGGGGAGTGTGTCAAGGGCGCAGGTTGATGTTTTAAGGTGCTGTACCGTTTCTTCTAAAATTTTACCATCAATTGCTTCAAAATCAGTCATAATAATTTTCTGAGGTTGTGGTCTGATCTGACTCACCTCAGAGCAACTCAAGGATGTGCTGATCGCATTTCTGATATTAATGATTTTCTCGGAGAAGAAGGAAGCAAACTCACTGCATTTGCTGTCTGAGAGCATTTCACTGGGAATGTGACTCGGGGGGTTTGTTAGTCTCTCAACAGTTGCAAAAAGAGTGCGTGTGTTGTTTATGTTTCTATTTATAATATTTGAAAAGAAGGTCTGTCTAGCTTTGCCTAGTTCCACATTGAAAGCACGATAGATGTTGTAATGGACTACAAGTTTTGTCTTTCGCCACATGCGTTCAGATTTCCTGCATTGTCTTTTCATTAGTTGCACTGCTGTTGAGTTTCTCCAAGGTGCTTTTTGTTCTGACTTTCACAGAGGCAATATCATCAATTACACTCTTAACTTTTGAGTTAAAAGAGTCAATGAGAAGATCAACAGAGTTTGCAGATATGCTTGGTGTTAGAGATATAGCCTTCATAAACAGCACACTAGTGTTCTCATTTAAGCATCTCTTTTTGACAGAGACAGATCTAGTTTCAATGGCAGGAGAGATTGATATATCAAAGGAAATACAGAAATGATCAGACAGTGCCACATCCTTAATAACTATCGGTGAAATGTTTAGACCCTTACTGATGAGTAAATCTAGAGTGTGTCCACGATCATGTAAGCGTCCATGTCATGCTCCCTCCAGGTCTCCAGATGGCACTTTAACCCCATGCTCAGTGCTCTCCACTCCTTCAGATGGTGTCAGTGTGTTTAATGGTACTCAGAACTCTCCTCATTAGCCCTGATTCCCTTCACCTGTGTCTTGCCCTTTATAAGTGTGCTTGTTCCTTGCCATTATGTTCATTCTTGAACCTATGTTCTCCTGTCTCCAGATCTCAAGATAAGTTTTGTGCCTTTATTGTAAATTTTTGACCCTTGTGTCTATTTTTGTTTCTCTGTTTTATGGAAGCTCTGCTCTCCTAGTTTATTTGTACTTTGTGCTTTGGTTTCTCAAGTAAAGACTATTTTTATTTTTTGGAAGACTCAAGTCTCTTGACTCTTTACTCTTCTGCTCTTGGGTTCCATTGTCTGGGAGTTAGCTCAGTGGAGAACACACCACACTTAGAACACCAGAGACCCGGGTTCAAGTCCAGCCAAGGGTGACATCCTTACAGCAAGACTGAACCATGGAAGGGAGCCCAGCAGAAGGACCTTCACCACCCTCTAATGTGGACCATATTTTGGCAGCCCTCTCAGAGCAAGCAGCAACCATACAGCGGCATGACCAGGCGCTGTCAGAGATTCTCCAGATTTTGGGTCTCCAGTCTCAAGCCTCTTCATCCCAAGAACCTCAATCACCCCCTGGTCCTCCAGACAGATCCATGTTCCCATTCCCATCAGAGCCCAAGTTACCAGCACCAGAGAGGTTCGATGGCAGTCCCGAGAGATGCAGAGTGTTAATTACACAGTGTACCCTGGCCTTCCAGCTTCAACCCAGCAGCTTTCCTACAGAGAATAGTAAGGTGGCCTACATCCTAACGGGTAAAACTTTGGACTGGGCCTCTGCTTTGTGGGACCAGAGTTCTCCAGTAACAACTAACTTCCATGAATTCATTTCTGAGATGAAAAGACTTTTTCACCATCCAGCCAGCAGGGGGGATGTGGATCACCGCCTGCTACACCTCTCTCAAGGTACTCGAAGTGCAGCAGAGTTCGCTATAGAGTTTCGCACTCTTGCCACAGAGAGTGGGTGGGATTAACGGGCCTTGAGGGCTACCTTTCACCATGCTTTGTCTCCCGATATCAAGGATGAGTTAGCCTTCCGAGACCCTGCGCCTGACCTTGAGTCCCTCATTGACGTGGCTATCCGGGTAGATCATCGGCTCAGGGAACGCCAGCAGGAGCGACAACAGGAGACTAGATTTTTCGAGTCAGCCAACGCTGTTAAACTGCCTTCATCTCCTAGTGCCCCCGAGGAGCCCATGCAGCTGGGCGGAACCAGAATTTCCCAAACCGAGCGCAACCGACATATAAGGGAGAAATGCTGTCTCTACTGTGGCAAGCAGGGTCACTTTCGCTTTGCCTGTCCTGAGTTGTCGGGAAAAGCCAACTCTGGCCCAGGAGGAGGGGGGCAAGGGCGAGAATAGGAACATTCCCCTGCTCCGCAACCTCAGGTCTGACAATCCAAGCTACTGTCACCCAGGGTAACCAACATCACCAAGTATGTGCCTTTGTTGACTCTGGGGCTGCTGGGAGTTTTATGGACTATGAGATGGCTAAGAGACTCACTATCCAGCCAGCGATTCTCCAGAAACCCCTTAACATCACAGCAGTGGATGGCAGTCCTCTGGGTTCAGGAGAAGTCAATCAATGTACTCCACCTCTCCTGCTACAGGTGGGCCAACATCAGGAATGGATACAGTTCTTCCTGATTCATTCTCCTAAACTTCCTCTAATCCTCGGCTTCCCTTGGCTGACTTTACACAACCCACACATTGACTGGTCCCAAGGGGTCGTTAGGACCTGGGGATCTGACTGCCAAATTTTAGATAATGTCTTCTGCCATTCTTCCATTTCTGAGACCCAATCCATAGAAGTCATGGCCATTCCTGAAATTAAGCCAACTGCTACCAAGTCTCTTGCTCATTATCCTGAGTTATCCCGAGTCCCCCAGGAGTATGCGGACCTCAAGGAAATCTTCAGCAAGTCCCAAGCTGCCATACTACCACCTCATAGAGCTTATGACTGAACTATTGAATTAGTTCCTGGTACTTGCCCACCACGTGGAAGGCTCTATTCCCTCTCTGGCCCTGAGAGATTAGCCATGGACCAATATCTCAAAGAAGCCTTGGACAGTGGATTCATCCGTCCATCCACCTCACCTGCAGGGGCCGGCTTTTTCTTTGTTGAAAAGAAGAACGGGGGTCTCCGACCCTGCATAGACTATCGGGGTTTAAACCATATAACCATCAAGAACCGATACCCTCTCCCTCTTATGTCCACAGCTTTTGAAATCCTACAAGGGGCTATCATCTTTACGAAACTTGACCTTCGTAATGCGTACCATCTAGTTAGAATCCGTGAGGTGGATGAGTGGAAGACGGCATTCAACACCCCGACAGGCCACTACGAATACCAGGTAATGCCATTTGGCCTGGTCAATGCACCAGCTGTCTTCCAAGCCTTTATTAATGATGTTCTCAGAGAAATTCTGAATATATTTGTGTTTGTCACTGCATGAAAAGTGGGATTTTCGTCAGTATGTGGCACTGTAGATTGCCGTGGAACTTCAGGTTTACGACTGTGCACGGCAATTTGCAGGCAACACCGAAAACTGTCGGAAATTGACGTGGGCCTTGCTTGGCAGTTGTCCCCCCATGACCCCCCCTCCCCTTAATTCTAGGGGAGGCTTTATCATGTAAATGAACATGCTGTGAGCTACACAAATGCAAATCAGAGTAGCAGCAGGGGGAGTTTTATCTAGGTTCTGAATTTTTTTAACTAAAACAAGTTTAAAGTTTAAGTTAAAATGTTAACTTAAATTTAAGTTAAATGTTCTCGTTTTAGTTCACATTACTACATTTTTAGGGCAACCAGTTTGCTCCAATTTTTTAAGTAGATTCAACTTGTCCGGGCTCACAGTGTAGATTAATTACTCTGTATGTCATTAGCAATAACCAATGTTATGTAAAAAAAAAAAAAAAATACAGGACAGCAGTTCATGTCTTCAACCTTTAGAGAGGTTATGTGATGCAACAAGACAATAAACCAAAGCACACAAATAAATCAAGTAAAGCATACAGTTTACATACCAAAATAATTTTTTCCACCCTGCACTGTGAATGATTTCTAAATCATAAATGTGAAAAGTACAAGTTTGTGTGTTAATAGTTAAGTCAGATTGTGTTTTTCTGTAATTGTCATTTAAATTGAGCTCACACCACATTTTATGAATTATCAATGCAGATTTTCAAGAGGTGGTTTCCTGGACAGGGTTTAAATTATGCCAAGAGTAGGCCTTAATCTAGTTAATCGTGAGTTAAAAAATTGTTGCCTGGAACAAAGATTAAGCACAGATTACTAACACCTGGACTATGAGTCCTGAACTAAAATAAACTGGATTAATTTACAGTTTTATCTAATTGCTTACACACAATTTCTGAAAATATGTCTCCATTTCTTGTAAATCTACACACAAAACACACAACATGCAAAACATCAGACAACGCTTGCAAAAGCAACACTTTGTGCAAAACTATTTTAACTCTTCCAAAAATGTTGGGTAACACTTTATTTTGAGGGTCCCTTTTGAACATTATGTTGACTATAAGTAAATTTGCAACTACATGTCAACTAACTCTCATTAGATTATCAGTAGACTGTCTGCTTAATGTCTGCGAACTCTTTATTGTGATGGTCCTCCAACAGACATTCTACTGACTATAAGTAACTTTGTAAGTACATGTCAACTTATTCTAACCCTAACCCTACCAGTCTACTAATACTCTACTAACACTCTAATGAGAATTAGTAGACATGTAGGTGCCATGTTATTTATAGTCAACAGAATGTGTTAAAGGGACCATCAAAATAAAGTGAAACCAAATGTTGTTTTTGCATATATCTAACTACACACAAATATGCACAACTGAGGAATTTTACAGTTGAACTGAAATCAACTGAACTGAATCAACACTGAAGTCACTTGAGCTGAATATTGACACTATATTGGCTTGTTAGAGCCGGTTTACTGCAGAATTTGTTTTGAACTTGTTACTGAAGCTGCTATGAAACAATATATTTTGTTGTATGCATATTCTTTCTTTCTCAAACCTTAGTTTTGATTTCTAAGTGATCAATTTATGTATAAGTGTTTTCACACATGATCATTGGCTGTATGGGTTCTCAGTAAATTAATGTGGCATTTAAATGGCAAAAGTTATTCTTGTCTCTATAACTTATGGCTTCCTAAAGACACGTTTATGGGTAAATAAAATATTAATAATATAAATAAAATGAATATCAAAACATATTTTAAATATAATGAAGTCATTTTATTATAGCACTCATCAGATGTTCCTGGAAACAAAACAGAGACAGAACAGTATAAACAAACTAAACACCAAATTACAAAAACATTATTATGTGAAAGTGAATAAAGTTGTGTGTGTGTGTGTTTTCAGTTATACATATGTGCTGTGTAAATTAGCCTATATATACTTTTAGAAATTATATATAGCCTAACTTTAAAAAACAAACAATAACACATATAGATAAATTATAATAATTGTATAATATTAAGCATTTACTTAATATACATTGTAACATTAGGCTACTTTACTCTAGCACAGTAGTCAGTTAAGCAATTAATTAATCTTATATTAATATGTATGTACCCAAGGCTACATCTAAAGGTAAGTCTGCTTTAAAAAAAAATAATATTACACTTCGACATGTACAGAATGTGCGCGTTAAGAAACACGTTCAAATGTGTCTTCTTAACATGTTAAAACTGTGCGTCGACTAGACGTGTATGCCTGTTACACGACCAGAATGTGCGTGTCTACACATACAAAAGAAACACGTAAAAAATTGCTGCATTGACGCGGTCATAAGTCACGCGTTTCATATAAAGAGATTTGGCCCCGGGCACGGTCCATAGTAGAGCCCTAGTCCAATGACGTGCGAGGTCGAGGTCATGGCCATGACGCGTAGAAGACGAGCTTTACACTTTTTTTTTTATTTTATTTTTTTACATTTCCTATGTTTTTTGCTGCTTTCCTTTTTCGTGATCAACAATGACAGGACGCCGTCTTCAACTCAATCTCTGCATGGACGCGACCAACTTTTAGGACTCATTTTCAGGAGGCTGTCTTCGTCTTCACAACTCTGAGGCAAACTGCAGGCGCTATGAACCACAGCATGGGTAATGTACTGTTACGATTTAAAGAATATGCTTTTATTCAGCTGTATAAGGAAATGGATGCGTTAATAGATCCGAGCTTAAAACTGCACATTTTGTTTACACAGACTATCCCCGCTTCATAACGAAGCCGTGACCTCTTATCTGCTTGGAGCGATTTCCGCGAGTCCAGATTTAACCGCTGATCACGACGACATTGTGTGACAGTGTAAGTATAACTTCTGTTTTTCTCATTCCTTGTTTAATTTTACTGTGACTGTTTTTATTAATACCAGTCTCATGTAATTGTTTTCCAGCTGCCTGTAAGACGTATTATGAATCGACACGCCGGAGCTTCAGATACAAACAACCTGAACTTACATAGCAGGCGGAAACTGCAAAGTTTAGCTCGGAGTCGATCAAGAAGAAAAAGGGTAAGATTTATTATATTAGATCCGTTTTTTGTCAATGTGAGTATTTTTCAGGTTGCTTATTGTCTTTATGGATTGTATTACAGTTGCTGGAAGCGAGAGCGTGCTGGGTGAGGATGAGATGGACTGGAAGTCCGCGACCATTGAACTCATATCTGATGAGGAAGACGGCATTGTTGACGGGGTGTCTGGATGGACTGTGCGGCCACCGCCATATACGCCTGTGTTTCCCGAATGTTTTGGGCGCTTCTTTTTGACGTTTTTGGAGGACAACATAAGAGACATTACTGCTGCACTGTACATATTTGTGTGTTTGACAATAAAGCTCTTTCTTTGAATAAACAGCTGTGTGTTTATAAGCTCTTTCTTTGAATAAACGACACGGTCCGGGCAAATTTTCCCATATATTCCTTGATGGTATGAATAGTGTAGTTCATAGCACAATAACATTACTATAAAACATAAATTATTACAACATAAATTATATATTTATTATTATTATTATTGGGGTTTACATTTATAATGAGCCAGGGTGACCAATAATGATTGGTTTGCAGTGATCTGCCAACCAATCACGAGGGATTTTTCTTGTTTAAATGTAGTGGCTTCAGCCAATACTGAGTGAGTAAATTGAAGTCTGGCCGTTGACTCTCTGGTTTCGCTGCTATTCATATGCAAATTAGAGGTGTCGCACCTCCGCGCGGTCTCTCAGCGGGGGGCTCTCCACCTACGTCATGGTTCGTTTACGACAATTTGTGGCACAGACATACGCAACGTTCGCTGTCTCTAAATTGTCGAAAACTGCCGAAAATTTGGGAGATTTCCGGGAGTCTACAGGCGTTTACGGGGTCGAAAATCCCACTTTTCATGCAGTGTGTCTATCTGGATGATATTTTGATTTTCTCACGAAATTATGAAGAGCATGTTCAGCAGGTCAAACAGGTCCTGGCCCAGCTACTGAAACATAAGCTTTATGTAAAGTTGGAAAAGAGTGAATTTCATGTTCCAGAAATTTCCTTCCTCGGCTTCACAGTATCAAAAGGCAGCCTTCAGATGGATCCAGGCAAGATTCAAGCAGTTTTGGATTGGCCACGACTTCAGTGAAGCAGGTACAGCGCTTTCTGGGCTTTTCCAATTTTTATAGAAGATTCATTAGAAACTTCAGTTCTGTTGCCGAGCCTCTTTCCGCATTGACCAGGAATTCAACTAGGCCATTTGTGTGGACCAGCAGAGCAGATCATGCCTTCAACAGACTAAAACAGCTCTTTACATCTGCCCCAATCTTAACCCTCCCTGATCCAGAGCTACCTTTTGTTTTGGAGGTGGACGCCTCTGACGTAGGAGTAGGCGCTGTCTTGTCACAGAGAAGTAAGTGCGATAACAAGCTTCACCCGTGTGCTTTCTTCTCTCGTCAGCTTACCTCAACACAGAGGAATTATGATATTGGGAACCGGGAGCTGCTGGCTGTCAAGAAGGCTTTAGAGGAGTGGAGGCACTGGCTGGAGGGGGCCAAACAGCCATTCCTCATCTGGACGGACCATAAAAATCTCACTTACATCCAGCAGGCAAAGAGATTGAATGCCCGACAAGCCCGATGGTCCCTCTTTTTTAATCGCTTTAACTTTATTCTCTCCTATCGCCCAGGTTCTAAGAATCTCAAGCCAGACACACTCTCAAGGCAGTTTGAACCACCAGAAGTGGAGTGTTGTCCAGAACCCATTCTCCCCACTTCCAGAGTGGTAGCTCCGATTCAATGGGATATTGAAACGGCAGTTAAGAGGGCTCAACGGCAGCAGCTAGGTCCAGGTAATGGCCCTCCAGAGTGTCTCTTTGTTCCTAACCTTCTACGTTCTAAGGTTTTGCAGTGGGCTCATGCTTCCCTCCCTTCTGGACACCCTGGGATCACAAAGACATGCAAGCACATCCAGAGGAGATTCTGGTGGCCTAGATTGCAGAGGGACGTCCGGGCTTTTGTTGCCGTTTGCTCCGTCTGTGCTCAGAACAAGGAGCCAAGGACCCACCCTCATGGCCTGCTGCGCCCGCTGCCCATTCCAAGACGCCCATGGTCCCACATCTCCTTGGACTTCATTACAGTCTGCTTGCCACAGTCTCAAGGAAACACGGTAATCCTTGTAGTGGTAGACAGATTTTCTAAGACTTGTCACCTCCTACCTTTGTCCAAGCTCCCCACAGCTAGCCAAACTGCGGAACTATTGATGAAGCATGTGTTCAGAATCCACGGCTTTCCCCAGGATATGGTTTCTGATCGGGGCCCGCAGTTTACTTCCCGGTTCTGGAAGGCATTTGGCCGACTCATCGGATCTTCCATCAGCCTGTCCTCCGGCTTCCACCCCCAGTCAAATGGCCAAACTGAGAGGGTAAATCAAGAAATTGAAAAGACACTGAGGTGCCTGGTTGCAGACAACCAATCCACATGGAGCTCTCATTTAATATGGGCTGAATTTGCACATAATACCCTTTACCATTCCTCACTAGGTATGTCCCCTTTTGAGTGTCAGTACGGTTTCCCTCCCCCTCTATTTCCCAGACAGGAGCCAAAGGATGATGTTCCAGCTGCCACACAGCTTTTCCGCCGGTGCCGGCGTTCCTGGCAAAGAGCATGTGTTGCCTTATTGAGGGCTGCCCGACAACAGCGGAGGCAGGCAAACCGACACCGAAGGGTAGGTTTCACGCTTCGCCCGGGACAAAGGGTATGGCTCTCAACCAGAGACCTTCCATTGCGGGTGGAGTCCCACAAGCTAGCCCCACGATACATTGGCCCTTTCAAGATCCTTAAGAAGATTAACCCAGTTTCCTATCGACTTCTTCTGCCCAGGTCCATGAAGATTCATCCCACTTTTCATGTTTCCCGTTTAAAACCCGTTGTTCGTTCTACTGTCTCCAGCTAGGAAACCCGCCCCAGCACCTCGCATCATTGATGGCCAGCCAGCTTACACGGTCCGCAGGCTGATGGATTCTCGCATGGTTCGTGGGAAAGTTCAATATCTGGTGGATTGGGAGGGCTTTGGCCCAGAGGAGCGGTCCTGGGCCCTCATTTATCAACAGTGCGTAGAAAAGGTTCTATATTTTGTCCAACGAATGAAATTTAGAATGTGCCTAAGTACAAGAAAATCTGCATTTATCAAACGTGCACACGCAGTTCTTACGCACATGAGTAAGCAATCATTGTTGATAAATACCACATGTGCGTAAGTACCATGCTCGTTCACATTCATGGTCATTAGCATTCGGAAACGCCTCCAATTAACCATATATGGTGACAACACTTCCCTTTAAAAATTACGTGATTGTTTTTTTTCCTCACTGCAATAATGGCAAAGAGAGCAAAGAAGAGGAACTTCACAAACACAGAATTAGAGATACTTGTAAATGAAGTTGAATACAACCAACAGATATTGTTTAGTTTATTCACTGCAGGAGGAATTACAAATAAAAGAAAAAATGCTGCATGGGAGAATGTCACCAATGCAGTTAATTCCGTTGGGTCTGAGGAGAGAACTGTCCCAGAAATAAATAAAAAATGGTTTGATATTAAAGTATTGGCTAAAAAACGTGTCACAGCACACAGACGAGAAATGTCCGCAACTGGAGGAGGACAGACAACAACGGAACTTTCCCCATTGGACAACCGCATAGCCTGCATCATCGGAGACACGGCTCTGTCCGGGATTATTAAGGACGGTGACACTGATGCTCTTGCGACAGAACAAACCGGGCCATCTAACACCCAAAGTGAAGGTAAAATAAACCAACTGGAATAGGATAGTGTTTGCATACATTTTATTTCAATTTGTAAACTTTTAATGAAATCATTCATAGGATAAACTCAATTAAATTAATGTGAACATGTGTTTCCTTAATAGCGACACCCGTTGTGCCTGAGGAGCTTGAGGAGCCGGGCCCATCCATTGCCCCTTCCATGCGCCGTGCGCCAAGAGTGCTGAGTGAGGCGGTGCTACAAAATCAAGAGGAAACAACAAAATCCATTAATGACCTAAAGGATCAACTGAGCAACAAAACGAATGTATTGATTCAAATCAACGAGTCTCTGAAACAGATTGCCTCTTGCGCAAATACAATTGCTAATAAACCATAAACCGCTGACTAATGTAATTTCAGTTATTTGTTTCCACGAAGCTGCAAAACACAAAATGAAATCGCTGGAATGTTTCTGCACTCGACCAATGGCCAGACTTGCCTAACATGTCTGTATGATCCTCTGTCTTGTCTGAATGTCAGCGGCATTAGGAGGTGGCACAGGGTGCACTGCATCGAGCATAGGGCCGTCTGGTCTTGGGGATTCCTGCAGAGGGATGCCCTGTCTGATGGCCAAGTTGTGTAGCACACTGCAAGCCATGATGATTTTGCATGCTTTTTCTGGCTGATACTGCAGTGTCCCTCCCGTGCTTGACAGACACAGCCATCGTCCTTTCAGCAGGCCTATTGCGCGCTCAACTGTGCTCCTTGAGCGTGCATGGGCACGTTGTACGCCTGTTCCTGCTCGGTCCTCGGGTTGGTTAGGGGGGTCATTAGCCATGGCTTTAGCGGGTAACCTTGATCACCTAATGATGAAATAGTTTAAGTAATTGTACAAAGCCCTACAATAGCATTTTAAACATGTTGTAGCCTTAAATTCACCAATGAGCCAGCCATCCTCAACAGCGCCTTCTTGGAGACGCACACCCACAGAGCTATTCTGCAGAACGAACGAGTCGTGTGTTCCTCCAGGCCACCGCGCAACGACGTTTAATAACAACAAATTTTCATCACAAATTATTTGCACGTTAACAGAACGAAACCCTTTTCTATTTACATAATTAAATTTGTTGGTTGATGGTGCTTTTATGGCGATGTGGGTGCAGTCTATAGCTCCAATTATGTTTGGGAATCTAGCAATGGCATTAAAGTCCCGTTTTATTGCGGCTTGTTGAGGATTTCGATAAGGGAACTGGATGTAGGTTGGGGCCAAGGAAATAATTGCATCCAACACTGCCGGCATGATCCTACTCACTGATGGCTGGGATATACCACATATGTCTCCAACCTCACGCTGAAATGTGCCAGTAGCTAAAAATCCAAGGGTGGACAGGAGTTGGATGTGCACGGGAATGGCTTTCGTGCGATTTGTTTCTCTCCAACACTGGTCCTAAATCACGACACAAATCCAGCAGTACATTTTTGGGAAAGCGGTACCTACTTAGAAGCCACTCTGTGCTCTCGCCAAGCAGATCAGCGCGATCTTGGAAAACGCGCTCTCTGCGGAGCGCATTGTTTGCCAAGTCTTCCAATAACGCAAGATAAGCCATTGCACTGAGACAAATATATTTCACATCTGTCTTTTATAGGGTTTGACACCAATTAAGCATCGTGTTTAAAACTAGACAAATTATAAATTGAGTGTTTTAAAGGAAACACAGGACATATGTGGATTGCTTAATGCTTACTGTGACACTCTTAAATGCTTTTTATGTGTAGTGTCGCTATTCTACCACTAGATTATCTGCGTAAGCATGCTCAGAGGTGTGCTTATATTTACACACATTTTTACGTATAAGTACAACTTGGTGAATCCCACACTTTGCGTGAAATTGTTCTTACGCACTCACTACGCACAAATCTGTCCGTATGCACCATTGATAAATGAGGGCCCTGGATTCCTGCTCGAGATATTTTAGACCCGACTCTCATCTCAGAGTTTCGCCAAGCCAAAGGGAAATGTTAGAAGAACGTCAGGTGCCGTTCCTAGGGAGTGGGCTCCTGTAAAGATCCAATCTCTAGGATGCTGTTCCATTCCTAGCCTGCAGGGGCACCCTCCTTAAGCGTCCATGTCATGCTCCCTCCAGGTCTCCAGATGGCACTTTAACCCCATGCTCAGTGCTCTCCACTTCTGCAGATGGTGTCAGTGGCTGCGTCCCAATTCGCCTACTTATACTACGTCCTAAAAGTATGTACTCTTTTTGTGAAGAAAAAGTACATACTTTTGAGTGTGTAGCAGAAGAGTATGCAAGCTTTGGGACATACTACTTCATCATCTTTAACGGACTCTGTTACGTGCGTCCCGTCACCGTTTAAACTGCCCTGTCAATCATCATCACAGTTCAAATCCCCCACTTTCAATTTAATTTCCTACCGTATCGGAGAGAAATGTAGTCCTCGTTGATCTGCCTTTCGTGGGTCTTTAATGCAGAGACTCCTCTCAAGTGTTAGCAAAGTTAATGGCCAAACGCATCATTACAAAAGTTCTCAATGCTGCTGAAGGAGAAATATAATGTGGATAATATTGAATAAATATCTTTTCGTCCGGTTAAATACTGATAATTGCTCACTCAAACCACTTTATCTAATCCTCTCCACTTAACCGTCAGACTCGCGTAACCGTCATGTTTGTAGTTTTTAAACACTTTTTATCCGCGTTTGTAGTTCTAATCGAATCCTCGTCCATCTCGCAATGGGTTGTGGGCAATATCAGCCGTTAGAGTGCGCATCGATCTGCACTTCGGATTCTGACCGGAAATAGTAAACCATCCGGGAATCTTTGGAATACTTTTTTCAACATACTAAGATTTGGGACATACTAATTCTTTTTTCGAATACTATTTAGTACGGATAGTATGCGAATTGGGACGCAGCAAGTGTGTTTAATGGTACTCAGAACTCTCCTCATTAGCCCTGATTCCCTTCACCTGTGTCTTGCCCTTTATAAGTGTGCTTGTTCCTTGCCATTATGTTCAGTCTTGAACCTATGTTCTCCTGTCTCCAGATCTCAAGATAAGTTTTGTGCCTTTATTGTACATTTTTTACCCTTGTGTCTATTTTTGTTTCTCTGTTTTATGGAAGCTCTGCTCTCCTAGTTTATTTGTACTTTGTGCTTTGGTTTCTCAAGTCAAGACTATTTTTATTTTTTGGAAGACTCAAGTCTCTTGACTCTGTACTCTTCTGCTCTTGGGTTCCATTGTCTGGGAGTTAGCTCAGTGGAGAACACACCACACTTAGAACACCAGAGACCCGGGTTCAAGTCCAGCCAAGGGCGACATCCTTACACCCTGGTGCTGAGAACGATCCTGTTACGTCATCAATGGTCATCTTGTCTTGCACATGGTATCATGACTTATATTTGTCACTGCAGTTGTACTTAAAATCCACTGAAGTGCTTCATTGTTCATCTGGTGTGGTGATTTCTTTTATTATTTATAGTGTATATTTTTCCAGTTCCTGTTACATAAGGCAGTTTTGTGCATCCATGAAAATCTGTCACTGTAACAAACCTTTAACCAAATTAAACCATAAAAAAGAGAAACATATTTTAATTTTCAAACATTTAAAAAATGTTTTAAATAGTGATTTGCAATTATTTAGTTTGTCTTGTTATTCTGTCAAACATTATGTAAGAATATATTAACAGCTGCTATTCATACTGTATGTTTCCAGAGCTTGATTTATTGGATACATTTTAAATGTAAGTGTGATTGACGAATGAGACGCTTTGATTACAGTGTTATTATTGAAGCATGATTTGCAAAACTATGTATATTATGTAAATTTCTCTAGAAGAAACTAGAGAAACTTGCTCTAACTTGTAAAACTGAATTGATCTAAAAGCAGAATCAGATTTAACTGTGATTTTCTGCTGTAATGATCAGTTTAACTGGTAAGATCGTCAGAGAGGAAGTTGTGCAGAAATTACATAAGAAAGGAAACACAGTCTCTGTGAAGGACGTCCTGAATGTGAGTAAATGTGTGTTAGTGTCAGGATCAGAGAATGACACTTTTCCTCTGTTATAGTCCAGCTGAACTCTCACACGCTGAAGCTTCACTTTAACAGGAAAGACAGTGAAGGGTTGATCTGGGGATTTTGAGCTGTATTCGCTGTTCCAGTACTGCACACACCAGACCTTAGACTTAGAGAAAACCCGTCCCTTCCTTTGGTTTGATGCTGTGGTTATTCCAAGATTCCAGCCTGTACTGTCACCAACCTCCACATCCCAGCAGTGTGTTCCTGAGTTAAAGCCCTCAGATCCCAGGACACATGGATACCAGTCAAACCTCTCTGGATTATCAGGAAGTGCTTTATATACACAACTGTTCGACACACTGGTCAGATCAGGCGAGAGTGTGAGCAGAGGATATGCTGTGTTTGGATCTAGAGTCAACGGAGCTGCAAAGAGAAGAACATCAGATTACAGGAGGAAATATGATCAGAAATGTAAATATAAAACATAAATCCTGCTATCATAACAATGGTCTCTCAGTTTCTGTCAGAATGGATTGAGGCTTTAGGTTTAATATCAGTATTCAACTAGAGGTCAAATACAATCGTGGTCATAGATGTATACGTAGATGCCTCATTAGCGCCTGCACGGATCAGTAGAATGAGGCATCTACTATCGATATATCTATGACCACGATCGTATTTGACCTCACTTAGCGGAAGTAATGTCGGAGCTCAGAGATGATCACGTTCGTCTGTTAAGAGGTAAAATGATAGCATAAATACTGCTCGGTTTCTCGCAGAAACTGATCGTTTGGTTAGATAAGACCCTTATTCATCGTCTGGTATCGTTTAAAGCCCTTTGAAGCTGCACTGAAACTGTCATTTGGACCATGGACCGTTTGGAGCCCATTGAAGTTCATCAAATGGAGGAAACCCCTGGACTGTTTTCATCCAAAACCTTAATTTCTTTTCGACTGCAGAAAGAAAGACATGGACATCTTGGATGACATGGGGGTGAGTAAATTATCAGCAAAAGTTTATTTAAAAGTGAACTAATCCTTTAATATAAAGATTTTCTCCTCATTGTTGTCACTACTAGAGCAAGCTCCTGATTGGCTAAAGTGGCGCGAATATCCGCCAAAGTTCAGATTTTTCAACTCGGGGCGATTCGCGCCATTCACGCGAATCACGTGTCAAACGCTCAATTTGCGCCACCTCAATCGCGCGAATCGCACTGCAGAATGTCTATTCGCGTCTTTGCATTGACTTGGTCTACTCGTCTTAGTCTACTCTACTCACATTGGCGCCCATTGTTTAGTCACGAGGCGTTAAACGTCGGCGATAAACGCGCGCGAAAATCATCCCGGTGTGAACAGGCCTTAAAACGCTGTCTGTGTCAAAGACATCAAGCACATACAGGTGAATAATAGCCTTTTTAAATTGATTATCCTGCTATATATATATATATATATATATATATATATATATATATATATATATATATATATATATATATATATAATGCATTTTTGTCTACTCCTGTGTATCAAAGTTGCTTATATTTTGTTCTTGCATTGATGGGACATGACATTTGTAGCGATTTTGCACTTGACAGTCAGTTTGAGATATAGACTACATTTGAGTATTGTATATTTGGATAGTTTACAAAATAAAACTTTACTCTTATCATAATTGTATTGCATTGTGTTGTTTTAAACCCCAAACATTTAACTTAAAACATTCTTCATTAACGATTATTCAGTTATTTGTAAATATGCATTTACAATATCTTCCCTCGTATACTCTGTGTGTTTCTCTGCACAGGACCCAAGCACCCAGGACGCAATCATCATCCCTGTTTTCGTTCACTCCGGCACCGACACAGCACCATGGACCCTGGGTGTTTCCACAGCGGAAGACGCGAGCCAGGACCAGAGCTAGGACATCTCCGCCCCTCCCGGTCTTCGAGATCTCCACCCGGAACCGCTTCTCCCCTCTTCGCGAGATGGAACGCGACGCTGTGGTCATCGGTTCTTCCATCGTCCGGCATGTCCACGCTACCTCAGGTAAAGGCAAGGTTATCACTCACTGCTTTCCTGGTGCTCGTGTTCTCGATGTCGCTGCGCAGGTTCCCAAGATCATGAACGTGACGAGCGCATCGGAGCTGTCGTGCTGCACGCGGGAACGAACGACATCAGGCTGCGGCAGATGGAGGTTCTGAAGAGGGACTACAGGAGCCTGATCGAGACGGTGCGCAGAACATCGCCTGAAGCAACGATCATCGTGTCTGGACCGCTTCCCACGTACCGACTAGGACATGAAAAGTTCAGTAGATTATTTGCTCTAAATGAATGGTTAATGTCATGGTGTAATGAACAGAAGCTGCTCTTTGTAAATAATTGGAATCTGTTCTGGGAGCGACCTAGGCTCTTCCATCCTGATGGCCTTCACCCCAGCAGAATCGGAGCGGCTCTTCTGTAGGACAACATATCCAGGGCGTTGAACACAATGGCCCTCATTTATCAATCTTGCGTAGAAACGGGTGTATATATTGGCGTACGATTATGCTTACACTCCTCTCACCGCCTAATTTATGAAGCTGTGCGCACCTCTGAAATCCAGGCGTACGCAAAACCTGCCTTTGATAAATGCCGCGGCTGAAAAAGATCGTCATTAGAATAACACGCCCCTATATATTCAAGTCTCTGCCTCCCCCACGCCCTCATTTTACGCCATGGACACTCGAAAGACGGCAAAGAAGCGAAACTTCTCTGACGTGGAGATCGAGACCATCACCAGGGAAGTGGAAAAAAAACAAAATTGTTTTATTTGGGAGTTTAAAGAGTGGGATTAAAGGCGCCCACAAAAAGGTGTACGGTGGAAATCCAGTTTAAATAGCTGTTTGGATGAGAAATTACCTATCACAATTCATTATTTTACAGCACGTGTTTTGAAATAATTAGCATTTAATTTCGTATCACGTCACATGTATTGGGGTGTACAATAGTGATGATGATGTGATGTGGAGTACCATTCATTCACATTAATAATTGCATGACAATTTGTAAGATTCTTATTATTATTATGATTTGTATTATTAATGACGCTTATTGTTATTTAGAAGAAGAATGTCGTTATTATTATTATTTATTTTATTATTATTTAAAAGAAGAAGAATGTCATTTTTATTATTTTGTCAGTCTGAATTATTTTCAGTCCCAGTCTAACCCTGAACCGTCAGGTAAAGCGCAGTGTTATTATTGCTCCAGTTTTTAATTTCATCTGTTCTCTAACTGAACTAAATTATTTTTATTACTATAAAACAATCAAAATGATATCGATACGACTGTTTATAATTTTATACAGCTATATAACGAAAAAACATTTTCAAGTCTTTACATCATATCCGGGAGATAAGTCAGTAAAATCACAGCTTATCTCGTGCCAATGCGCCAAGCAAAATTCAGATGTGGGGGAGTAATTTCTAAATCACACGAGGTCCCCAGATAATAGCGTACTTATCCCGTGCGAATAGGGCTGTTGTTGTTGTTGTTGTTTTGTTTTTTTTACAGTGGGTCATAATATAGCATATCTTTGTCAGTGCGTTTTGTGGTGTTAAGAATGTTTTTCTGCGCATTTTCACACTAACTCAAAACGTGCGTACACCACCTCCTGACCTGGCGTAGGATTTGAGCGTGCCGTACACCAACGTCCATATTGATAAATCTCAAAGTCACCGTGGTTTTGGGTGTACGCCAGGTGTACACTGGAAATTTGGTGTACGCACTTTTGATAAATGAGGGCCAATATGACCAGTAAGTCAAAGTCCAAATCACAGTCTTTGCTGTCCTAACTTAATTGACATAAGTACCAATGTAGAACATTATATAGAAACTGTGTCTATTCCTTGTATAGTGAGGTCAAACATTAAATCTACTGTAGGATCTAGGAAAAATCTAATTGTGATTAAACCAGAAAATCTCAATATTAGTGAACAAAAACAATTTTGTCCTAACTTAATTGACATAAGTACCAATGTAGAACATTATATAGAAACTGTGTCTATTCCTCGTTTAGTGAGGTCAAACATTAAATCTACTGTAGGATCTAGGAAAAATCTAATTGTGATTAAACCAGAAAATCTCAATATTAGTGAACAAAAACAATTTCTAAAACTAGGTCTTCTAAACATTAGATCGCTCACACCTAAGGCGGTTATTGTAAATGAAATGGTCACAGATAATAGTTTCGATGTACTTTGCCTTACTGAAACCTGGCTTAAGCCAAATGATTATTTCGGTCTTAATGAGTCTACTCCACCAGGATACTGTTATAAGCATGAGCCCCGTCTGATTGGTCGTGGCGGCGGTGTTGCAACAATCTAGAGAGATATTCTTAATGTTACCCAGAAAACAGGTCACAGGTTTAATTTGTTTGAAGTACTAGTGCTAAATGTTACGCTCTTAGATGTAAGAAAGAAATCCGTATTATCTCTAGCCTTGGCTACTGTGTATAGACCTCCAGGGCCCTATGCTGATTTCCTAAAAGAGTTTGCAGACTTTCTCTCAGATCTATTGGTCAACGTCAATAAAGCATTGATTGTTGGAGATTTTAACATACACGTAGATAACACAAATGACGCGTTAGGGGCTGCGTTTACAGATCTATTAAATTCCTTTGGGGTCAAACAAAACGTCACTGGTCCCACTCATCGTCTTAATCACATACTAGATTTAATTATATCACATGGAACCAACCCAACTGATATAGATATTATACCGCAAAGTGATGATGTCACTGACCATTACATGGTAACTTGCATACTGCCAACTGCTGAAATCTATCATGTTGCGCCACGTTATCGACCAGGCAGAACAATCCTTCCAACCACTATAGATAGATTCTCAAATACCTTACCTGATCTGTCTCAGCTGCTAAGTGAACCCAAACAAACAGATGAACTAGAGGAAATGACTAGCAGTATGAGCACCATTTTCTCTAGTACATTAGAAATTGTTGCACCAATTAGATTAAAAAAGGTTAGAGAGAAAACTAAAGCACCATGGTACAACAGTGCTACACATGTTATCAAGAGAGAAACTCGTAACTTAGAGTGTAAATGGAAACAAACTAATTTAGAGGTCTTTAGAATCGCGTGGAAAGATAGTATGTCACGTTATAAAAAGGCCCTAAAAGCAGGCAGGGCTGAGCATCTCCGCAAACTAATAGAAAATAACCAAAATAATCCAAGGTTTTTATTTAACACTGTGGCTAGACTAACAAATAAACAAGCATCGTCTGAACAAAATATTCCGTTACAGTTTAGTAGTAATGATTTTATGAATTTCTTCACTGAGAAAATAGAAAGCATCAGAATCAAAATTGTAAATGTACAATCTTTAATGATGTCTTATGATTCAACCGCAATTATCACCCCTCAAGAACTACTACACCGCTTTACAACTATAGGACAGGAAGAGCTAAATAAACTTATCATTGCATCTAAACCAACAACATGTTTATTAGATCCAATACCCACTAAACTACTGAAAGAGTTGTTACCTGTAGTGGAAGAGCTTCTCAATATTATTAACTCGTCTTTATCTTTAGGTCATGTTCCAAGAATATTCAAGTTGGCAGTCATAAAACCTCTCATTAAGAAGCCACAATTAGATCATAATAACCTAGCAAATTACAGACCAATTTCAAATCTTCCATTCATGTCTAAAATACTAGAAAAAGTTGTGTCCGCTCAATTGTGCTCTTTCTTGCAAGAAAATGATATCTATGAAACATTTCAATCAGGATTCGGGCCGCATCATAGCACAGAAACCGCGCTCGTTAAAATCACAAATGATTTACTTCTAGCTTCTGACCAAGGCTGTATCTCAATACTAGTTCTACTCGATCTTAGTGCTGTGTTCGATACTATAGATCATAAAATACTATTAGATCGACTTCAAAATTACACTGGTGTTCAGGGACAGGCATTAAACTGGTTTAGATCGTACTTATCAGACCGCTACCATTTTGTCTGTCTAAATGGGGAAAAATCTAAGATAACGTCAGTAGACTATGGGATCCCGCAAGGATCCGTGCTAGGCCCTCTGCTATTCTAAATATATATTCTGCCACTTGGTAATATTATAAGAAAACATGGAATTAATTTCCACTGTTATGCTGATGACACTCAATTATATATTTCATCACGACCAGATGAAAACGCAAAATTATCTAAACTGACAGCGTGTGTTGAAGATATTAAATACTGGATGACGTGTAATTTTCTGCTATTAAATTCAGATAAAACAGAGGTATTACTTATTGGTCCAAAAAACTGCCCACAAAACCTCTCACAATACAACTTTAACTTGGAAGGATGTCCTGTCACTTTATCCACTACAGTAAAAGACCTGGGTGTTATATTACACCGCAACTTGTCTTTCGAAAATCATATTTCATATGTTACAAGAACGGCATTTTTCCACCTTAGAAACATTGCTAAGCTACGTAACATGCTATCTATTTCTGATGCAGAAAAGTTAGTTCATGCATTCATGACCTCAAGACTAGATTACTGTAATGCTTTATTAGCTGGTTGTCCTGCATCATCAATAAACAAGCTACAGTTAGTCCAAAACGCAGCTGCTAGATTTCTTACTAGATCAAGAAAATATGATCATATAACACCAATTTTATCATCTCTACACTGGTTACCTATTAAGTTCCGTATGAATTACAAAGTATTGCTACTGACCTATAAAACCCTAAATGGTTTAGCTCCAGTGTATTTAACGGAGTGTATTTCTATCCATCGCGCTCTTTAAGATCACTAAACTCGAGGCTTCTGGTCATTCCTAGGATATCTAAGTCCACTAAAGGAGGGAGGGCATTTTCACATTTAGCTCCTAAACTCTGGAATAGTCTTCCGGATATTGTTCGAGGTTCAGACTCGCTGTCCCAGTTTAAAACTAGATTAAAGACGCATCTCTTTAGCCAAGCATTCACATTATAATTACCTTTTATACTACAGTTAAATCGGATAAAAAGCATTAATATTCTGAACAGCAGCTATGCTAATTATTTCCCATCTGCTTTTCTGTTATCTCGGGACACTAGTCCCGAGGTAACTAGTTCGTCAGCTCCAGTTTGTATCCAGCCTCTCATGAAGACTTCAGATGCCCCGACACCTGTGATGAGACGACTCGATGCCTGTGAAGAGACGACTCAACGCCAGCGTTGTTATGGCCTAAATTAATACATGATTGATTAACTTATTCCAACATTTTTCTTTAACATTCTCTTTCTAACATTTTTCAATGTACATTTATGAAATGCACTTTCTGTAAAGCTGCTTTGAAACAATGTGTATTGTGAAAAGCGCTATACAAATAAATTTGAATTGAATTTGAATTGAACATAACATGTAAATCACTCGCGCGAATCGCATCATTCGCGTCCGGTGTGAACGCACCATTAGAGTCAGAAATGTAGAGTAAGAAAAATAATAATAATAATAATAATAATATTAAGTTTAATCGGATTTCAGTAAGTTGGCTCTTCCAGGCCAACTTAATAAACACTATTGTATCCTAATACATAAGCAGAGACCATGAGGAACAGACTTCTGTAGTCATTATGAGATTCAAACTCACAAATTCAAGTGATTATTAAATATATTTCTATCAGATGTTAATGTTGTGTGTGTTTCTATCTGATGGATCTTTTGCGCTGGTGTCAGATCTGCTGAGACTCACAGTGTTGGACAGTTTCCAGCATCTTCTTCCAGACTCTGAACGGCAGGTTACCCAGGTAACGGGACACATCAATCAAAGCTCCAGAACTCATCTGTGGATCCGGCTGTGAGATCTGGACTCTGGAGGAACATTCAGGAGTCAGAACTGCAGTGAATTTGAGTTCAGATCCACTGAGAGAAGAGATACGAGCAGCTCACTCACCTTTCCATTGAGACGCTAAAGTTCTGGAAAATATAGAGTTTGAAAACATGTTAATATCTTATCAAACACTCTCATTGTCAGTGAGTCTCAAGTTGTTTTATGCTCAAAGAATGAAGCTGATTGATTGGTCACCTTTAGAAACGAGACGTCATTGGCTTTCATCATCTCCTCCATGTCTCTGATTGTGTGTGAAAGAGCTGAGATGTGTGTGTTCATCTCCTCCAGCTTCTCATTCATCATCTGCTTCTTCTGCTGCTCTTCCTCCCTCAGTGCAGTGATTGTAGCTTCTTCTTCGTCTCTGAGAAACTGATGAAGCTTCTCAAACTCTTCTTTAATCTGACGCTCTGTGTGCTCAGCTTGAGACTGAAATCACATCACATTCACTTCAGTCAGCTCTGTGTGAACACACACTCCACTGATGTCAATAATAAACTGTGTGTGTGAATGTTGAGTGTTTAACTCTTTACACATCCTCACCTCGATGTGTTGGATTGTTTTATCACACTTTCCTTTCATTGCTCCTCCATGTTTGAGCTTGTTTTGTAAGGACGTCAGCGCTGTATTAAATTCCTCCTACAGGTTAAGATGAAAATCTGTGAAACTTGTGAAGCTATAAGAGGTTTAAACATTATGTGTCTGGATGTTTTTCGTGTTATATTATTTATATGTTGAATGGGTCATTCTCAGGACAATTTTTTATATAATTTGGAAAGGTTGAACATCAAGAAATCTTGTTTTCACCAAACAAATGTGGATTTTGCAACGGCCGATTCATAATTATTATATCCATGCAGTTGTAAAAGATACTACTATCACTTTTTGGTGTGTCTTGTAATAAATCACATATTATCAATGAAACAATATGAATAACGGATTACATTTCTATTGTTTTCAAAACATGTTTTGTGCCAATGCTGTTACATTCAAGAAGATTTGAACATCCGAGCGGCCGAAGCAGTGCAGAGTTTTATATCAGTAGTAAGTCATGGAGATTTAGTCAGAGCAAAAATAAATACTGATTTATTACTGTTTCTATGTTTATCACTGTATTTAGCATGAAATGAGAGACATTTGTTTAACCTTGTAAGATGAAACCACTTCACTGAAGGGTCTGAATGTGTGTTTGGTGTGTTTCTCTGAGACTATGCACACTAAACACACAGGCTGTTTGTCCTCCAGACAGAAGAGTTTGAGTTTCTCACTGTGTAAACTGCAGATCTCCTCAGACTCTGATGAATGCCTCTCTTTTCCCTCCATCAGGAACAACTCACACAAGTTTTTTAACGCGAGATTAACTGGAGGATCATGTTTTGAGGATCTTCTCCTGCAGACGGGACACTCCTGAGTTTCCTTAGTTTTCCAGAACTGTTGTAGACACTCTTTACAAATACTGTGACTACAGGAAAGAATAACAGGAACCTTGAAGATTTCACAGCAAATAGGACAAGAAAGCTCTTCTGCAGATTTTGAATCCATTTCCTCGTCTTGTAAAATATCCAATGATCTACAGTTTAGTTTCACTTTCTGGTCTTTGGTTTGAAAAGTAAATAACCATTACAATCAAAATCTAATCTGGGTTAATTCAGAAATACACAAGTATCCTAATATAAAGTGTCCTCTGTTCTTCACAACACTGATTCGATTTAGCTTTCAGTAAAAATGAAAGTTATAAATAATGACTAGTCATTTCCTGGTTTTGTAAGAGGGTGGAACTTCTGAAGACAGACTGGATTTCTGAGTTTCTGTTGGTGTTGTTCTGTTGTAATAGGCCTTGTATTGATGATTAAATAGAAAGTGTTCAAATGTTTTCACTTTAATGATTACCTGCAGGTTAAGTTACTAAGCCTCTGTGAAACGACTTTGTGCAAAGACTGGCAAGCAGCTGATATACAGTCATGTGAAAAAGAAAGGACACACTTTTGAATGGTTTTAATATAAATATAAAATTTATATCATTGTCCTGTTGCATGACCCAATTTCGGCCAAGCTTTAGCTGTGGGACAGATGCTCACACTTGACTCTAGAATACTTTGGTATACAGAGTGTCAGGATAGAAAACTCAGGATTCAAATGCAAGTACCAATCCTTTATTTAAAGGAAGAACTCAGAACGTTCAACAGTGAAAGTAGCAGAAGATGCCGTGGTGCAGCTGGTCCTTGGCAGCAAGGAATAACTCAGAACGTTCAACAGAGAAAGTAGCAGAAGATGCCGTGGTGCAGCTGGTCCTTGGCAGCACAGGGACTACAATGGGCCGATCTCCAGACAGCAGTCCAAACGAGAGATCCACGGCGCAAATCCTCCAATCCAGACAGAAACCCAGAAAATCCACAGCAGGCAAACTCCAATCCAGGAACAACAGGAGGTCAGGAAACGGAGGTCAGAAACTGCAATGGACAGAGCGTGAGCACCACACAGAACGATCCGACAATGAACGAACAAACACAGAGACCATATATACACACACGCTGACGAGTCGCAGCTGCATTCGATCACTAATTAGTGATCGTAGTTGCCCAGTAATACACGTGACTGCCACCAACACCACACACACACACAACACATCAGAACAGAAATTCCACAGACCTGCAAACGTGACAGTACCCCACCCCCTAGGAGCGCCTCCTGGCGCTCCCATGACTCGTTACCTGTCGATTGTAATCATCGATAAGGGACTGATCCAATATGTCTCTCGAAGGCACCCAACTTCTCTCCTCCGGACTGTAACCCTCCCAGTCCACCAAGTACTGGAATCCGCGTCCCCTCTGTCTCGAGTCAAGAATACGTTTAACCGAATAGACAGGTTCCCCATCTATGAGACGCAGCGGGGGAGGAACCGGGGCCGGCGGATTAATGGGAGAACGAAAAACAGGCTTAATTTTGGAAATATGGAATACCGGATGAATTCTCCTGTACGCAGGAGGGAGTTTTAGGCGAACTGCCACTGGACTAAGGATCTTAGTGACAGCAAACGGGCCAATACATTTTGGAGCAAGCTTATTAAAAATGGTGCAGAGAGGAATGTTTTGAGTTGAAAGCCACACTTTTTGACCCACGACGTATACGGGAGGCTTTGACCGGTGGCGATCGGCCTGGGCCTTAGTGCGCTCCCGCACCCGGAGGAGAGCGGTTCTCCAAGTGCGACAGCACCTCTGGACAAAAGCGTGGGCGGAGGGGACCGTGACTTCGGATTCCAGGCTTGGAAAAACAGGTGGCTGGTACCCTAAACTACCTTCAAACGGAGTTAGGCCCGTGGACGATACTGGTAACGAGTTATGCGCGTACTCAACCCAAGAGAGCTGCTGGCTCCAGGAGGAAGGATTCTGAGAAACCAAACATCGCAATACTCGTTCCAAATCTTGGTTGGCCCTCTCAGTCTGACTGTTGCTCTGAGGATGATAACCAGAGGAAAGACTAACATTCACCCCCAGTAATCGACAAAACTCCCTCCAAAATTTGGACACGAATTGGGGTCCCCTGTCAGAAACCACATCCTTCGGGAGGCCATGAATGCGAAAAACATGATCAATGACAGTGACCGCTGTCTCCCTGGCAGAGGGTAATTTGGGCAGGGGAATAAAATGAGCCGCCTTCGAGAACCGGTCCACCATGGTTAAAACCACTGTGTTGCCCTGGGAGGGTGGGAGGGCAGTAATAAAATCTAGCGCAATATGGGACCAGGGTCTCGAAGGGACAGACAGCAGCTTTAGGAATCCCGCTGGGGGTCGATTGGAAGTCTTACCAACCGCGCAAACTGAGCAGGCCAAAACAAAACTACGAATGTCTTGAGCCATAGATGGCCACCAGAACCGTTGCTTCACCAAATAACTGGTACGAGTTACCCCAGGATGACAAGCGATCTTGGAACAATGACCCCACCGGATAACGTCTGGCCGCAAGTTCTCAGGCACAAAAAGACGACTCGGTGGACACCGGGACGGAGGCGTTACCCCTTAAGGCGCTACGGACCTTCGACTCGATCTCCCAGACGACCGCAGAAATGACCAGTTTCTCCGGTACGATGGATTCGGGAGAAAACGGACGCTCGGAACGATCGAAAATACGAGACAAGGCATCGGGCTTGATGTTCTTAGAGCCCGGACGGTACGAGATGGAAAAATCAAAACGGCCGAAAAAAAGAGCCCACCGAGCCTGCCTAGAGTTCAGACGTTTAGCGGATCTAATGTACTCTAGGTTCTTGTGATCGGTCCAGACGATAAAAGGAACCCCCGAACCCTCCAACCAATGACCCCATTCTTCCAAGGCCAGCTTGACTGCCAACAACTCTCTGTTACCAATATCGTAATTACGTTCGGCGGGTGACAAGCGATGGGAAAAATATGCGCAAGGGTGCATCTTACCGTCCGTGGAAGAGCGCTGGGATAGAACCGCACCAGCCCCAACCTCTGATGCATCGACCTCCACCACAAACTGACGTGAGGAATCAGGCGTTACCAGAATCGGAGCCGAAACAAAGCGACTTTTTAGGTTAGCAAATGCAGCCGCAGCTGCACTAGACCACCTGAACGCCACCCTGGTGGAGGTCAAGGCAGTCAGAGGAGCGGCTAGCTGGCTGTAATTGCGAATAATACGCAGGTAAAAATTGGCAAACCCCAGAAACCTCTGCAGGGCCTTGCGGGAATCTGGAGTTGGCCAATCCACCACAGCCTGAATCTTGTCGGGATCCATGCGAACTCCCTCGGACGATACGATAAACCCCAAGAAAGGAACTGACTGTGCATGAAAAACGCATTTCTCCGCCTTGACAAAAAGCCCATTCTCGAGCAGCCTCTGAAGCAATCGTCTGACCTGCTGAATATGTTCCTGGAGAGACGAAGAAAAAATCAATATGTCATCCAGGTAAACATATCTGAACTGATCGACCATGTCTCTCAGCACGTCATTGATAAGTGCTTGGAAGACCGCGGGGGCTTTGGACAACCCGAAAGGCATGACCAAGTATTCAAAGTGCCCCCTGGGGGTATTAAATCAGTCTTCCATTCATCCCCCTCCCTAATGCGGACCAAATGATAAGCATTGCGGATGTCTAACTTCGTAAAAAAGGAAGCTCCCTGCAGCCGCTCGAAAGCTGAAGACATCAGCGGCAAAGGATATGTATTCTTTGCCGTGATGTTATTCAGCCCCCGATAGTCAATGCAAGGCCGCAGAGAACCATCCTTCTTCCCCACGAAGAAGAACCCCGCACCCGCAGGAGAAGAGGAAGGGCGGATGATCTTGGCTGCCAACGAATCAGAAATATATTTCTCCATGGCCTCCCTTTCTGGAACAGAAAGCGAGTATAACCTGCCCTTAGGCGGAGATGAACCTGGCACTAACTCTATAGCACAGTCATAGGGACGATGCGGAGGAAGAGAAGCAGCTCGAGACTTACTGAACACCTCCTTCAGGTCCAGGTACTCCTTGGGCACGTTTGACAGGTACATGGACTCAGAACATGTAGACACCAAACAAGACGCATGACAAAAAGTGCTCCAAGCCTGGACAGTGTTCTGTTGCCAGTCTATGTGGGGATTGTGACAGGACAACCAGGGATGACCCAACACCACAGAGACCAGAGGAGAGTCAATTAAAAACAGACTGATCTCCTCTGTGTGGTTACCCGAAGTGACGAGGTTGATGGGAACCGTACTCTGGGTAATAGAGGGCATGACTTGACCATTTAGCGCCTGTACTGAGATGGGTTGAGGAAAATTGACCACAGGAATGTTAAGTCTTGCAGCCAAAGCTGCATCGATAAAACTTCCCTCCGCTCCTGAGTCCACTAAAGCCTGGCAAGCGTGGGATAACGTGGCCCATTGTAGTCTGACTGGAAGGAAAGTAGCAGAAGAGGATTTCTCGAAAGAAGCACCACCCGTCAATAACCTCAAGTCTACTGACGGGCTCTGGCTTTTTCCGGACAGTTAGAGGCAAAGTGTCCACTCGCCCCACAGTATAGACACAGTCCGTTGCTCCGACGCCGATCCCTCTCCTCCCTGGTCAGCCGGGTTCTGCCCACCTGCATGGGTTCAAGATCTTGAATGGGACTGACCGTGTCTCTGGCAAACTCGACATCCGAGTAGGAACCATGACGTCTCTGCTGATCACGTCGTTGCAGATGACTATCCACTCTGATCGCCAGCTCAATCAGTCCATCCAGACTTGTGGGCAAGTCCAACCCGACGATCTCCCGCTGGACATGGTCAGCCAACCCATGCAGGAAATTGTCCCACTGTGCCTCCTCGTTCCAGTTCGTCTCGGGCGCGATAGTGCGTAAGTCTATGGAAAAGTCAGTAACCGACTGATTCCCTTGTTGCAAATCCGTCAGCTTTCGCGCCGCTTCGCGACCTGAAACCGATCGATCAAACACTCTCTTTAATTCCTCTGTGAAAGTCTGGAACGAGGCACAGCATGGAAGTTGGCTTTCCCACACCGCTGTTCCACAGAAGCGTGATCATCAACGCCACCTTAGACTGCTCCGTAGGAAACGAAGTGGGCTGAAGAGTAAAGAACAGTGAGCATTTAGTCACAAAAGCTCGACACAAATGTGGCTCACCAGCATACTGGGCGGGAGGTGGAAGACGAGGCTCAGAGCGATGATTCGCCTCCACCACGGGTGGGGGAACAGACGGTGGGGTAGGCACAGTGGGCGCTCCGTTGATGTCCACTCTTAGATGTTGGAGCTGGACAGAAACCTCCGACACCTGTGCCACCAAGGCTTGCACTGCATGACCTGTAGCCAATATCTGTTCCTCCTGTTGATCCATACGAAGACTGTAATTAGTCATGACATTTCTCCACTCACCACTTGCTGAATCCATCTTGGTCGGATCGTTATGTCAGGATAGAAAACTCAGGATTCAAATGCAAGTACCAATCCTTTATTTAAAGGAATAACTCAGAACGTTCAACAGTGAAAGTAGCAGAAGATGCCGTGGTGCAGCTGGTCCTTGGCAGCACAGGGACTATAATGGGCCGATCTCCAGACAGCAGTCCAAACGAGAGATCCACGGTGCAAATCCTCCAATCCAGACAGAAACCCGGAAAATCCACAGCAGGCAAACTCCAGTCCAGGAACAAAAGGAACTCAGGAAACGGAGGGCAGAAACTGCAATGGACAGAGCGTGAGCACCACACAGAACGATCCGACAATGAACGAACAAACACAGAGACCATATATACACACACGCTGACGAGTCGTAGCTGCACTCGATCACTAATTAGTGATCGTAGTTGCCCAGCAACACACGTGACTGCCACCGACACCACACACACACACACAACACTTCAGAACAGAAATTCCATAGACCTGCAAACGTGACACAGAGGAGTTCATGGTCGACTCAACGACTGCAAGATGCCTGCAAAACAAGCCCAAATCATCACCCCTCCATCAGCTGATGGACAGTTGGCATGAGGTGTTTGTGCTGACATGCTGTGTTTGGTTTTCACCAAAAGTGGTGCTGTGCATTATGGCCAAACATCTCCACTTTGGTCTCGTCTGTTCAAAGGACATTGTTCCAGAAGTCTTGTGGTTTGTGTAAGGATAGGGACTTCATTACAGAGACGTAAATAAAGAAAAGACATTCCACATGTGAGTGAGACATGGCCGTGTACTGCATGCTTTTTTGAAAGATATTATAGGATATATTATGTGGTGTCAGAAGTGAACCTTAAGAATAGGTTACACAGAACCACGTGCAGCAGAGAAACTGAAGCATGGCTGTTGCAGCTGTACAGACATCACATCCAGAGCAGTTTGACTTCAATTCAGCGGATTACCAAGATGAATCAGACGGTTCGAGCACTTTCGTCTAGCATCAGGACTGAGTGGAAAACCTGAGGAATACCAAATCAGCTCTTTGTTATATGCCATGGGAGACGATGCAGACGATATCTTTGCACTATTTCTGCTGAGCGAGTCAGAGAGAAAGAAATATGACTGTGGTGGAAGCATTTAGACAGCACTGTGTCTGTGTAATGCCAGTTATAATCGTCGATGGTGAAACTGCAGAGAATTTTATAACATCAGTTCACAAGCTGGCAGAACGTTAAAAGAGGAATTATCCAAGACGGATAGTTGTGGGAATCAGAGACATGGGACTGTCGGAGCACTTACAATTGGATCCAGAGCTAACATAAGCTAAAGTTATACAAAAAGTACACAAAATGAAACGGTCAAGAACAGCAAACAGTGTTACATGGTGTGATGATCTGCCAAGAGCATTAGCAAATCACAACAAAGAAATAGACCATAGTCACAAACAGGGAGCAAAGTGATCTTCAATTGTGTCTTTATTGAATCTTGCTTAAGCAAGAAAAAAGTGATCTCAAGTCTCATTAGAGGAAAAAAAGTGTAAAAATTGTAACAGTTAAAGAGATCAAGAATCATATTCCATTCAGGTTAAATCACAGGAAATTCAGTTTTAACATCCAACATGTTCCAGGGAAAAGTGTAATCACAGCAGACACACTTTCACACGTGCTTCTGGATGTGTGTCCTTCACGGGCTGACTTACAGCTAGAAAGAGATCTCAATGTCTTCCTTCCCGGTAACAGACAGCAGATTGGAGCAGATAAAGCAAGCTCAAGAAGAAGAGAAACACAAAAAGGTAAAGAACACTGTCTTGCTGGATGGCCAGAAAAACACACAGTGAGCAAAGAGCTGATGCCATATTGGCATGTGTGAGCAGAACTGACTGTACCCGATGACATCCGGTTGAAAGATGACAGGTGTCATTCCAGAGACATTGCAGAAACAGATTCTGACAAAAATACATGACGGGCACCAGCGGATGATAAAGTGCCATGCCAGAGCACAACACTCAGTCTGGTGGCCGGTGTGTTTCCTCACACATTCGTCAGATGGTGGAACAGTTGTAACACTCAGCCCAATACGCTGAGTTACAAAAGTTAAAATTGGGGTCAGATTAAACTGTGTGATGTTGGGAGTGTTTAAAAAGATGAGACACTCCTTCAAGTGAACTGTAGGCAAGGCAAGTTTATTTATATAGCACATTTCATACACAGTGGCAATTCAAAGTGCTTTACACAGAAATTAAGTTAAAATAGTCATAAGTGAATAAAATAAAAATAAAAATATATATAGTATAACAGTTATAATAGGAATTAAAATAAAATAAAAAATAAAAGATGAAATCCCCTATCTGGGGTGGAAGAAAATGGAGAGTCAGGTTTACTTTAAAAATATTTGTCAGGTAACTGTGCGTTTAGACAGTACCCGTACAGACAAATCTTCTTGTCTAACTTGATTAGTGGACTAACGTAGGCAATAGTGAATGAGGGTTTATGGGGCAATTTCGGATTCAGCCCTAGCGTGTTGAAAGTCCCAATGTGAATGTGTCCACCGGTGTAGGGGAGAGCGGGGCACAACCGAATGCTTTTTGACTTTCTCAGTTTGTGTAAATCCACTTGGGGTTCAGAGTATTTATTGTTTCCCACATTAATTGCACACATGTCTAGTACAATTATGTGGTTTTGTTTCATTAATACAGTGTATACTTTTTTCTTGATTTACCCCGAAAGAATGGAAGTGAAATGTGACAACATGCCCCATAGGTGGGGTACATTATAACATGTGGTGGGGCTCAATGTACCATGACCAAATAACAGCTTAAAATGTTACCTGATATAATCAAAAAAATATACAAGACAAACTAAAATATTTTGTCAACAAAATACAATTATTAACTTTTTTAAATAAAATAATGGCATTTTTTAATCATTAAAAATATAAGCATTTTTGAGTTTGACTACAAACACATCGCTAAATTCAGCTACAGCATAGTTCAAAACATAACAATAATTAATAATTTCTGAACATTAACTCTCAGTCATTATTCACCCTTTTCTTATGGTTTTTCAAAAGAATTAATAAAAGTATAGAATATTATGGCATATTTCCAATAGGGGCTCATTTTAATGCAGTGTTAACACACACCCCATCTGCACAACTGGTATTTAAACCGCGGCTCGTGTCTTCTGCTGTTAGATCAGCATTAAAGAACCATCTCAACTGTTAAATAACAGATATAAGATTAAAATAATATCGGATTTGTCTTATTTTAAATAAACACAAAAAACAGAGATGAAAACTAAACTTAAGTAAGAAATTTACTTTTGCTATGGTTAAATACATCTTCAGTAATATCTTCCAGAGATTTTTTAATTTTGGCACAATTTTTTCTCTAAATAATGTTGATATGGCAACTAGTAAATACACTAAGTTTCGTCATTCTGGCATGTGTGGAAAGGGTTAAAACATGCGCGTTACAATTAACTCCGCGTTAGGTTGTGCCCCGCGCTCCCCTATATACAATCCACAATGATAATCCAATAAAGTGTGTATTCTGGAATGGTAAATCCTCAAAACTCCACAATCCAGTGTTTAGGTGATCACCAATTTGGTCCTTGAGTTAGAGACTAAAAGACAATTTTAAATATTTTTACATTTTTCATAGAGTCCCACAACCTGTCACATGTCTTGTCTGTCTCTGTTGTATTTTGTTGCATTTACTTCCTGGTTTCAGTTGTCACATGTTCCTTTGTCTGAGTTTCCCGCCACTCCTGTGTTTCCTTGGATATAAACTAATTATGGATATAAACAAACAAGTAAACAACAATTAATGGCAAATGCATTCAAATTTTATTTGAATAAAGTGCAACCAACAGTTTAGGTTGAATTAACAGGAAATTAACCTTTTCTGCTCTCATTTTCAATATTCAATACATTTTCAATAAAAGCACAGTAAGTGCAACCAACATTTCAACAGTAGGTTAACCTGCTACTTCTGCTTTTGTTTTCCAACATAAAAATATTACAATATTAATATCAAAAATAAAGTGCAACTAACTTCTCTTCAGGTTTATTTAATAGTAGGTTTACCTCCTACTTTTGCTGTTGTGTTTCAACATTAAAATAAATACAATATTAATATCAAAAATAAAGTGCAACCAACATTTCTTCAGGTTGAATAAACTGGCTGAACCTGCTATTACTCTCAGTTTAATAAACAAACAATATTAAACAAAAGATAAAATGTAACCAACTACTCTTCAATGACTCTACAGATTTTCTTTCCAAAAATATCAACATGATCTGACCGCAGAACACTTCTCTGTGCGTTCACTATGTCACCAGCAGTACTAAAGCTTGCTCTGCTGGCACACTGGTGCCAGGAATGCACAGGTAACATTTAGCAAGGGTTGAAAGTACAGGTAGCTCTTTCTCCTGGTGGCTTGATAATTTCTCGCTTGTTGGCTTCTCCTCTGCCATCCGCCATGCTATGTTTTGTTTTCTTAGCGCTGCTGCAGGTGCGAGGCGATGATGTAACAGATAGGCAGACTGAATCGAGTAACGTTTAACGCTGTTATCATTAAAAGTGCTTAGAAAGAACATCCATGTAAAGTCTGACGTGCTTAAATCCAATGCGTTATTTCCTATTATCGATACAATCGATTGATTACCTTTTGAAATGATGTTAGATCGATATATGTCGTCCGGAAGGCCAAGTTGCCGAACACAGATCGATGTAGTTAGATCATAGGAATATAAATCGATACATCGATGTAGTAGATGAATCGTTACACCCCTAAGAGCTACGGTTATGTTGAGCGATAAAACACTGTCAGCCAATCAGAATCCTTTCTAATTGAAGTGCTCGTGCATTTAAAATGACAGACAACACCGCAGAGAAGTTCATCGCTGAGGTCCAGAAAAATCACAGTGTCCATGTTGTTTTGCTGTTCAAGAGTTGAAAGGGCAGAAACGAATCAGTTCACGGTCGCGTCATCTTTATGAGCCATTCTAACATTACTTTGAGTATCATGATTCACAGCACAGGAAGAAGAGCCAGAACTGTTACTGGTGCTCCTAAAACACTAGTGATGTTCCTATATCTACTCTGGCCATTTGTAAGGTTCATCCGTCAGCCCAAAAAACAGAATCCAATGGCTTGGTTGAAGAATTCTGCGTGTGAGCCTTTTCAGCATTTCTGTGAAGTTCACTTCATTTATTGATATCTAATTTTAAATCTGACTCCATTAATAATTTTATCTGACTCCAATTTTATGTGACTTCATTAAATTTGTTACGTTTGTAATTTAACAGCTGCTCATAAAATTAGTTGTGATTTCATTTAGATCATTGATTTTTCTAGTATCTCTTATTTTCAAATATTCATTAATCAAGGGACCCGATATTGCACAGAAAATAAGCGTTACGATTCGCTAGCTCACGGACACAAATTGTCGAGTTCTGATAGCCAGAGGATTGCAGAGTGAATGTTTTACCATGTCAGACCGCCCATGCTCAGGGCCGTAGCGAGGGAATTCTGGGCCCCCAACGCCCTCCACTCATATATCATATACGGTATATATACGGTAACGGTAGGCCTATAAGATATGGGCATGGAGGCCACTTCTGGTGCCATGCTTCTAATAGGGATTTCTTGCAAAATAACTAAACAGACAAATAAATAAATGCAAATAAAGGTTATTGTTTTTTACTTATTTTATATACAAAGTTGTATATAAAATATTATATAAAAATTGCCATTATGTGCCAGCGATTAATAACTTTGTTTACAGTCATCAAGCAATTATGCAAGACAAACAAATAAAATAACAACAAAAGACAATAAATAGATAAAAATGATAAAATAAACTTTTTTAAAAAGTATAAAATGTCTTTCCAGTCAGTCTGTCTAACAGCTGAGATAAATATTTAGAAATGAAAATGTATGCAGTCAAATGTAGAATAAAACCACTGAAGTTTCTCACTGTCTTAATTTCTGATGAAGATAATGTGCTATTTTATTAAATAAAGCTAATAAATGTATCCATCAATAGCAGTGAGTTGTATTCATGTTTTCTTGACAGTATTGTTAAATATATCACATCAGCAGCCGGCAGGTCTGTAATGCTTGTGACAGGCAAATATTTCTGCATGTTATACAAACCAACAAAACTACATAATAGCGCAAAAAAGACGAGGACTTTGAGCGTGTAATCATTCGAGCGGTGCGCACCGATTCCCGCAGAGTAAATCGGGCAGCGAAAATATCGGGGCACGGCATCCCATCACACCGACTTGTCTTGTTAAAGAACGTTTTGATAGACTTTTACAATTTTCCTGGCCTCCCTTTCCGTTTCATGACGTTACTGGTACCCAGAGTTTTTTCTTTGCATTTTCAGTCAGTTTCACTTCCACTGTAAGTTTACTTCTAACTTCAACTGTTCTTGGAGCAGCCTCAACTGTGATTGTTTTTTCTGTTTACTAGCTGGGGTGGGACTTGCGGTTTTATTGGGTCTCTCTGCTGTTTTCCGCTGATTAAACTGAAATAATTAAAAACCATCAGACTAAACCATTTTTAGGGGGGGGGGGAGGCGGAAAACTTATTTAACTAAATTGCATGTTTTGGGGTTTTCATTGAACAATCAGGCATACAAATGTATATATTAATGATTCATAAGAGTAGAGGAATATATAGCATAACTACTGAATTTAGTAGGGCCCCTGGGCAGTGGGGGCCCCTATAATTGTCACCACCTTTCACACCACTAGCGACGGCCCTGCCCATGCTTGTACATGGCACATGTCATTTTTAGGAATATACACGAAAGCTGCAACTAGCTAATACAGTGATAGTCAGAAATCGGATCGCCCCTAATGGTGTGCCCCATGCTCCATCCATTGGGTCCTCGGTATGATCTATCCTGACCGAGATTTGCGGAAATAAAGGACTCCACATCGCTCTATACTAGAATAATGATTTCAGAATAATACAAGATAAATCAAGATTAACATTTGAGTTAACATTAACATTTAGTTTTAACATAAATTTCAATCTTTCTCATCCTACCAGTGACTGCAGTGAAGTTAAGATCATTTTACCAATCGCACTGAGACCTTTAAAAAGATACCAAACATAAAAGGGAAAAAACAATAGATTCACAAGATACATCATCTGTGGTATTACACCTTCCGTGTCTTGAATCAGGGGGCAGGGAGTCGGGCGAGGGAGAGGGGGAGAAGGTTTGGGCAGGCTGATGATGTCCCACAGTCTTTCTGTGAGATCTTCTCTCCAGATTAGTGAGTTTTATTGTGCTATTGCAGGAGGTTGGATCTCAGCTTTTGTCTTAGCAGTAAAAACAATCCTAACCGTAACCCATCTTTAAAAGTTCATGATTTTGAACACAGCTTTGAAGCGTTTACTAAAGAGCTGATGAGTTGCATCAGTGAGTTTGATTAGGAAGATTTAACAAATGTTGGTGTGTTTCCAGGAACAGGGTTGGGAAATACTGAGTTACAGCATCATCTCCCACAGTACATGAGCCTGTCCAGCAGAGGGACACACACACACACACACACACACACCTTATCAATTTTCTCTTGACTCAGGGCTTGTTATTGTGGAGAAAATCCTACAGTTGACTCTTCATATGAGAAGCGTATCATCATAACCAGGAGCAACTGCACAAGTCATAACTAGTTTTATAACTGACTAACCAAGTGCGGGACGCTCCCATTGGCTCTTTATTTGCTGTTTTCAGAGTCCAGTGCTGTGACTGCTGGGATTTCTCAAAACTATTTCACAAATACTGATGGTGATATCAAATGGTTTAATGAGCACAGTTTCATTTCTGGTGTTGATATATTTTCTCACAAGTTAATTAGCTATTGAAATTCTACTTTTACTTCTGTCAAATTAAACACAAGATTATTGTGACCAATACATATAATAATAAAATAAGTGAAATTTCCAAGCAGTTGGAATGAAATTAAATTCACGATCTTGTAAAAGCATAGATCTTATTGTGAACGATTCATCATGTACACATTCATTTTTTGCCCTACAACTTTTCTTTTCTGATAATCTGTTATACTTGGACACAACATATAAGAAAATATCTGTCACGATTTCCTTTTAATTGAGACTTTAAGTCAAGTCCCCTTTATTTATACAGCGCCTTATAATATACAGATTGTTTCAGAGCAGCTTTACAGTGATAAACAGGAAAATAATGATCAATGATGCAAACAGAAATCAATTCTGCTGTAAAGAGACAACAGTGTCATTGTTCAGCTGAAGTCAGTTCAGTGTTGATTCAGTTCAGTTCAATAACTGTGAAGATCATCAACTATTAAATGAGTTCAGTTCATATAAGCAGCTCTGAAGTAGATCAATTTGTTATTCAGTTCAGTCAGTGTTGATGTTGTTGCTGTCACCAAATCCCAGCATGCACTGCAGTCCCTGTGTAAAGATCCAATCTCTAGGATGCTGTTCCATTCCTAGCCTGCAGGGGCGCCCTCCTTAAGCGTCCATGTCATGCTCTCTCCAGGTCTCCAGATGGCACTTTAACCCCATGCTCAGTGCTCTCCACTCCTGCAGATGGTGTCAGTGTGTTTAATGGTACTCAGAACTCTCCTCATTAGCCCTGATTCCCTTCACCTGTGTCTTGCCCTTTATAAGTGTGCTTGTTCCTTGCCATTATGTTCAGTCTTGAACCTATGTTCTCCTGTGTCCAGATCTCAAGATAAGTTTTGTGCCTTTATTGTACATTTTTGACCCTTGTGTCTATTTTTGTTTCTCTGTTATATGGAAGCTCTGCTCTCCTAGTTTATTTGTACTTCGTGCTTTGGTTTCTCAAGTAAAGACTATTTTTATCTTTTGGTAGACTCAAGTCTCTTGACTCTTTACTCTTCTGCTCTTGGGTTCCATTTTCTGGGAGTTAGCTCAGTGGAGAACACACCACACTTAGAACACCAGAGACCCGGGTTCAAGTCCAGCCAAGGGCGACATCCTTACAGCAAGACTGAACCATGGAAGGGAGCCCAGCAGAAGGACCTTCACCACCCTCTAATTTGGACTGTATTTTGGCAGCCCTCTCAGAGCAAGCAGCAACCATACAGCGGCATGACCAGGCGCTGTCAGAGATTCTCCAGATTTTGAGTCTCCAGTCTCAAGCCTCTTCATCCCAAGAACCTCAATCACCCCCTGGTCCTCCAGACAGATCCATGTTCCCATTCCCATCAGAGCCCAAGTTACCAGCACCAGAGAGGTTCGATGGCAGTCCCGAGAGATGCAGAGGGTTTATTACCCAGTGTACCCTGGCCTTCCAGCTTCAACCCAGCAGCTTTCCTACAGAGAATAGTAAGGTGGCCTACATTATTACACTCCTAACGGGTAAAGCTTTGGACTGGGCCTCTGCTTTGTGGGACCAGAGTTCTCCAGTAACAACTAACTGCCTTGAATTCATTTCTGAGATGAAGAGTTTTTCACCATCCAGCCAGCAGGGGGGATGTGGATCACCGCCTGCTACACCTCTCTCAAGGTACTCGAAGTGCAGCAGAGTTCGCTATAGAGTTTCGCACTCTTGCCACAGAGAGTGGGTGGAATCAACGGGCCTTGAGGGCTACCTTTCACCATGCTTTGTCTCCTGATTTCAAGGATGAGTTAGCCTTCCGAGACCCTGCGCCTGACCTCGAGTCCCTCATTGACGTGGCTATCCGGGTAGATCATCGGCTCAGGGAACGCCAGCAGGAGCGACAACAGGAGACTAGTTTTTTCGAGTCAGCCAACGCTGTTAAGATGCCTTCATCTCCTAGTGCCCCCGAGGAGCCCATGCAGCTGGGCGGAACCAGAATTTCCCAAACCGAGAGCAACCGACGGATACGGGAGAAATGCTGTCTCTACTGTGGCAAGCAGGGTCACTTTCGCTTTGCCTGTCCTGAGTTGTCGGGAAAAGCCAACTCTCGCCCAGGAGGAGGGGGGCCAGGGCGAGAATAGGAACATTCCTCTGCTCAGCAACCTTAGGTCTGACAATCCAAGCTACTGTCACCCAGGGTAACCAACATCACCAAGTATGTGCCTTTGTTGACTCTGGGGCTGCTGGGAGTTTTATGGACTATGAGATGGCTAAGATCCAGCCAGCGATTCTCCAGAAACCCCTTAACATCACAGCAGTGGATGGCAGTCCTCTGGGTTCAGGAGAAGTAAATCAATGAACTCCACCTCTCCAGCTACAGGTGGGCCAACATCAGGAATGGATACAGTTCTTCCTGATTCATTCTCCTGAACTTCCTCTAATCCTCGGCTTCCCTTGGCTGACTTTACACAACCCACACATTGACTGGTCCCAAGGGGTCGTTAGGACCTGGGTATCTGACTGCCAAATTTTAGATAATGCCTTCTGCCATTCTTCCAAGCTATTAGAGACATTTTCAGAACCCTCACCAGACCTCTCCAGGGGGAGATCTGCATTTATTTCTGAGACACAATCCACAGAAGTCATGGCCATTCCTGAAATTAAGCCAACTGCTACCAAGTCTCTTGCTCATTATCCTGAGTTATCCCGAGTCCCCCAGGAGTATGCGGACCTCAAGGAAGTCTTCAGTAAGTCCCAAGCTGCCACACTACCACCTCATAGAGTTTATGACTGCACTATTGAATTAGTTCCTGGTACTTGCCCACCACGTGGAAGGCTCTATTCCCTCTCTGGCCCTGAGAGATTAGCCATGGACCAATATCTCAAAGAAGCCTTGGACAGTGGATTCATCCGTCCATCCACCTCACCTGCAGGGGCCAGCTTTTTCTTTGTTGAAAAGAAGGACGGGGGTCTCCGACCCTGCATAGACTATCGGGGTTTAAACCATATAACCATCAAGAACCGATACCCTCTCCCTCTTATGTCCACAGCTTTTGAAATCCTGCAAGGAGCTACCATCTTTCCGAAACTTGACCTTCGTAATGCGTACCATCTAGTTAGAATCCATGAGGTGGATGAGTGGAAGACGGCATTCAACACCCCGACAGGCCACTACGAATACCAGGTAATGCCATTTGGCCTGGTCAATGCACCAGCTGTCTTCCAAGCCTTTATTAATGATGTTCTCAGAGAAATGCTGAATATATTTGTGTTTGTCTATCTGGATGATATTTTGATTTTCTCACGAAATTATGAAGAGCATGTTCAGCAGGTCAAACAGGTCCTGGTCCAGCTACTGAAACATAAGCTTAATGTAAAGTTGGAAAAGAGTGAATTTCATGTTCCAGAAATTTCCTTCCTCGGCTTCACAGTATCAAAAGGCAGCCTTCAGATGGATCCAGGCAAGATTCAAGCAGTTTTGGATTGGCCACGACCAACTTCAGTGAAGCAGGTACAGCGCTTTCTGGGCTTTTCCAATTTTTATAGAACATTCATTAGAAACTTCAGTTCTGTTGCCGAGCCTCTTTCCGCATTGACCAGGAATTCAACTAGGCCATTTGTGTGGACCAGCAGAGCAGATCATGCCTTCAACAGATTAAAACAGCTCTTTACATCTGCCCCAATCTTAACCCTCCCTGATCCAGAGCTACCTTTTGTGTTGGAGGTGGACGCCTCTGACGTAGGAGTAGGCACTGTCTTGTCACAGAGAAGTAAGTGCGATAACAAGCTTCACCCGTGTGCTTTCTTCTCTCGTCAGCTTACCTCAACACAGAGGAATTATGATATTGGGAACCGGGAGCTGCTGGCTGTCAAGAAGGCTTTAGAGGAGTGGAGGCACTGGCTGGAGGGGGCCAAACAGCCATTCCTCATCTGGACGGACCATAAAAATCTCACTTACATCCAGCAGGCAAAGAGATTGAATGCCTGACAAGCCCGATGGGCCCTCTTTTTTAATCGCTTTAACTTTATTCTCTCCTATCGCCCAGGTTCTAAGAATCTCAAGCCAGACACACTCTCAAGGCAGTTTGAACCACCAGAAGTGGAGTGTTGTCCAGAACCCATTCTCCCCACTTCCAGAGTGGTAGCTCCGATTCAATGGGATATTGAAACAGCAGTTAAGAGGGCTCAACGGCAGCAGCTAGGTCCAGGTAATGGCCCTCCAGAGTGTCTCTTTGTTCCTAACCTTCTACGTTCTAAGGTTTTGCAGTGGGCTCATGCTTCCCTCCCTTCTGGACACCCTGGGATCACAAAGACAAGCAAGCACATCCAGAGGAGATTCTGGTGGCCTAGATTGCAGAGGGACGTCCGGGCTTTTGTTGCCGTTTGCTCCGTCTGTGCTCAGAACAAGGAGCCAAGGACCCACCCTCATGGCCTGCTGCGCCCGCTGCCCATTCCAAGACGCCCATGGTCCCACATCTCTTTGGACTTCATTACAGGCTTGCCACAGTCTCAAGGAAACACGGTAATCCTTGTCGTGGTAGACAGATTTTCTAAGACTTGTCACCTCCTACCTTTGTCCAAGCTCCCCACAGCTAGCCAAACTGCGGAACTATTGATGAAGCATGTGTTCAGAATCCATGGCTTTCCCCAGGATATGGTTTCTGATCGGGGCCCGCAGTTTACTTCCCGGTTCTGGAAGGCGTTTGGCCGACTCATCGGATCTTCCATCAGCCTGTCCTCCGGCTTCCACCCCCAGTCAAATGGCCAAACTGAGAGGGTAAATCAAGAAATTGAAAAGACACTGAGGTGCCTGGTTGCAGACAACCAATCCACATCGAGCTCTCATTTAATATGGGCTATATTTGCACATAATACCCTTTACCATTCCTCACTAGGTATGTCCCCTTTTGAGTGTCAGTACGGTTTCCCTCCCCCTCTATTTCCCGGACAGGAGCCAAAGGATGATGTTCCAGCTGCCACACAGCTTTTCCGCCGGTGCCGGCGTTCCTGGCAAAGAGCACGTGTTGCCTTATTGAGGGCTGCCCGACAACAGCGGAGGCAGGTAAACCGACACCGAAGGGTAGGACCCTCGCTTCGCCCGGGACAAAGGGTATGGCTCTCAACCAGAGACCTTCCATTGCGGGTGGAGTCCCACAAGCTAGCCCCACGATACATTGGCCCTTTCAAGATCCTTAAGAAGATTAACCCAGTTTCCTATCGACTTCTTCTGCCCAGGTCCATGAAGATTCATCCCACTTTTCATGTTTCCTGTTTAAAACCCGTTGTTTGTTCTACTCTGTCTCCAGTTAGGAAACCCGCCCCAGCACCTCGCATCATTGATGGCCAGCCAGCTTACACGGTCCGCAGGCTGATGGATTCTCGCATGGTTCGTGGGAAAGTTCAATATCTGGTGGATTGGGAGGGCTTTGGCCCAGAGGAGCGGTCCTGGATTCCTGCTCGAGATATTTTAGACCCGACTCATCTCAGAGTTTCGCCAAGCCAAAGGGAAACGTTAGAAGAACGTCAGGTGCCGTTCCTAGGGAAGGGGCTCCTGTAAAGATCCAATCTCTAGGATGCTGTTCCATTCCTAGCCTGCAGGGGCGCCCTCCTAAAGCGTCCATGTCATGCTCCCTCCAGGTCTCCAGATGGCACTTTAACCCCATGCTCAGTGCTCTCCACTCCTGCAGATGGTGTCAGTGTGTTTAATGGTACTCAGAACTCTCCTCATTAGCCCTGATTCCCTTCACCTGTGTCTTGCCCTTTATAAGTGTGCTTGTTCCTTGCCATTATGTTCAGTCTTGAACCTATGTTCTCCTGTCTCCAGATCTTAAGATACGTTTTGTGCCTTTCACTGTACCTTTTTTTACCCTTGTGTCTATTTTTGTTTGTCTGTTTTATGGAAGCTCTGCTCTCCTAGTTTATTTGTGCTTTGGTTTCTTGAGTAAAGGCTATTTTTATTTTTTGGAAGACTCAAGTCTCTTGACTCTTTACTCTTCTGCTCTTGGGTTCCATTGTCTGGGAGTTAGCTCAGTGGAGAACACACCACACTTAGAACACCAGAGACCTGGGTTCAAGTCCAGCCAAGGGCGACATCCTTACACCCTGGTGCTGAGAACGATCCTGTTACATCATCAATGGTCATCTTGTCTTGCACATGGTATCATGACTTATATTTGTCACTGCAGTTGTACTTAAAATCCACTGAAGTGCTTCATTGTTCATCTGGTGTGGTGATTTCTTTTATTATTTATAGTGTATATTTTTCCTGTTACATAAGGCAGTTTTGTGCATCCATGAAAATCTGTCACTGTAACAAACCTTTAACCAAATTAAACCATGAAAAAAGAGAAACATATTTTAATTTTCAAACATTTAAAAAATGTTTTAAATAGTGGTTTGCAATTATTTAGTTTGTCTTGTTATTCTGTCAAACATTATGTAAGAATATATAAACAGCTGCTATTCATACTGTATGTTTCCAGAGCTTGATTTATTGGATACATTTTAAATGTAAGTGTGATTGACGAATGAGATGTTTTAATTACAGTGTTATTATTGAAGCATGATTTGCAAAACTATGTATATTATGTAAATTTCTCTAGAAGAAACTAGAGAAACTTGCTCTGACTTGTAAAACTGAATTGATCTAGAAGCAGAATCAGATTTAACTGTGATTTTCTGCTGTAATGATCAGTTTAACTGGTAAGATCCTCAGAGGAGAAGTTGTGCAGAGATTATATAAGAATGGAAACACAGTCTCTTTGAAGGACGTCCTGAATGTGAGTAAATGTTTGTTAGTGACAGGATCAGAGAATGACACTTTTCCTCTGTCATAGTCCAGCTGAACTCTCACACGATGAAGCTTCACTTTAACAGGAAAGTAAGTGAGGGGGTGATCTGGGGATTTTGAGCTGTGTTCGCTGTTCCAGTACTGCACACACCAGACATTAGACTCAAAGAAAACCTCTCCCTTCCTTTGGTTTGATGCTGTGGTTATTCCAAGACTCCAGCATGTATTGTCACCAACCTCCACATCCCAGCAGTGTGTTCCTGAGTTAAAGCCCTCAGATCCCAGGACACACAGATACTTGTCAAACCTCTCTGGATTATCAGGAAGTGTTTTATCTTCATCACTGTACGACACACTGGTCAGATCAGACGAGAGTGTGAGCCAAGGAGCTGCTGTGTTTGGATCTAGAGTCAACGGAGCTGCAAAGAGAAGAACATCAGATTACAGGAAGAAATATGATCAGAAATGTAAATATAAAACATAAATCCTGCTATCATAACAATGGTCTCTCAGTTTCTGTCAGAATGGATTGAGGCTTCAGGTTTAATATCAGTATTCAACTAGATTAAAAAGTTTGTTGAGACAAACTTTAAGTTTGCTTGAAAAAGCCGGACCAGAAAGTTTGAAATAGTTTGAGTTTTATTTAGTAGTTTAGACCTGCTATGCGGTTGCTAGGGTACTCAGGTGGTTGCTGTGCGGTTGCTAGGGTACTCGGGGTGGTTGGAAAGGTCTTGCTATGCGGTTGCTAAGGTATTTGGGGTGGTTGCTATGTGGTTGCTAGGGTACTCTGTGTGGTTGATAGGGTCTTGCTATGTGGTTGCTAGGGTACTTGGGTGGTTGCTAAGGTCTTGCTATGTGGTTGCTAGGGTACTCAGGGTAGTTGCTAGGGTGTTGCTATGCGGTTGCTAGGGTATTCTGAGTGGTTGCTACGGTCTATACTAGATGTATACATAGATGCCTCATTAGCGCCTGCACGGATCAGTAGAATGAGGCATCTACTATCGATATATCTATGACCACGATCGTATTTGACCTCACTTTGCGGAAGTAATGGCTGAGCTCAGAGATGATCACGTTCGTCTGTTAAGAGGTAAAATAATAGCATAAATACTGCTCAGTTTCTCGCAGAAACTGATCGTTTGGTTAGATAAGACCCTTATTCATCGTCTGGTGTCGTTTAAAGCCCTTTGAAGCTGCACTGAAACTGTCATTTGGACCTTGAACCGTTTGGAGCCCATTGAAGTGCATTATATGGAGGAAACCCCTGGAATGTTTTGATCCAAAACCTTAATTTCTTTTCGACTGCAGAAAGAAAGACATGGACATCTTGGATGACATGGGGGTGAGTAAATTATCAGCAAAAGTTTATTTAAAAGTGAACTAATCCTTTAATATACAGATTTTTTCCTCATTGTTGTCACTACTAGAGCAAGCTCCTGATTGGCTAACGTGGCGCGAATATCCGCCAAAGTTCAGATTTTTCAACTCTGGCGATTTGCACCATTCACGCGAATCACGCGTCAAACGCTCAATTCGCGGCGACGAATGTCTATTCGCTTCTTTGCATTGACTTAACATGTAAATCACTCGGGCGAATCGCATCATTCACGTCCGGTGTGAACGCACCATTAGAGTCAGAAATTTAGAGTAAGAAAAATAATAATAATACAACCCCAAATCAGAAAAAGTTGGGACAGTATGGAAAACGCAAATAAAAAAAAAAAGAAGTGATTTCTAAATTTACTTTGACTTGTATTTCATTGCAGACAATATGAACACAAAATATTTCATGTTTTGTCTGGTCAACTTCATGTCATTTGTAAATATGCAGACATTCAGACCTGCAACACATTTAAGAAAAAGTTGGGACAGGAGCAATTTAGGGCTAGTAATGAGGTAAAATGGTTAAATAATGATGTGATTTGAAACAGGTGATGTCAACAGGTGATTGTAATTATGATTTGGTACAAAAGCAGCATCCAAGAAAGGTCTAATCCTTTAGGAGCAAAGATGGGCCGAGGATCGCCAGTTTGCCAACAAATACGTGAGAAAATTATTGAAATGTTTAAAAACAATGTTCCTCAAAGAAAGATAGGAAGAGATTTGGATATTTCACATTCAACAGTGCGTAACATAATTAAAAGATTCAAGGAATCTGGAGGAATTTCAGTGCGTAAAGGACAAGGGTGCAAGCCTAAGCTGAACAACCGTGATCTCCGATCCCTCAGGCGGCACTGCATCAAGAATCGTCATTCATCTATAAGCGATATCACCACATGGGCTCAGGACTACTTTGGCAAACCTTTGTCAAGTACCACAAAACGTAGTTACATCCACAAATGCCAGTTAAAACTGTAGTGTGCCAAAAGGAAGCCCTATGTTAACAGTGTCCAGAAGCGCCGTCGACTTCTCTGGGCTCGGAGGCATCTGGGATGGACCATCACACAGTGGAAACGTGTACTGTGGTCAGATGAATCAGTATTTCAGGTATTTTTTGGGAGGAATGGACGCAGTGTGCTCCGGACCAAAGAAGAAAAGGATCATCCAGACTGTTACCAGCAACAAGTCCAAAAGCCAGGGTCTGTCATGGTATGGGGTTGTGTCAGTGCCCTTGGCAAAGGTAACTTGCACTTCTGTGAAGGCACCATTAATGCTGAAAAGTACATAGAGATTTTGGAGCATAATATGCTGCCTTCGAGAAGACATCTTTTCCAGGGACGTCCATGCATATTTCAACAAGACAATGCAAAACCACATTCTGCACACATTACAAAGTCCTGGCTGCGGAGGAAGAGGGTACGGGTACTTGACTGGCCTGCCTGCAGTCCCGACCTGTCTCCAATAGAGAAAGTGTGGCGCATTCTCAAAATGCGACAACGAAGACCCCGTACTGTTGCCCACCTTAAGACTTGTTTGCAGGAAGAATGGGACAAAATTACACCTGAAACACTTCATCACTTGGTGTCTTCAGTCCCTAAACGTATTTTAAGTGTTGTGAAAAGAAATGGCAACATTACAAAGTGGTAAATGCTTTACTGTCTCAACTTTTTTTGAAATGTGTTGCAGGTCTGAATGACAGGAAAGGATGCATATTTACAAATGACATGAAGTTGACCAGACAAAACATGAAATATTTTGTGTTCATATTGTCTGCAATGAAATACAAGTCAAAGTAAATTTAGAAATCACTTCTTTGTTTTTTAATTTGCGTTTTCCATACTGTCCCAACTTTTTCTGATTTGGGGTTGTAATATTAAGTTTAATCGGATTTCAGTAAGTTGGCTCTTCCAGGCCAACTTAATAAACACTATTGTATCCTAATACATAAGCAGAGACCATGAGGAACAGACTTCTGTAGTCATTATGAGATTCAAACTCACAAATTCAAGAGATTATTAAATATATATCTATCAGATGTTAATGTTGTGTGTGTTTCTATCTGAAGGATCTTTTGCGCTGGTGTCAGATCTGCTGAGACTCACTGTGTTGGACAGTTTCCAGCATCTTCTTCCAGACTCTGAACGGCAGGTTACCCAGGTAACGGGACACATCAATCAAAGCTCCAGAACTCATCCGTGGATCCGGCTGTGAGATCTGGACTCTGGAGGAACATTCAGGAGTCAGAACTGCAGTGAATTTGAGTTCAGATCCACTGAGAGAAGAGATACGAGCAGCTCACTCACCTTTCCATTGAGACGTTAAAGTTCTGGAAAATATAGAGTTTGAAAACATGTTAATATCTTATCAAACACTCTCATTGTCAGTGAGTCTCAAGTTGTTTTATGCTCAAAGAATGAAGCCAGATTGATTGGTCACCTTTAGAAACGAGACGTCATTGGCTTTCATCATCTCCTCCATGTCTCTGATTGTGTGTGAAAGAGCTGAGATGTGTGTGTTCATCTCATCCAGCTTCTCCTTCATCATCTGCTTCTTCTGCTCCTCTTCCTCCCTCAGTGCAGTGATTGTAGCTTCTTCTTCGTCTCTGAGAAACTGATGAAGCTTCTCAAACTCTTCTTTAATCTGACGCTCTGTGTGCTCAGCTTGAGACTGAAATCACATCACATTCACTTCAGTCAGCTCTGTGTGAACACACACTCCACTGATGTCAATAATAAACTGTGTGTGTGAATGTTGAGTGTTTAACTCTTTACACATCCTCACCTCGATGTGTTGGATTGTTTTATCACACTCTCCTTTCATTTCTTCTCCATGTTTGAGCTTGTTTTGTAAGGACGTCAGCGCTGTATTAAATTCCTCCTACAGGTTAAGATGAAAATCTGTGAAACTTATGAAGCTAGAGGTTTAAACATTGTGTGTCTGGATGTTTTTTATTGTTATATTATTAATTTGTGCCTGAAAATTGCAGGACATATTTTTAGTGCCATCAATTGATTAAAAAAAATATATTCTGTAATTAAGTTTTTAATATTTTTATATTGTAATAATTTCACAGTTACTCTCCAAATTAATGTAGAAACAACGTAAAGTTTTTCTCTTTTGTCTTTCTGAGCGTCGTGTGTGAGAGAAGGTGTGTGTGTGTGTGTGTGTGTGTGTGTCCGGACATTCAGTGTGTTCTCTTCTGTCTTGTTGCGCTTGAATGGTTTAAAAGCGTAATAAGATCGTGATCATATAATGTAACGCTAGCCAAAGGATGACAGAAAAACAGATGCTGCGTTGTGTTAAATATTTTTAATGCTTCAAACAAAAAAAAAATATTACGTGCGTTAACATGCTAATTTTGACAGCACTAATATTTTTTATTATTTAACGTGGAAAGGATGAACATCAAGAAATCATGTTTTCACCAAACAAATGTGTTTTTGCAATGGCCAATTCTTAATTATTATATCCATAAAGTTGTAAATGTGTGGTTGTGCAAATACAAATACAGGAACTGAAAGTATGTTAGTATCAATGTTAGGTGTGTCTTAAAGCAGTCATGAACTGCATTATTTCATTGTTTTATAATTAATAATAACATTATAATAACTTGCCCTGCCTAATATGATTATAACATAAAAAATGGTCATCATTTAAAAGGCATTTTTTGTCTTGTTTTAGCCTTTACTCTGAAGTTTAAAGGGGCGTGTCTGCTGTGAGACTTCAGTGTAAACGCCCACTGCTGTGATTGGCTGCTGTGAGACTTCAGTGTAAACGCCCTCTGCTGTGATTGGCTGCTGTGAGACTTCAGTGTAAACGCCCACTGCTGTGATTGGCTGCTGTGAGACTTCAGTGTAAACGCCCACTGCTGTGATTGGCTGCTGTGAGACTTCAGTGTAAACGCCCACTGCTGTGATTGGCTGCTGTTAGACTTCAGTGTAAACGCCCACTGCTGTGATTGGCTGCTGTGAGACTTCAGTGTAAACGCCCTCTGCTGTGATTGGCTGCTGTGAGACTTCAGTGTAAACGCCCACTGCTGTGATTGGCTGCTGTGAGACTTCAGTGTAAACGCCCACTGCTGTGATTGGCTGCTGTGAGACTTCAGTGTAAACGCCCACTGCTGTGATTGGCTGCTGTTAGACTTCAGTGTAAACGCCCACTGCTGTGATTGGCTGCTGTCTGATTTCAGTGTAAACGCCCACTGCTGTGATTGGCTGCTGTGAGACTTAAGTGTAAACGCCCACTGCTGTGATTGGCTGCTGTGAGACTTCAGTGTAAAAATCCACAGTTGTGATTGGCTGCTGTGAGACTTCAGTGTAAACGCCCACTGCTGTGATTGGCTGCTGTCTGATTTCAGTGTAAACGCCCACTGCTGTGATTGGCTGCTGTGAGACTTAAGTGAAAATGCCCACTGCTGTGATTGGCTGCTGTGAGACTTAAGAATAAACGCCCACTGCTGTGATTGGCTGCTGTGAGACTTCAGTGTAAACGCCCACTGCTGTGATTGGCTGCTGTGAGACTTAAGTGAAAATGCCCGCTGCTGTGATTGGCTGCTGTGAGACTTAAGAGTAAACGCCCACTGCTGTGATTGGCTGCTGTGAGACTTCAGTGTAAACGCCCACTGCTGTGATTGGCTGCTGTGTGATTTCAGTGTAAACGCCCACTGCTGTGATTGGCTGCTGTCTGATTTCAGTGTAAACGCCCACTGCTGTGATTGGCTGCTGTGAGACTTAAGTGTAAACACCCACTGCTGTGATTGGCTGCTGTGAGACTTAAGTGTAAACGCCCACTGCTGTGATTGGCTGCTGTGAGACTTCAGTGTAAACGCCCACTGCTGTGATTGGCTGCTATGTGATTTCAGTGTAAACGCCCACTGCTGTGATTGGCTGCTGTCTGATTTCAGTGTAAACGCCCACTGCTGTGATTGGCTGCTGTGAGACTTAAGTGTAAACGCCCACTGCTGTGATTGGCTGCTGTCTGATTTCAGTGTAAACGCCCACTGCTGTGATTGGCTGCTGTGAGACTTCAGTGTAAACGCCCACTGCTGTGATTGGCTGCTGTGTGATTTCAGTGTAAACTCCCACTGCTGTGATTGGCTGCTGTCTGATTTCAGTGTAAACGCCCACTGCTGTGATTGGCTGCTGTGTGATTTCAGTGTATACGCCCACTGCTGTGATTGGCTGCTGTGTGATTTCAGTGTAAACGCCCACTGCTGTGATTGGCTGCTGTCTGATTTCAGTGTAAACGCCCACTGCTGTGATTGGCTGCTGTGTGATTTCAGTGTAAACGCCCACTACTGTGATTGGCTGCTGTCTGATTTCAGTGTAAACGCCCACTGCTGTGATTGGCTGCTGTGAGACTTAAGTGTAAACGCCCACTGCTGTGATTGGCTGCTGTGAGACTTCAGTGTAAACGCCCACTGCTGTGATTGTCTGCTGTCTGATTTCAGTGTAAACGCCCACTGCTGTGATTGGCTGCTGTCTGATTTCAGTGTAAACGCCCACTGCTGTGATTGGCTGCTGTGTGATTTCAGTGTAAACTCCCACTACTGTGATTGGCTGCTGTCTGATTTCAGTGTAAATGCCCACTGCTGTGATTGGCTGTTGTGAGACTTCAGTGTAAACGCCCACTGCTCTGATTGGCTGCTGTGAGACTTAAGTGTAAACGCCCACTGTTGTGATTGGCTGCTGTGAGACTTAAGTGTAAACGCCCACTGCTCTGATTGGCTGCTGTGAGACTTAAGTGTAAATGCCCACTGTTGTGATTGGCTGCTGTGAGACTTAAGTGTAAACGCCCACTGCTGTGATTGGCTGCTGTGAGACTTAAGTGTAAACGCACACTGCTCTGATTGGCTGCTGTGAGACTTAAGTGTAAACGCCCACTGTTGTGATTGGCTGCTGTGAGACTTCAGTGTAAACGCCCACTGCTGTGATTGGCTGCCGTGAGACTTCAGTGTAAACGCCCACTGCTGTGATTGGCTGCTGTGTGATTTCAGTGTAAACACCCACTGCTGTGATTGGCTGCTTTGTGATTTCAGTGTAAACGCCCACTGCTGTGATTGGCTGCTGTGAGACATCAGTCTAAATGCCCATTATAGAGGATTTTCTTGTGGAGCCACCGCCAAACAGACGCCGACCAACTAGTAGCGATGAAAGCAGACTGCAGAGTGGGCTCAGCGTCTGGGTCCAAAGTTGCCCTGACACACCAAGCAGACGCTCGACATCCGACGGCCAAGTTGCTCGTCCGTTCTGCGCCTGCGTAAGAGGAAATAGCTTTCCGTACCAGCTGGTGGCAGTCGTCTGTTTTTGTTATACAAAGCGGGAAACCGGAAGAGCTACCCTGTATACTCTATATCAGGGGTCTCAAACTCAATTGACCTGGGGGCCGCTGGAGGTCGACTCAGGGTCAGGCTGGGCCGCATCAAGTATTCCACAAAAAAAGGAGCACAACTGATCCAATCTTCTCAATCTTTATTATTAACAGTTCTTCAACATGAATGGTTCTTCAGAACATAGGCTTCTCTTGCCTATTAAAATATAGCCTATAGAAATTAAATTATGTAACAATGAAAACAGAACAGTAAACGAAATTCTAGGTGTAATTCTAGTTGGGAAATTATCTTTTATTTAGGACTATTTGCAAACAATATTTGCATTAATTTGCATCAAATATATTATTAGTCCCGAGATTCTTCACATGAGTGAATAAATACATAGATCTGCTGTTGACATTAGAGTTCCCCAGTGGTCTGGTGGCAGAACTTTAGTAAACCGTGTCAAAGGTTTGGGTTCTAATCCGCTCTATTTTTTTCTTTCTTCTTCTTCTTCTTCTTCTTCTTCTTCTTCTTCTTCTTCTTCTTCTTCTTCTTCATTAAAATCACAGATGTTCATCAATGATAAGGAGCATGGACACGTTTGTGTGCATTTTGTTTTGTGATTTCACCGGAAAGAATAGAGTCTCTCTCCGCAACGTCATTAAGCGATAGATTGATACGCTCGTCTATGTGTGAAGACTGTACACGAGCTAAAAGAGAATATAAACCCCGCCTACTTTGATTTGATTGGCTATCTCAATCATTTTGACATTGACGAGCGCTGTTAGACCACATTCGTTTTGACTGTCTGATCAGCCTCACATTCTGTTCCTGTCAATCACGCGGTGTCAACCAACTATACTGCATGAGTTAGGGACGAGCCAACACACACACACACACACAAAGGAGGCAGCAAGCGTGGCAAGCGTGGCACACGCAAGACTCAGCAAAAAGGTGCTTTTCAGAACAACAAATCACATGGCCCGACTGACGACAAGCGCTGACGGCGATTCAACATGTCGAATCAGCTGAAAAATAGCCGACAAGGACCAACGTCAGCCGAGGGTGCAGCACACACCGAGGAAACGTAGTTGGCTGACGCACAAAAACTTGGTGTGTTCAAGGCTTTATATGTCAAAAGCACAAGGAAAATTTGATTTCTCAGTTCATGACAGCTTTAAATCCCATATTATTACTGAAAAAAATATTAATAAATCATGACATCTATTTTTTTCAAAACATGTTTTGTACTAATGCTGTTACATTCAAGACGATTTGAACATCAGAGCAGTCGAAGCAGTGCAGGATTTTATATCAGTCATAAGTCGTGGAGATTTAGTCTGAGCAAAAGTAAATACTGGTCTATACACAAATAATAACGTCTCTATGTTTATCACTGTATTTAGCACATGACATGATATACATTTGTCTTACCTTGTAAGATGAAACCACTTCCCTGATGGGTCTGAATTTATGATTGTCATGTTGTTTTGAGACTATGCACACTAAACACACAGGCTGTTTGTCCTCCAGACAGAAGAGTTTGAGTTTCTCACTGTGTAAACTGCAGATCCCCTCAGACTCTGATGAACGCCTCTCTTTTCCCTCCATCAGGAACAACTCACACAAGTTTTTTAACGCGAGATTAACTGGAGGATCATGTCTTGACAATCTCCTGCAGACGGGACACTCCTGAGTTTCCTTAGTTTTCCAGAACTGTTTTAGACACTCTTTACAAATACTGTGACTACAGGACAGAAAAACAGGAATCTTGAAGATTTCACAGCAAATAGGACAATAAAGCTCTTCTGCAGATTTTGAATCCATTTCCTCGTCTTGTAAAAGATCCAATAATCTATAAATTACTTTCAACTTCTAAACTTTGGTTTGAAAAGTAAATAACCATTACAATCAAAATCTAATCTGGGTAAATTCAGAAATACACAATAATCCTAATATAAAGTGTCCTCCTCTGTTCTTCTCAGCACTGACTCGTTTTAGCTTTCAGTAGAAATGAAAGGTAGAAATAATAAAGACTAGACCTTTTGGACCTTGGGCCTTTGGGTCATAAACCACTAAAACTAGTGGGAACTTTTGGACCTTGGATCTTTGGCTCATAAACCAATAAAACTAGTCTTACAAGTTAGTCATCTTTTTTCTTTAAAACTGTTCATAACTTTAAGTCAGATACATAAACATGTATATTGGCATAATTTTATATCAACAAAATAAGACTGATTGTCCCTTGATCAATGCGGCCTTCACGTACTATTAATAATTTTGTTTCTCCCACTTCATTGTTTGCCCGTGTGTTTGACCTTTTGCCTGTTATATGGATTACAATTCTGGATTGTCCCAATAAAGTCTCTGAGAAGTACATAACAGAAGACTTTGGGCCCCACTTTATATTAGGTGGTCTTAACTACTATGCACTTACATCAAAAAATAAGTACAATGTACTTACTGTGTTCAAATTGTATTGCAAAACACCTTTGCTGATATTTAGGTGGGATACGGGTAAGGTTAGGGACAGGTGTGGTCCCTAACCTTACAGGTGTGGACAGGTGTGTTTCCAACGGATCATCTGCTTTGATCTGTTACGACAGCAAAACACTTCTGGAAATTGGTTACCGCTACACTGACCTGTTTCAGGACACTTTCTCCAATCTTCCATCTGAGATTCGCCGGGACGCCGAGTTGAACAATGGCCACTCGAGTCGACGGCGAAGATTCAAAAAACACCGCGGGAAACGCGCTGGGATCCGCAACAGACTGAGAAAAAGAGCATTCAGTCCTCCTCTCCCGAGCATTTTGCTCGCAAATGTCCAATCCTTGGAGAATAAGATGGACGATCTTAGAGCCAGGATAAGTTTTCAACGGGACATGAGAGACTGCAACATCTATTGTCTGTCCGAAACATGGCTCACGCCAGCGGTCCCGGATACAGCTGTGACGCCGTCCGAGAACTTCTCTGTTTTTCGGATGGACAGAACAGCCGAGGCCGGGAAATCTAAAGGCGGTGGAGTGTGTTTCATGATAAACAAGAAATGGTGCGATCCTAGGAACATCTCCATTCTTTCGCGATCCTGCTCGCCTCACTTGGAACATTTAACTCTCATGTGCCGGCCTTTCTACCTGCCGAGGGAGTTTTCCTCGGTCATCGTTACTGCCGTTTATATTCCACCACAGGCAGACACGGGGCTGGCTTTATCTGCCCTCCATGATATGACCAGCGGCTTCATAAACAAACACCCCGACGCTGCTTTCATCGTCGCGGGTGATTTTAACAAAGCAAACCTAAAGAAAGTATTGCCAAACTTTCACCAGCATGTCTCCTGTCCCAGACGAGGAGCAAACACACTGGATCATTGCTACTCTCCGTTTAAGAACGCCTACAAAGCTCGTTCACAGCCAGCTTTTGGCAAATCGGACCATGCCGCCATTTTCCTCACACCGGAATATAAACAAAGGCTCGTTCAAGAGCCCCCGGTGAGGAGGGAAGTCAAACGCTGGTCATCCCATTCAGAGATCACGCTACAGGCAGCTCTTGATGACGTCGACTGGGACATGTTCCGCGCGAGTTCTGAAGACGTCAGCGAGTTCACAGAAGTGGCGCTCTGCTTTATTAACACACTGACAGAACAAGCCACACAAACAATAACTATAACGTCCTTCCCTAATCAGAAACCGTGGGTGGACAGTTCAATTCGCACTGCAGTAAACTCGCGCACCACCGCTTACAATGCCGGTCTCCTAACGGGGGATATGAGGGAGTACAAAGCTTCATGTTACGCCCTCCGGCGCGCCGTTAAAGCCGCAAAACTCCGCTATAAAGACAGAGTGGAATCTCATTTCCAACTCAACGACTCCCGGCGGATGTGGCAGGGACTGAGAACCATCTGTGCTTTTGGAAGTAAATCCTCTGCAGAGGTGAGAGCTGATCCGTTGCTGGTGAACGAGTTAAACTCTTTCTACGCTCGCTTTGATGGTAATCGCGGCAGCGCGACTCCGGCGAGTGACGCGTCAGAGAGAGTCCCTCAGAGCAGCAACGGTCACGTGATCTCTGTCTCGGAGGACGAGGTTCGGAGGGCACTCAAACGTGTGGATGTCAGTAAAGCTGCTGGGCCGGATGGTATTTCAGGTCGTGTTCTGCGGTCCTGTGCTGATCAGCTCGCAGGGCTCTTTACATCCATATTCAACGAGTCCCTTGCTACATCTGTTGTCCCCACCTCCTTCAAACGATCCTCCATCATCCCTGTACCTAAGATCAGTAAACCCTCTTGCCTAAATGACTATCGTCCAGTGGCTCTCACATCTTTAGTCATGAAGGTCTTTGAGAGACTCATTAAAAACAACATTTTCTCCTCCATTCCTGACACTTTGGACCCTCTTCAGTTTGCCTATCGTCCCAATAGATCGACTGAAGATGCCATTTCTCACGTCCTTCACTCCTGCCTCACTCACATCGACAGCAAAAGTGGGAACTATGTCAGGCTGCTATTTATTGACTATAGCTCAGCCTTTAACACCATAGTTCCCATTAAACTAACACACAAACTCCTGGATCTAGGCCTGAATTCTTCTCTCTGCCTCTGGATTGAAGATTTCCTCACTGGCAGACCCCAGGCGGTGAGAGTAGGCCAGTTCACCTCCACCTCCATCACCCTGAGTGTTGGAGCTCCACAGGGCTGTGTGCTGAGTCCCCTGCTCTACTCTCTCTACACCCATGACTGTTTGTCCACTCACAGCTCCACCTCTATCATCAAGTTTGCTGATGATACTGTTGTCCTGGGTCTCATCTCCAACAACAATGAGACGGCATACTTGGACGAAGTGGAGCAACTGACATCATGGTGCCAGGACAACTGTCTCTCTCTGAATGTTAACAAGACCAAAGAACTGATTGTGGACTTCAGGAAGAGACAGCATCGGTCATACTCCCCTCTCATGATCAGCGGGACACCGGTAGAGAGAGTGAGCAGCTTCAAATACCTGGGTGTGAACATCTCCGAGGATCTGACCTGGACTACACACATCCAGACACAGGTGAAAAAAGCCAGGCAAAGACTGTACCACCTGCGCCAGCTGAGGAAATTCAGGGTTTCACCAGCCATCCTGAAAACTTTCTATCGAGGGGCGATAGAAAGTGTCCTGACTCAGTGCATCACAGCGTGGTACGGGAACAGCACCAGTCACGACTGCAAAGCCCTGCAAAGAGTGGTGCGCTTATCCGAGCGCATCTCAGGCTCAGCTCTCCCGTCTCTGCAGGACATCTACACCAAACGCTGCAGAGGTAGAGCTACTAAAATCATCAGAGACATTAATCACCCTGCAAACTCTCACTTCACCCTGCTGCCATCTGGTAAGCGCTTCCGTAGCCTGATGGCAAAGACTGAAAGACTCAGGAGGAGTTTCTTCCCCCAGGCCATCAGACTCCTGAACTCAGTCACGTGACTTCACTTCACCCCGCACACGCATAAACATCCAGTTTATACATTAACATCCACATACTGCCATTGCACTGCACTTTACTTTCCTATTGTTACTGCGTAACAACCTGTAATAAACCTTGCACATTATACTTCTTTATATATACATATATATATATTTTATGTTAACCACTTATTTTTAAGTCTACAGTTTATCTCACTTATCATATCCACATATTTTTTATATTTTTATTTTATCTTATTTCCTATTTTTATCTTTTACTTGATTTATTTATAATTCTACTTATGTTAATACTTTTTATTCTAATTTTATTCTATTTCTATTTTAATTTCTTGTAACTGTTATTTGCATTGTCCATGGAGCGGACCTGTTTACATTTCACTGCCAGTTGTATATTGTGTATATAACTGTGTATGTGACAAATAAAACTCTTGAATCTTGAATCTTGAAAGTGCATTGTATCAAGTGATTAATTAAAATGTTAGTACATAGTAGTTAAGGCCACCTAATATAAAGTGGGTCCAGACTTTGCCAATATGGATCCAGCAGTCACCTTAGTCTGCCTTCACCAAGGAACTAATGCACTATATGACTTTAGAGGGACGTTACTTTTTGGTTATTCTATTGAAGGGTGCAGATTCTGAAATCCAATGCCGCTTCTATATACCTATATATATATATATATATATATATATCTTAATTAAATGTATTGTAATGTCATTTCAAATGCTGGAAGACATTAGTTAAAGTGTTGATTGAACAGTGTTAATTTAGTAAGAAGGGGTTCTAACTGTTAGTGCTTGTTCACTTTAAGGGGTGGGGTTAAAGCCGGGTCGGGGGGGCTAGAGTGAGAGTTGAGAGAGGAAGCGGGTAGTTCAGACTGAGAGCGCAGCGTGATAACTCAACAGTAACCCAGTAGTTCATTAATAAAATATTTGAACGATATCGAACAAGCCTGGTTATTATAGTAGCGGAACGCTACATTTGGTGTCAGAAGTGACGGACTTCAACGCAAGACCTGTGAATTCGCCGAGATGGACTACGGGGCACGACCGAAAGTGAAACAGGAGATGGGGGAGGACATTGAAAGGGGAAAAGGCGAGTGCTTGAGGACACACGGTCCGACGGCAGACCCACGCTGGGTTTCGAGCGATGCAGCTAGGATGAGAGAGGCTATGATGCTAAAGGCTGCTGAAGCTGGCTTCATGCCTCCTTTCGCCCCGCGCAGTGGGTTTGTACATCAGCAAAGCGGCGCCGACATCACAGCGCATGTGCGGCCCCGCACAACGCAGTCTCGCGAGGACGTGAAGACGCGGGATGTAAACAAACATGGCGGCGCCCAGGCTCGCGGCCAATACAGCAGTGACTCAGACACGCTCGCAATCAAAACACCATGGTTTTCCGGTAAGACTGATTGGGATGCCCAGTTTGAACTGTTTGCAGATGCTGCAGGCTGGTCTGGAAATCATAAAGCTTTGGAGTTAGCGAGTTCTGCAGAAAGGAATGATTATAATGCATTGGTCGGGGCTCTTCATAGACGGTTTGGACAATGTAGCCTGCCTGTCCTTTTGAGGACAGAATTTCATAACAGACGCAGACGATAAGGTGAGCCCCCCGCATTTTGGCCAATGACATTGAATGCTTATGTAAACGCGCCTATGCTGAAATGCCACCATCAGTCCAGAATGAGCTTGCTAGAGACAGATTTATCCAGGCGCTCAGCCCTAGAGAGCTCCGAGTACAAACGCAGCTGGCTCACCCAACCAAACTGAGTGAAGCACTGGAACTGGCTATTGAAAGGGAGATTTTAGGGGCTGAAATTGATGCAAATGAGGTTACTCCAACAGTGAGAGCTGCATAAATGACTGAATTGAGCCAGAGGCCACCTGTGTGGATGGATAATTATACAAATGCTGCCACGCTGCGTCCGGGCCGCTCCGCCTCAGAGCCTACAATGCCGACCTGCAGTTTGCTGGGGCTGTGGCCAAACAGGCCATCTGATCAGACAGTGCCCTAGGATCGGTCAAATGCAGGGAAACGACCTGGGGCCCGTGTAGATGGGGGGACACGGGCCTGTGATGATATTTCCCATACCTCGCTCCTGGCTGAGGACGAGGGGCAGCGAGTGGAGGAAGGGATTAAACTGCGACCTACAGAAACTGTTATGGTAGTTGGTCTTATGTAGGAAATTTCTGCCACATACCCATTATAGTGGCAGGAGCCGCTTGCACAGCCCTTGTTGACACTGGATCAAATGCAACACTGGTTCGACCTGATCTTGTTCTTGTGGGGACAGCTTTGGAACCAACGTCTGCTCGCCTGAAAACTGTGACTGGTGACTTTGCGCCAATAAAAGGGAAAGGTCTCTTCCTGTTTGACATAGGAGGTCTCTGTGTGTCGTTCCAGGCATGGGTGGCTGAAGTGCAGGACCCCTGCATTCTAGGACTGGATTTCTTGAGGGCCGTTGGCTGTGTGCTGGACCTATGTAGGAACTTACTTGCCTTACTTACTTGGGACTTACTTACTGCTTAAAGTGGATGAGTCCCTCAACTTGGTGGCTGGTTCTTCCTGGTTCTCCACCCATGACTTGAGGAGCGGCTACTGGCAAGTGCCATTGTCTCCTGAATCTGCTCCCAAAACTGCATTTCGCACAAATATGGGTCTCTGGCAGTTCAATGTCCTCCCATTCGGGCTCTGCAATGCTCCTGCCACGTTTGAATGGCTCATGGACAAAGTGCTGGCAGGAGTTCCTTGCCGTGAATGTCTTGTATATCTAGATGATCTACTTGTCCATGGTGAGTCGTTTGATGAGGCCCTTGATTCCCTCCGTCGGGTGCTAGAAAGAGTGGCAGCGGCAGGCCTGAAACTGTGTAGCGTCTAGAGTCTCTCTCTCATAGGATCAAAGGGATGAGTCGTTTTGAGAAACATCAGAGATGCTTTTCTCTTCCTTAGCTCTGCATATTAATTAGTATCCCTGCTACAATGGCTCCAACAAGTCTGAGTTAGATTACACCACTGACTTGTTTATATCCAGCCAGAGTGTTACCAGAAGATACAATGATGGTCCTGTGAGAGCTTCAATCAGATCCTAATCAGCCAGACCTCCACCCCTCAGTTGAGAATGGCCGGAGAATCATCTCAACACGCACATACACAAGCATTCCTCTTTATTTAGCCTTTAATTAAACTATCTCAGAAATTATGGATATGATTTCTTAAGTATATGCATGCTCCCTATATTGTATATGTGTGAGGTAAAAGTCATCTTAAATGCTCAAAATGGCTCTGTAAAGAAGATATACTGCCTTTATGTGTTTAAACCAAGGCATGTTTGATGTCTAAAGGTTTCTTTTTCTTTGTCTTATTCAATGGTACAAAGTATATGATTATGAGATGTACCGTTAGTATGTTTAGTCCTTTTGGAGTAAAACTTTACTAATTCTGGCCTCCCGCAAGAACATTCCATCGAGTAATAAAGTCCGAACAAAGAAATTCTCTCCCACCTGCAATTCACACCAATGATTGGCCAACTCAGGAAAGATGGGCATAGGTTAATGGACTTTAAAGGACAGTAACACAAGTATATCTTAGCTCAGTCAACTTGCAAGGACTCCGACGAGACAAACTTTATTTTCCTCCCGTCACGTCAGCGCGGCTTGCGGGCTTCGGCCCCGAGCTTGCGCGGCCCAGCCAAGCTGGTTGCTTCCTTTGAAGATCGACGCACTCCGTGACACGGCCAGCGTCGTACTCCGCGATACTGCCGGCGGCGTGCTCCATCACTGCACACGAGGAACATTCTTAGCTTGGACGAGATGAACTTTCCCTTCCAAGACACTCGCTTCTAAACACCTTTAAATCTCCCGTGGACCAACTAAGCTCCGGAAGGACCAAACGGAGAGAGAGCTTTAGCGCATGAACACTCTGAGAAACGCCAACGCACGCATCTTGCTTTACACAACACAAAGAAACCATGCAAGTATCAATTCTATCGAAATGTAGGCGCGTTTTAAGATTGTACCCCTGTTTAAGGTGAAAATGGTTCTTGCTGGCTCTAGTGGTTACGTTTGGGAAAGTGTTGGATCGGACATGATCATACCCTTCTTCCTTTCCTTTCTTCTCATTCTCCTTCTTTACTTTCCGTTATTCTGTATATACATGTATCCTTTATTTAGTCGTATGTAATCGTAGTATCAATCATTATTAAAACCATTGTATCCACGTTTTGATTGTCATTGTTGTTGCTCACAAAACACGAGTACACGATAATACAGTATTATCAAAGCATTAATCAATATTTATCCTCCTATATTATTATAATTATTCATTAATGATTCTTTCCAGTTATGATATTACTTAATCAATAGAACCACTGATTTGGTCTCTGAGGAGTGACTGAGGGTCTGGCCCATGCCAGGAGTGCAGTAACGGCACCGGCTTCCAGAGATGAAATATGGATTTGTCTTTCATTTTATATTATTTCCTTTTATTGAAACACTAAAGAAACTGAATATTGTCTGTACCTCTTACTGAAAGAAATCACATGTTATCAGTATGTTATGGGAACATTTCTGGTCAGAGCTGGAGCTCAACCAACTCCAACCTCAGAGAAGCCTGTGTATCTGTGTATGTGCGCTAGGGTTCTGTATTGCAGGTCAGTATTAGAGGTGTACAACAGGCATGTTGTTCTGGACAAGCTGGCGCCTGCTCCAGACCTGGAAGGTCACTACGTGCCTAATTCCGGGGTGAAAGCGTCAACAAGTGAACAATGGAGACGTGCATCTGATTAACTGACAATGTGTGGACATTTACTATGACTATCTATTTTCTCTCAGCCAATCAGAATCATTCAACCAGCAGTAATGACGTAGCTAGACCTTGAAAAGTGTATAACTGTTGAGAAATTGTATGTATGAAAAACGAGTAGAGCGAGCGAGAGAGAGCGGCCTACAAACTCCTTGAGAGACTTGAAGCTGGCTTCTGCTGATGAAACTGCAAACTATTCTTCAGTAAATTTTTCTTTAATTAATTTCACTCCTGACTCTTGGTCTTCATTCTTCACAACTGGTCTTGGGTCCTAGACTGTTATCCCCTAACACCATGGGCACATAGCAACATTACAAAGAGGACATTTGGGATGTTAACAGAATGTTCCCATATGGTTCCCGGTTAGTCAGATGGGGGTTAGTCAAATTCAGGACTGCGCTGCAACATGTCTTGTTCAGTCCAGTGGTCTCAACACTATATTCCCATTACGTTTGCAGGACCTTTAGGGGACCAACCTAGAATGTTATTTTTTGGTCCTATTTAGGTCCTCCCTGTTTCCTGAAGGTCCGACAAATAATGCCCCCAACTCTTAAAAGAACTCCACATCGTGACTGTCTCAGAACATTCTGGGAACGTTACCAGGCGAAGTCCTTGACACCAGCAATGACGTTCTGAGAACATTCTGAGAACATCAAATTACGTCCCTAAACCCTTTAAAGAGCTCCACATCATGATTGTTGTGTTTGTCCTCCAGACAAAAGAGTTTAAGTTTCTCACTGTGTACACTGCAGATCTCCTCAGACTCTGATGAACGCCTCTCATTTCTCTCCTTTATCAATGAATCACACAAGTTTTTAAACTTGCGGTTCACCTCTTGAGGATCCTCTCCTGCAGATGGGACACTCCTGGGTTTCCTTAGTTTTCAAGAACTGTTGTAGACACTCTTTACAAATACTGTGACTACAGGGCAGAATGTCCTGAATGATCGTGAAGGTCCCCCAAATAAAGTCCCCAAACCCTTTAAAGAACTCCACATCATGACCGTCTCAGAACGTTCTGGGAATGTAACATTTCTAGCGGGGTACATACAGTATGTGAAAAGAGCTAAGATATTGAAATGTGAATTGTGTGATGAGGACATAACGATTCTTGGTGGGGGGAGAATATAGAGCATGACGACATGCTCAGAGCTGTTTTCTTGGTTGCTTTGTTGTTTAAAATGTACATAAAAATGTTGTAAACACCGTATGTTAACAAACTTTCAAGACGTTTATAAATGACCAACTTCTAAAAAGAAATATAGTTGTCGTTGCCTTTTGTTGCATATTTTTGTTTTCAGACCCGGCGCCAGACTCGTTTTCTTCGTAATAATAGCATTCAGTATTATTTGCAAAAAAGAGTTGGCAAACGATTCAGTGGGCCTCTGCGTTTGCATCAAATAATTTCCAATGTGTTTTCATCTCGGTGAGCATTATAGCCAATCTCAGACATGTTTGTTGAATTATTGAACGCAATGGCCAATCACAGGTGTAAAATCCACTCACCGCTCGAGTGTTTGTCCAGTGTTGAGTTCTGCACGCCTGTAATCCTCTCTAACAAAGTGTAGACATTATGTAAATAAGAGATTTAGTCAGCTTCACGTGAGATCGCATTCATTGAATGAGTGACAGCATGTTACTGATTATAAAGGGAGCGCTCTTTGAATGCTGTCTAGGTGATAGGATAATAATTACTATAATAATGAATTTGAATAAAACTTTCCAAGTGGCCACGTACACGCTTCTTATAGGCCTGGCCGTATATAAATGCGGGATTTGATTCTGGAACCAGCCGGTCCAAATGCTGGATTTTGCTGCATTAGGTAAGGCAAATGTTATTTATTATTTGTATAGACTGCCGTGCTAAATCACGCATTCAGAAGGCTTGCTGTTGTGTTCAAATTAACAGTGGTTTGTGAATGAAGAGGCTTTAATAACAAATAATTTATCTGGAGCGTTTATGCTGGGACGTGTTGGTTGTTACGAGAGACTCGTAACTTGAAACTATTTCATTGAAATCTCTAATGGACTGAGCAGCCTCTGATTCACAAAACACACAAGCAGAGATGAGGTGTGGTTTGGTCTTGTAGTGTCCAGTGAAGCTACAGAATGAAGGAAGACTAAATCGATAATAGCTAAAGTAAAGGCATTAATACAAAGTTCTCTCATGAAACCAGATGGCACAGGCTGATGGTCCTTAACTCAATCTGATCTCTTTGTTCTCTTCATGGCACAGCTGATTGGTTCCTGTTGCATCAGCAGCCAATGAGCTTTCTGTTCAACATTCATATACTTGTTCAGTGTTTGCTGTTGTTACAAGCACGCCAGGCTCCACCCTCTCACAACCACAACGATCCCAATCACCTGAGTACTGAGCACACACACCTGCACGTCATCATCACAGCAATCACCACCTGCACTTAAGCCCCACGCTCACATTCAGTCACTGTACGGTATCGTTTGCACATGCTACTACTCATGCTTGCTTCCTCGGACTCACCTGACTACTTACCTGATCTCCTTCGTCTCCTGAGTGTCTCCTCGTCTCGTCCTGTCTCCTGGTCCTCGTCTCCTTCGATCCATTGTCCCGCTGTTCTACAAACAAGAAACGTATCGTATCACCTCCATATCCAGCATTCACCTGAACTGCCATATCTGACTCTCACCTCATCTGCTCACATCCTGGTTCTGCAAATAAACTCTGCTTTCACCCGCCTCTGTTATCCGTGTCACCTCTGTTTGTAACAGCTGTAGCAGTTTGCAGAAACCCTCCACCTTCCCCAGCTCCACCTGTATAGATCTGCTACAGGTAATTAAGAGTTAAACCACCATTAATGGCCATACCAGTTTGCAAGCTTCTTTGGGATCACGTGACACATGTGCATGCCCGATTTGGTGAAGCTGTATGCAAATCAGGCTGGAAGAGGGCCGCTTTCAGCCATATAATGGGATTTTCCATTGAAATACACCATTTTGACCCCTTTTTAACCTTTATAGCGCCACCAAGTGGCCAGTCGCTGCGTCCTTTTTCACGCGGCCACAAAGTGAGCTCTTACATAAGCATAAAAAATAAACTATAGGGTCTGAGAACTTGATTTCTGAGCTGGTGGTTACAAAAACTTTATCAAGCGTTTTGACATGAGCGTCGGAGAAAAAACCAGCACAAAAACCAGCACAAATACAATACGGTTTCAGCACTTCGTGCTTGAACCCCTAATAAAAACCCTTACGATTACAATAGGGTTTCAGCACTTCGTGCTTGAACCCCTAATTATATTTCTGTATAAATAGCATCTATACTTTTATGTTAGTAAGTGGTGTTTAAAATTGCTCTGTGCATAATGAGCTGGTGAGTTTATGGTGAGATGTGTTGTGGGCCGGTTGTTATGGGCCACTTTGTGCCAGAAAGTCCAGGGCCACTTTTTTGCCCCACACTCTTAAAAACAACCCAAGTTGGGTTGAAAACGGACTATCACAGCAATTGGGTTGTTTTAACCCAACGGCTGGGTTAAATGTTTGCTTAAAACAACCCAATCACTGGGTTAAAACAAATTGCTTGTTTTTAACCCAGCATTTTTTAGAGTGCAGTCCGCCCTTGACATTGAGTGTTTAGTAATTGCAATACTATGCGACACTTGTTCTTCAAATCATACTGTTGCGAGTACTATTATCAAAGGGCTAAAAATAAATGAAGAACAATTCAATAGTAACTGCTAACTTGTATCTTAACCGTTACTAGAAATGAGTCCCTGTTGTTATGGTATGCTTGTTCTTAAGAGAGAGGGAAATGTGGTGTTCTAGAGTAAGCCGCTTAGAGGGAGATCTTGTGAGTAAGATATGGATGAAGGGAAGTACATGTGAGTGAATATTAAGAAAACACACTGAGTTCCGGTCGCTGAGTTTAAAATCTTTATTTCACGACACTCAACAAAGCGTTATGATATTTAAGACTCTTTGTTTTCTGAGTTGACAGAACAGTGTCTGTGATGTTAGTTCTGTGTTACCCCAACAGGGTCAAGCCAAACATCACTTGTCTCTTCATCTGTGTCTGTGATGGAGTTCAACCATGCGTGATGTAAAACCGCATTCGTTGTCTCTTTCTCAGCATAATACAAATCGGAAATCCCTTTCAATATTTCACTCTCATCAAACAGCAGAAACACAATCAAATACCACAGGATCTGTGTAGATTTGATACTGACCGCTGCAGATGAAAAGCCAAGCAACTGGCAGCTTAACTTTTTTTCTGATCAAATTCATCCTTGCCAAATTAACATAACTTCACACAGTTATCCTCATTTGATAAGATTGAGTCTGATTGCCTGATGTTTCTTCAGTCTTATTGGAGTCACAGTCATCGTTTCTGGTCATGATCAGTCTTTCCCCACCACCTGCCTTGTTCTTTCCAGAAGGGTTCCAGTTCATATCAGTTTTCAGCTGCAGAAAGAGCACTTTGACTGATGCTGTCTATGGCTTCGGCAGCAGATGGGGCGCACATGGCTGGCCACATCGTTGAAGGAAAGCGGCACATAGCTGGGAACCTTATCGCCAGGGAAAGAAATAAGCTGGGAACCCTGCCGATTGATGTGCTCGTATAGCACCCAGACACCACGTTTCACTTTGTGGGAAGAAGCCATGTCACTGAAACGAATGGTGTGAAGATTGGTTTCTTTGTTTATGGTCATGTTTCTTCCTTGATAGTTCACATGCTCAAACAGCTCGATTTCAGGATCGCCCAAGTCATCCGAGACCAACTTGAGGGAAGAAAACTTGCCTTTGTCATCAATGGTGGCGTACTCTCCTTCCTCAAACAGCCGCTGCTTTCCAGCAAAGTTCTTGCCATGATACCCTACCCATGGTACGCCAATGACTTTTAGGGAGGAGATGACGTTGTTGAAGCCCGTTTCTTCCAAGTCGCTGACATCATGCTTGAATTCAGCCGATCTGCCCTCGAAGGCCTCTTTGGTAAAAACAATGATCTTGCTCATTTTGAATGATGACTCGAGGAGAGAGAGGCTGGAGAAGGAAAGCTCTTCTGGAGGAGCTTCTTGTGCTTTCCTCTGCTGGGAACAGCCACTCACTTGGTGTGCAGAGCTGCCTTTTAAATGAGCAACAAAGTGGGCGTCGACTAGTTTATGACAGTACATGTAGGCGTGGAAGCTGAGAACATCACATATCAAACTTCTGTTCAGTAGCTCCAGAAATCTAATACAAGGTTCAAAACTCTCTACGAGCCGTATGTGTGGAAAAACTAAGGGAAAACAACATTTAGTGACAAACCTTTAAAGTCAACTGAAAAGGGGGTTTGGTATTTTTTGATCATGAGGTGAGTTTCTAAAATACCTTTATAACTTTGCTGCACTCTAAAAAATGCTGGGTAAAAAACAACCCAAGTTGGGTTGAAAATGGACTAACCCAGCAATTGGGTTGGTTTAAGCAAACATTTAACCCAACCTCTGGGTTAAAACGACCCTTTCACTGGGTTAAAACAACCCATTTTTTTAGAGTGTGGCTAAGAATAGTAAGATTCTAGCTCTGCCCATACGGAAATGTAATATATCTACAACATATATGTCCCTATATCCGAGTAGTGATGTCATAAATGTTTCATATAAGGCAATACATTATTAGCACATAAACATCCTCAGGATATATGAAGATGTACACTCTGGGTACAAAATTCTGGGTAAAAATAACCCAAGTTGGGTTGAAAATGGACTAACCCAGCAATTGGGTTGTTTTGACCCAGTGAATGGGTTGTTTTAATCCAGCGGTTGGGTTAAATGTTTGCTTAAAACATACCAATTGCTGGGTTAGTCCATTTTCAACCCAACTTGGGTTATTTTTAACCCAGCATTTTTTATGTATGAAATGCCCATAGAAGAATTATTATATATACATATATTAAAATTATTTATATGATGACTTTTTATATGGTACTGTATGTTAATGCCATATATGTAAACAATATATGTCTAATTTATATATGCAAGTTTATTTAAACAACATGTAATGATGCTTGTCAGGTGCGCTGCCCTGATGGCGTGTGCTCCAGTGATCCCGCAGGTGAGAGTTTAATCACTGGCCCCCGTTCTGTCGCTGGCGTGACCCGCTGGTGTCAGGGGTTCTGATCTGCCGTCATCATTCCGGTAAGCAGGGACGTCACTAGGATTGGAATACAGGGGGGGCTTAGCCCCCAGGGTATTTGTAACTTGCGTTTGCTAAATCTTTGCACTCATATCTAGAGCTACACTGACGTCAACAACCAGTCAAGAAACCAAGATTTTAAGAAGTAAAACGTGACAGACATATCCTCTTCTTCCATTTCTACTCTGTTAAAGAAAAGTTACTGTAATGTTAGCTTTTAGACACATCAAAGCTGATTGGGGAATTTACTTAGGTCAGATTTTGCTCCTGATGAGTTACTATAAGCAATGACTTATATTGTCTGTCTGCTCATGTAAATGTATGAAAAGGTACTAGCATACTATATCTAATTCCTCTCTATATAAGATAAGTTGTCCACAGAATGCTATTTAATTACACAGAACCGCATGTATTCAACCCATTTTTTTTCAACCCTAAAATACAAATATACCGCTAAACCTAAAATTGAGCTAAACCTATACAAATAACACAGCTGCTCAGTTTTCACACCCTATACTAAATTTACCTTATACAATAGCCTAATGCGATAACATTGTTTAATATTTGAATCACAGCTTAGGCTATAGTGTTTTGACATCGACAAGACGACAACCCAAGTGCATTTTACCTCAAACTTGCGACTAGTTAACTTTCTAAAATAGCAATCGCTTCTCGGGTCGACATTAACTCACTGACAAAATTATATTCTGAATTAAAAATATTTTATACCACTTTTTAATGTGTGATTGTGTAAAGGTGTTCACGAGATGCCAACCTTTCGCGAACTTGCTTTCAACGTCGAACACTCGTTCTCAAGAAGACGGCGGTGAGCACGGGCTGTGTGTGTGTGTGCGTGTGCGTGCGTGCCTGCGTGTGTGTGTGTGTGGGTGTGGGGCGCGCGTGAATGAGAGACTCAGGGAAAGGAGATGCAGCGGAACGTTATTTGCTCTATGAAAGACATTGATAAAGACAAAAACTTAGGACATTTAATCCATCATTTTATTTTAGCTAGTTTTGCCAAACACATTATAGATTTGGTTAGTTATCGTTTTTTTGTAATGCCTCGTTTTTATTTTTATTTCAGTTAACGACAACCCACCTAGTTTTTTCGTTCATTTTCGTTAACTATTATAACCTTGGTAACGGAGATGAATCCTCCTGGCAGTTTCTTGCAGGAGCGCTCCGGTCTGCAACGCTCTGAAAGCTGCCACAGTTCACCAACGAGACGCGATCATCTTAATAGCACAAGGACTCTTTGTACTTCTGTCCAAATACCTACTTTTCGGCTATTATTTTGTAGCTGGATATATATAATTTTTTGCATCTAAATATGAATGAGGAGGATACGGTTATTGATAAATCAAATTGTTATTGTTGTTCTTATTATCATTTAGGGGGGCTTAGGAACATTTTGGGGTAGCTTCAGCCCCCCTAAAATAGGCCTAACGACGTCCCTGCCGGTAAGTGTGAGACAGAAGCACAGATTCTGAGCATCTGTGAACGTCTGCCGGCTCCACACACTGCTGACACACCGCTTTCCCCTCAGACCTGCTGAATCAGAATCTGAATCACCGTATTATACAAAGAAAGTACACATTATAGGGGATTAACGGGCATTACGGCCGCTTGCACACTAGCTTTCTTCCACAGGCCAGTAGCCAGCCTAGTGAAAGGGGGGTTATTTTTTTCCCCAAAAAGTGGACCTTTTTCACATTATATTTACTACAATGTTGTCAAATTACTAACCAAGATCATGTACCACCATTTTCAGTCCAAACACACACTGTTATTTGGCATGGATAATCAAAACTTCCCCACAAAGTTTAAATCACAAATTCACGTGATAGAACTAGACAGAACTAGAACTAACATGCGTTTGTTTCATGTTGTGAAACTAAAGTTACTAAATTTACATTTGTAGGATCTCTAACGTATAAACGGTCAGAAAACAAAAGGTGCTTTAATTATTTGGCCTATACTTTGCTGCACACACACACACACACACACACTAGTAGTTATGGGTTCGAGGGGAAATGTTGATTTCTCTGATCTACATATGAGCATTTTAAGATGTTTGAAGACAAAAATAATTATGAGAAATAGCTTTAAAACTAAGTCAGTGAGCAGTAAATTATTTGTCAATTCCTGGTCTCTCCTCATCTCCATCACTCTTTCTTTTTCGCTCCTCCCCTCCTAAAGCAGTTAACAAAACATAGGGTCAATTTATATATAGAATATTTTTTATTAATCACTTTCTAAGATTTTTTAAAATTAATTCACAATATGTACACATTCATTATTAATCGTATGCATTATATGACGAAAACGGATTCGTTAATGTTTCTTGTCCTCTCACATTTACAGTTGCTAATTATTACATTAAATCACGTAACGTATATACCCATTTTAAATTAAAAATGGCAAAATTAGACAAAGGTTTATTAGTTTGCCTGATTATTTTTATTTCAGTCCTAAAATAGCTGCCAAATATGAAATGTTTAGTTTAGCAACTTACATCTTATCTCGCAATTTATGAGCGTTTACTGAAGCGTTGAATGCACTCAGCAGCTTCAGTGAACATAAAGCCCGCCTACTTTGTTTTGATTGGTCCTCTTAAATGTTTTGACATTGATAAGCGGTGACAGACCGCAGGCAGCTCAGATGAGAAGATCTGGTGCTGTGCAATATCTGCTGCATTAAAGTAATACTAGGCAATTATTTCACAACATTTCCCAGCAGGCACACAACATCATTAGTTATTGATATTTGGTTACATTTTGGTTGTGACATCAGGTGACCAAAATTGAAGGTCAGCTCAACGTCTAATGCCAACGTTAATTTGACGTCCAATACCAACGTCAGCTGATGTTGATATTTAGTTGTTTTTAGGTTGTGTTGTAAAGTAACCAAAATCCAACATCGAGCCAACGTCTCAAGCCAACATCAAATTGACGTCAGATTCTAACATCATTAGACGTTGATCCTTTGTTGGTTTTAGGTTGGGGTATTAACTAACCAAAATCTAACGTTGAGCCAACATCTCAAGCCAACATCAAATTGACGTCAGATTCTAACATCATTAGACGTTGATCCTTTGTTGGTTTTAGGTTGGGGTATTAACTAACCAAAATCTAACGTTGAACCAACGTCTCAAGCCAACATCAAATTGACGTCAGATTCTAACATCATTAGACGTTGATCCTTTGTTGGTTTTAGGTTGGGGTATTAAAGGGGTGGTAAACCATGATTTCACTATTCTAACTTTAGCTAGCGTGTAAAGTTGCTGCTTGAGCATAAACAACATCTGCAAAGTTACAACGTTCAAAGTTTAAAGCAAAGGGAGATATTTGCTTTTAAAGAAATCCATTTCTAAGGACTACAGCAAATGGCCGGTAGGCGACTACAGACATTCCTCCAGGGTTGGTGACATCACCAGCCTCAATATTTACATAAACCCCTCCTCCGTGAATATTAAAGAAGTGGGGGTGGGGGCATTTTGTATCGCTGTTGTTGTGGTATAGTTAGGCAGGAGTGGTGTTGCTGCAATGCCGACGAAACACTGTTATTTTCATCTGGATTGCAGGTCTGGGGATGGGCGTTTAACATACAGCATGTTATATGCATGTGTTTGAGACAGAGGGGAACAGGTCTCTGATCGGTGTCACATCTGAACCAGTGCTTACTCAAGGAGGTCGGGATGAGTTTGAAAGTCCTCCGGAGGTAAGCGTTTCAGGTTAGTGTTTTTAACCCTGAAGTTACTCAAACTAACGGCAGTGAAGTGGAAACAATAGTGACTGATTCTAATCTTAGTAATATTGTAACTGTTAACATGAATGGAGAAAGTGCTGAACCACTGGTTGTTGAAAATGTTGATGTCTATGGAATGCACTCTGAACCAAGCACGAGTGGGATTCAGTCTAGTGTTTGTAATGTAGAGTGTGTAGTGGAGAACGAGCAGATGGAGCCGATCAGTAACAAAAAACTTAAGGGTGGCATGGATGAAACATTGTCAGATGAGACTGCATCTATACAGGACATTGATCAATATTCACAGGGAGATTCTATATGTAGTGGTGAGGTGGACTATCAGGAGTTCTCACAAGATGATTCCTGTTTGTATCCTTTAGAAAAGATTAATGCTTTTCTGGATGATACTTTTGGGAAACAAGTAAATGTAATAGATTTTTTCCCAGATATTAAGAAGTTTGAGAAGTCTGTTTCAGTTCATCAGAGGAATGTGGGTTTTGAGATCTGAAAGTGAAATAAAAGGTTTCGTTTGGAAAAACACCTAACGGTAGTTAGAAAGTATGGAAAAGTGGAGAAAAAGAGAATGTTAAAGGCTTTGGTTTAGCTGACCACTTCATGCCTCACATGGTGTCTTCTTTTGTAATGCTGCTTCTATCTATATTTCTTTTTTTTTCTCTTAAACCTACATATGGAAGCTCTAAGAGTAGGTTCTCTTAATATAAATGGAGGGAGGGAAATGCACAAATGTGCATTAATATCTGAAATAATAGAGCAGAAAAAATTGCATGTTACTTATTTGCAAGAGACACATAGTGTGACGAAGAGGCTGAGGCATTCGGATCCATCTGCAGTAATTTATTTACACAGGTAAGCCAACAGAGATAGGTAGTCATACAGATCAAACAGAACAAATGAAGGGCAATCCAGGAAACATAAGTCAAACAGGCATGGGTCAGAGGCAGGCGGCTTAGGTACAAAAACGAGATCAGAGTCCAAGTCAAAAATACAAGAGCAAAACCGAGTAAAAGGCTAGAGGCAGAGTATAGGTGAAACAAGACTTCACAAATGAACAATGAGCAGAGCAGTCCAGATAAAGGTGAGCTAAGGGTCCACAGATGATAATGATGCAATGATAATGAGCAGAGGAGGAAGGAGGGGAAATGCAGTTCTAATACGCAGGAGAGAGGGATCTGGTGAAACCAGGAGGAGGCGTCGTTGAGCGTTCCGTGACACATAGTGATGTTGGTAATGAAATCGAATGGGGATTGTGGTGGAAAGGGCAGTATAAATTAAGCCATAAAACAAATTTGAGTTCAGGAGTGGCGATTTTCTTTCCACCAGGTCCAGATTTAAAAGTCACTGTTTTGAGTACAGAAGAACCTATAAATGGTCGTCTTCTTGTAGTTAAAGCTGAAATTGATGGGGAAATGTACTATTTCATTAATGTGTATGTACCAAATGTAGGGTCTGAAAGACTCATGTTTTTTGACATGTTACGTACTGTGTTTAAGAAATGTTTAATGATGGAAATGTCATTGTGGGAGGGGATTGGAATTGTACAGAGAACTTTACTGTTGATCGGAATACTGAAGAACCACATATTCAGTCTTCATCTTGTTTATCGCGGTTAATAAGGCCAGCTGATCTTTTGGATATTTGGAGGGTAAAATACCCCGATGTGAGACAATATACATGGGTTAAGGTGAACAACAGTAGGGTTACGGCTGCTCGTTTGGACAGAATTTATGTGTCAAAGCAGTTGAGCAGTCAAATTATTGATAGTTCTATTATCCCAATGGGTTTTACAGATCACAGTTTAGTTCTGATTGTAATAAGTATATCTCAGAGTTCAAATAAATCTTCTTTTTGGCATTTTAATATTAGACTGCTCCAGGATAAAGAATTTTGTCGGTATTTTGAGATTTTTTGGCAACAGTGGAAAATTTAAAAAAGTAGTTTTGAAAATATAAGGCAGTGGTGGGACATAGGAAAAGTCAATATAAAAACGTTTTGTCTGCAATACACTACCAATTATAATAAAGTGTTAAGAGAGACAATTGAGTCAGTTGAAAATGAGATTTCATCTATAGAGGCAGAATTAATCAATAGATATGATCCTATGTTAAGCAGTAAGCAGTAAGCTACAGAGAAAAAAAGTTGGGATCTTATTTAAATGAGAGAGTAAAGGGGGCCTTGATAAGGTCTCGTTTTGTTTCTGTGGCAGATATGGATGCTCCAAGTGCATTTTTTTTAATTTGGAGCGTAAAATGGCAAAGCATAAACAGATGGCTTCCCTACGTCTTCCTAATGGGAAGATGACATATGATTCTAGGGAGATGCGACATCATGCAGTGGAGTTTTACTCAAACCTTTATACTGCTGAACATTGTGATGAAAATTGTTCCGCACAACTTTTTCAAGGATTGCCTCGAATAGACTTTGACTCAAAGACTGCCTTGGATATAGATATATCCTATCAAGAACTAACTGCTGCCGTGGGTCAATTGAACTCAGGAAAATCCCCAGGCATTGATGGTTTGCCACCTGAATTTTATAAACATTTTTGGCATTGAAGTTTTGTGTGTGTATAACAAAGATGGTATTCTGCCTGTGTCCTGTCAACGTGCGGTTTTGTCATTGTTGCCTAAAAAGGGGGTCTCTTTTGTCTCTTTTGAAGAACTGGAGACCAGTTGCACTGTTGACTACTGAATATAAAATACTATCTAAATGCCTTGCAAATAGGCTTAAAAAGTATCTCGAGTTAATAGTGCATAAGGATCAAACATACTGTGTTCCAGAAAGGACAATATCAGATCATTTGTTTTTGGTGCGGGATGTTTTGGATATTTGCAGAGTTTTTAAAACAAAGATTGGTTTGATCTCCCTGGATCAAGAAAAAGCGTTTGTTCGAGTTGATCACAACTATCTTTGTAATGTTTTGGATGCTTTTGGTTTTGGGGAAGGTTTTTTAAAATGGGTGAAACTTTTGTATGCTGGTGCCTCTTGTATTGTCAAGGTGGGAGATGGATTAAGTCATCCCATTTCTGTAACAAGGGGCATAAGACAAGGGTGCCCATTATCAGGGCAACTGTACAGCATCGCAATTGAACCTTTACTCTGTAAATTACGGGAAAAAATGTCTTGTTTTATTTCACCTGGTATTTATAAGAGCTCAAGAATAGTTTTAAGTGCTTATGCAGATGATATTACTTTATTTGTTAAAAATGAACAAGATGTTAAGTTTTTGTCTGATGCTCTTTATGTTTATGAGAAGGCTTCAACAGCCAAGGTGAATTGGGACAAAAGCGAAGCTTCTAGGTCAAGATTTCTCAGAGATCCTTCCTCAATTGCCTGGAAATCTCAAATGGAAATTAGAAGGGCTTAAGATATTAGGCATTTATTTTGGATCTAATGATTTTCAAAAATTGAATTGGGAGGGCATAGAGGAGAAAGTATGCACCCGATTGTCTAGGTGGAAATGTTTGCTACCCCAGTTGTCCTACAGGGGAAGAGTTCTGGTGGCTAACAATTTGGTGGCATCAACCTTGTGCCATAAATTTAATGTGCTGCAACCACCGGCAGGTCTAATCCAAATGATTCAAAGACACTTAAGCCGCGTTTCCACCGCAGGAACTTTACCCCGGAACCAGGAACTTTGGGGGGGAACTCGGTGTGTTTCGACCGCAGGAACCAGGGTCTAAATGAAGTTCCGGTTAAATATTTCCCCCTCCAAACGGCCCTGCTTGCGAGGTGGGACTTTTCAAAAGTTCCCGAACTTTCGGGGGTGGGACTTGGGCGCTGAACATGCTGATTGGTTGAGCTCTCGCAGCTATTTTTTTTCCACCGCCATATTTACAAGTCTTTTGCGAGGTGGGTTCCGTGGGTTTTGCGTTCAGTAAATATTTTTTTTTGCAACAATGGAGTTCAACAAAAAATTCGACAGATGGACCGACGACGAGGTTCAGGCTTTATTGAGCATATATGCGGAGGAGGACATCCAGCGGGAACTGGAAACGGCGACCCGCAATGAAAAGGTATAACTGAAGATATCGACTCGGTTCCAGTCACACTGGAAAACAGTGCAGAGAGAAGTTGAAGAAATTAGACAAGATTACAAGAAATTAAAGGATCATAACAACCGGAGCGGTTCCGACCGGCGTATCAACAAGTGGTATGACCGCCTGGACGCGTTCATGGACACAGACCGTCCTTTTCTAGGGCAGCGGTAACGAAAGACTCGGCTAGTGCGTTGTTGGAAACCATCCAGGAATCCGAGTGGGTTGAAGGTAAATATATCAGCTTGGTATCATCTATTAAACTCGTTGCAGTGTTTAAACACGTTGCAGTAACTTTTTTCAACGTGCTTTTCCAGGTGTAACGAGTGGCCCTGATGAATCGCAGGCAACGGAGACCAGCGTGTTTTCCCCCGCGGTCACCAGTACGTTATAAAGCTGACAAAAATGTGTATATATTTAAAAACTGATGTGTAATCCTTAATGGTTTTGTTGTTTTTAATTGTAAACTTAAATTGCCCTTGATAAAAATTGCACACTGGGCATTGTTCAAGCTGGGCAAACAATTGTTCATTATTTGTAGTGAAAACACTTTAAATAATTAATTGATGGTTTCTATTGTTTCATGGTTGTCTTGTGTATTAATTTCCATGTGTTTCTGTGCAATTTTTCTACTTAGGGAAAAAGAAAAGGGACTGACTTTCTTGATGCACTGAGGGACATGGATCGGACGCTAACCGGGCTGTCCTGCAGCATGGACAAGAACTGACCAATATATGCAGCTGTTACTGGAGAGCCAGGCCGAGGAGAGATGAGGAGGCAAGAGTTGGCATTCCACCAGTCAGAAGCGGAAGAAAGCAGAGGGACTTTCAGACCGGGTTTCTGTCTGTTCTTGGACAGTTTGTCCAGTTGTTCAAGAAGTAGCCACAATGACCAGCCGCTTGAATGAAGCATTTGCACTACCACATTTGTACTTTATATATTGTACGTGTTGGCACAGCTCTTGGACAGGTTACTGAAAAATACACTTTTTTATATTGTTGTTTTCACATTTTATATTTTCATTTTATTGTTCTAGTAATTTATTTGTCTTTGCACACTTTTATTTTAATTTTGTAAGAACTAATCTGTCTAAAATAAAGTAAAATGTGTAAAATGTCACTGTGTCTTTAATTTCCACATTCTAACTATATAACCACATTCTAATTGTATTCATATAGTGTAGGAAGCAAATAAAAGGGCTGCTGCTCGCAAGTCTTTCTGAATATGCACATAAACATATCTAGAAAACCCAAATATTATATTTTTAAATGTATAACTATGTGAATGTAGTATAATAACTTATAACCACAACTTAAGTGAAGCCATAAGTGTGGTCCTGCTTCATTTCAAATTTGAGGAAGAAGTCTCTAAAATTATGCATTTAATGAAGCATATTGTAAAACTAGTCATGTGACTTTTTTTTGTGAATGTTAAGAGATGTTATTGTGATAAAAAATAAAATACTTGCAGTCTAGTAATCTTTCAACCGCTTAATTCAGTCTATTGTTTTCATTCAATTAACTTTTCACACATCTGTCATGACTGAAACCTCATTATCCTTTTATAGAAAATGTTTTGTTTTGGAATTGAGCTATTACAACACATTCAGATTTTGGATTGCCCATCATCCCATTTTGCATTAAAATGGTCAAACCAGGTGAAAGTGCACATTTAAATAAGCAGTGTTGGTAATGTGTGTACATAATCAGCAAAAGCAGCGCTGCTTGCATCACCTACACTTGTTATTGTTGCAGACAGTATCGCGCAAAAGTGATTACTGTCCGTCGGTGACTGGGAGAAGCAGTCGCGCGCATTCCCACGTCACCGGACTAATTTGCCTAATCTCCCCGGTACTTTAGACCGCGGTGGAAACGCAGATTGTAGCAGGTCTGGGGGAGAAAAAGTTCCTGGGAAAAAAGTTCCTGGTACAAATAGTTCCGGGTAATTTCGGTGGAAACGCGGCTTTAGTGACTTTTTTCTGGTCTGGATACCAATGGGTCCGATCTGCTGTGCTGCATCTTCCTATACAGGAAGGGGGACAAGGTCTGGTGGACATTAAGGCAAGAATAATGGCTTTTCGTTTACAAACAGCTTGAAGACTCTTATACAGCAGCAAACTTGCTTGGATGGACACTGCAATAGCCCTTTTGCTGAGGGTAGGCGGAATGGAACTTGATAGACATTTATTTCTTATTTTCTTAGGCTTCGAAAGAACAGTGCCAAGATCACCCCTTATATCAGCAGGGCCTTGGCTGCTGGAAGAACCACTGTTTTTCAACCTTTTCTTTTCTTCAAGATTTTTATCATCTGCTTGTTTACGTTCACGGCTGTTGACTGCTGGATACACGAAGCTGGGTCATGTATTGAGTAGCAGTGTGGATGCCATAAGCCAAAGGACTGGAGTAAAATCTACAAGAATGATACAGCAGTTTGTTGCAGAAGTACGTGGGGCATTAAGAGAGGAGCACCGTAGTCTTCTGGACAAAACAGAGATGATTAACGAGTGGACACAAGGGAATGATTACGTTTTTCCTTCACTCACCATCAAAGCTGCTGCGGAGGGTTGGGAAGAAAACGATCACTGTTTGCTGAGTTTTAAAACCCCAGTGTTGGATTTTTTCGAGGCAACGGGGAAGAAGGCATTGTACTTGAAATGTGTAAAAGTGTCAAATGCCAGTTTACTGAATGGTGTTATTTCAACAAAATGGATAGATTTTTTTGGACTTGACTCTTCCCCTAAAGGCTGCTGGCGATTCCTGTACAAATGCCCAATAAATAAGCGTACAGGGGACCTCCAGTGGAGAATAGTACACGGAGCAGTAGCTACGAACAGATATGTGGTGCATCTTAATCCTAGTGTTGGGGTGGGTTGTCTTTTTTGTTCAGAGGCAGAGTCATGTTTTCATTTATTTGTGCAGTGTTCACGTTTGGGGGATCTTTTTTCCCTTTTAAGCAGTGCTTTATGTGGGCCGGTACGTGGCACCACTTCTACCGATGACAACAGCCGCATGTTGTAGCTGGGTCGTTCCTGTTATACAGTGACTTTTCTGTCTTTATGATTTACTTACTCATATTTTCTATAAAATGAGTCACATATTTATAAGAAATTGCTTAAATTATAAATGTAGGTCTTCTTTATCACTTAAACAGATAATAGATATTAAAAAATAATATTTTGTATTTTACACACCTTTTTTTTATATATGCATTCAATTTTATCATGTCCTCAGTGTAAAGTAATCAACTTCCACAAGAACTATAAACCATGAAAGGATAAAAATCTCAACATATTTTTAGATTATGTTATAGAATAGGCTAAACTACCTCTAGTTATACATGGAAATCATGTGAAACTATAGTTATTTTTTTACAATTGTCCTCATTTACTGTGTCCCTGAAGTCATCTTCCACCCTGTTAGTATGTATTTCTCGACTTCCAAAAAAGACCACAATTTCATTGAGACAATTTTCAGGAAATTACATAATTAGTTTTTCCTGCTGGAATTCAACCGTACAAAATTAAGTAAGCTTCAACTCTCACCTGTACCTTTTTTTTTTTACGTTTTTGAAATGTTATCCTGCTTGTCCCACTCTTAAAGTTCCACCCTTTTAGGCTCTGTTATGAAGAATGTTTGTCCGGTCCAAAAAAATTAAAAACATATCTGACATGGTTATAAAAGTTCTGTTTATCTGTAGAAGGTTAGCTAGCTAAACGTTGATCCCTCATAGAGCTACGGCTAACTTATCTTAAAATTTTCCACCCTGTTGATTCCGCCCTGTTAGATCTATAAACCTAACAGGGTGAAAATTCTAATAGAATAAATCGTATTTAGTGTATATTGCAAATTCTATAAACACATATGCATATATAAATATTATATATAAAACCATGTTATATAGGTGCAGTGCCACACATTGCTGATGGAAAACCATGCAGGACAATGAGGGAAAACTCCTCCACTGTTATGGTCTTCCACCATGTTAAGCGAGTCATTTTTAAAAAATAATTTGACAGCAACGTTAAATGTTTTGCATACTTATGTTTTATTTTGGGAGGGGAGGATCATTAACAGCATATACAATATATGTTTTTGAACACATTTTTTTATTATTTACCATCCTGGTGGCAAAATGGGTAGAAAAAGTACCTGTTCTTAATAATCAAGACATTCTATTCATCAATAATAGTTTTGTTATTGTTTCAAGAATTAAAAAAAATACCATGATGGCATAAAAGACATATACTATCCAAAAAAATTTTTTTATTGTTTAACATTTACATTATTAACATTTTGTGATAACTATGTATTTGTCCCTAACAGGGTGAAACACCTTCACGGCCCGTGTCTGAACAATGAATCTACCCATAATTATTATTTTTTTTAGTCCCTGAGCTTGACCAATATGTATTCCGACTAGTTAAACATGTCACCATTTTGGTAGAATGCTAAAAACATGAAAATCATGTACTTTTTTTTCAAACATTTATGAAGCCAAAATGTTACCGCATACCAGGAATGACCCAGCTATAGTTTCTAACTGTTGCTATTTGATTAGAAAAAAGAAAGACAAAAGTGAACATTGGCCTGCATGGTAGCCTAATGAGGTGCCGTCAATGGTCTTGCTTTGTAAATAAACCCTTATTGTAACAAATTATATAGTTAAACAATTACAAGAACTATATGTTAGTTCTAAGGCTGAGAACAAGTTAGAAAGAGCTTTAAAATACGGACCTTCTTGAATTATTGACTAAACAATCCCCCCATAACCACGCCCCCAACAAAGCCCCGCCCCCTCTGGTGAGTACCGGCACTTTATTTTTTCCACTTCAAGCACTGTATTGAAGCATGATTTGCAAAACTATGTATATTATGTAAATTTCTCTAGAAGAAACTAGAGAAACTTGCTCTAACTTGTAAAACTGAATTGATCTGGAAGCAGAAGCAGATTTAACTGTGATTTTCTGCTGTAATGATCAGTTTAACTGGTAAGATCCTCAGAGGAGAAGTTGTGCAGAGATTATATAAGAATGGAAGCACAGTCTTTGTGAAGGACGTCCTGAATGTGAGTAAATGTGTGTTAGTGACAGGATCAGAGAATGACACTTTTCCTCTGTTATAGTCCAGCTGAACTCTCACACGCTGAAGCTTCACTTTAACAGGAAAGTAAGTGAAGGGTTGAACTGGGGATTTTGAGAAGTATGTGCTGTTCCAGTACCGCACACACCAGACATTAGAGTTATAGAAAACCCGTCCCTTCCTTTGGTTTGATGCTGTGGTTATTCCAAGAATCCAGCCTGTACTGTCACCAACCTCCACATCCCAGCAGTGTGTTCCTGAGTTAAAGCCCTCAGATCCCAGGACACATGAATAATAGTCAAACCTCTCTGGATTATCAGAAAGTGTTTTATCTACACGACTGTACGACACACTGGTCAGATCAGACGAGAGTGTGAGCAAAGGATGTGCTGTGTTTGGATCTAGAGTCAACGGAGCTGCAAAGAGAAGAACATCAGATTACAGGAGGAAATATGATCAGAAATGTAAATATAAAACACATATAAAGACTTTGTTGAAAGGAATCATAAATCATAACAATGGTCTCTCAGTTTCTGTCAGAATGGATTGAGGCTTCAGGTTTAATATCAGTATTTAACTAGATTAAAAAGTTCCGCCAAGTGAGGTCAAATACGAGCGTGGTCATAGATGTATACGTAGATGCCTCATTAGCGCCTGCACAGATCAGTAGAATGAGGCATCTACTATCGATATATCTATGACCACGATCGTATTTGACCTCACTTAGCGGAAGTTATGGCTGAGCTCAGAGATGATCACGTTCGTCTGTTAAGAGGTAAAATAATAGCATAAATACTGCTCGCTTTCTCGCAGAAACTGATGGTTTGGTTAGATAAGACCCTTATTCATCGTCTGGTGTCGTTTAAAGCCCTTTGAAGCTGCACTGAAACTGTCATTTGGACCTTGGACCGTTTGGAGCCCATTGAAGTGCATTATATGGAGGAAACCCCTGGACTGTTTTCATCCAAAACCTTAATTTCTTTTCGACTGCAGAAAGAAAGACATGGACATCTTGGATGACATGGGGGTGAGTAAATTATCAGCAAAAGTTTATTTAAAAGTGAACTAATCCTTTAATATACATATTTTCTCCTCATTGTTGTCACTACTAGAGCAAGCTCCTGATTGGCTAACGTGGCGTGAATATCCGCCAAATTTTTCAACTCGGGCGATTCGAGCCATCGAGCCAAACGCTCAATTCACGCCGCCTCAATCGCGCGAATCACACCACAGAATGTCTATTCACGTCTTTGAATTGACTTAACATGTAAATCACTCACGCGAATCGCGTCATTCGCGTCCGGTGTGAACGCACCATTAGAGTCAGAAATTTAGAGTAAGAAAAATAATAATAATAATATCAAGTTTAATCGGATTTCAGTAAGTTGGCTCTTCCAGGCCAACTTAATAAACACTATTGTATCCTAATACATAAGCAGAGACCATGAGGAACAGACTTCTGTAGTCATTATGAGATTCAAACTCACAAATTCAAGAGATTATTAAATATATTTCTATCAGATGTTAATGTTGTGTGTGTTTCTATCTGAAGGATCTTTTGCGCTGGTGTCAGATCTGCTGAGACTCACTGTGTTGGACAGTTTCCAGCATCTTCTTCCAGACTCTGAACGGCAGGTTACCCAGGTAACGGGACACATCAATCAAAGCTCCAGAACTCATCCGTGGATCCGGCTGTGAGATCTGGACTCTGGAGGAACATTCAGGAGTCAGAACTGCAGTGAATTTGAGTTCAGATCCACTGAGAGAAGAGATACGAGCAGCTCACTCACCTTTCCATTGAGACGTTAAAGTTCTGGAAAATATAGAGTTTGAAAACATGTTAATATCTTATCAAACACTCTCATTGTCAGTGAGTCTCAAGTTGTTTTCTGCTCAAAGAATGAAGCCAGATTGATTGGTCACCTTTAGAAACGAGACGTCATTGGCTTTCATCATCTCCTTCATGTCTCTGATTGTGTGTGAAAGAGCTGAGATGTGTGTGTTCATCTCCTCCAGCTTCTCCTTCATCATCTGCTTCTTCTGCTCCTCTTCCTCCCTCAGTGCAGTGATTGTAGCTTCTTCTTCGTCTCTGAGAAACTGATGAAGCTTCTCAAACTCTTCTTTAATCTGACGCTCTGTGTGCTCAGCTTGAGACTGAAATCACATCACATTCACTTCAGTCAGCTCTGTGTGAACACACACTCCACTGATGTCAATAATAAACTGTGTGTGTGAATGTTGAGTGTTTAACTCTTTACACATCCTCACCTCGATGTGTTGGATTGTTTTATCACACTTTCCTTTCATTTCTTCTCCATGTTTGAGCTTGTTTTGTAAGGACGTCAGCGCTGTATTAAATTCCTCCTACAGGTTAAGATGAAAATCTGTGAAACTTGTGAAGCTATAAGAGGTTTAAACATTGTGTGTCTGGATGTTTTTATTGTTATATTATTAATTTGTGCCTAAAAATTGCAGGACATATTTTTTAGTGCCATCAATTGATTAAATAAAATATATTCTGTAAGTAAGTTTTTAATATTTTTATATTGTAATAATTTCACAGTTACTCTCCAAATTAATGTAGAAACAACGTAAAGTTTTTCTCTTTTGTCTTTCTGAGCGTCGTGTGTGAGAGAAGGTGTGTGTGTGTGTGTGTGTGTGTGTGTGTGTGTGTGTCCGGACATTCAGTGTGTTCTCTTCTGTCTTGTTGCGCTTGAATGGTTTAAAAGCGTAATAAGATCGTGATCATATAATGTAACGCTAGCCAAAGGATGACAGAAAAACAGATGCTGCGTTGTGTTAAATATTTTTAATGCTTCAAACAAACAAAAAAAATATCACGTGTGTTAACATGCTAATTTTGACAGGACTAATATTTTTTATTATTTAACGTGGAAAGGATGAACATCAAGAAATCATGTTTTCACCAAACAAATGTGTTTTTGCAATGGCCAATTCTTAATTATTATATCCATAAAGTTGTAAATGTGTGGTTGTGCAAATACAAATACAGGAACTGAAAGTATGTTAGTATCAATGTTAGGTGTGTCTTAAAGCAGTCATGAACTGCATTATTTCATTGTTTTATAATTAATAATAACATTATAATAACTTGCCCTGCCTAATATGATTATAACATAAAAAATGGTCATCATTTAAAAGGCATTTTTTGTCTTGTTTTAGCCTTTACTCTGAAGTTTAAAGGGGCGTGTCTGCTGTGAGACTTCAGTGTAAACGCCCACTGCTGTGATTGGCTGCTGTGAGACTTCAGTGTAAACGCCCACTGCTGTGATTGGCTGCTGTCTGATTTCAGTGTAAATGCCCACTACTGTGATTGGCTGCTGTCTGATTTCAGTGTATACGCCCACTGCTGTGATTGGCTGCTGTGAGACTTCAGTGTAAACGCCCACTGCTGTGATTGGCTGCTGTGTGATTTCAGTGTAAACTCCCACTGCTGTGATTGGCTGCTGTGTGATTTCAGTGTAAACGCCCACTACTGTGATTGGCTGCTGTGTGATTTCAGTGTAAACGCCCACTGCTGTGATTGGCTGCTGTGAGACTTCAGTGTAAACGCCCACTGCTGTGATTGGCTGCTGTGTGATTTCAGTGTAAACGCCCACTGCTGTGATTGGCTGCTGTGTGATTTCAGTGTAAACGCCCACTACTGTGATTGGCTGCTGTCTGATTTCAGTGTAAACGCCCACTGCTGTGATTGGCTGCTCTGAGACTTAAGTGTAAACGCCCACTGCTGTGATTGGCTGCTGTGAGACTTCAGTGTAAACGCCCACTGCTGTGATTGGCTGCTGTTTGATTTCAGTGTAAACGCCCACTGCTGTGATTGGCTGCTGTCTGATTTCAGTGTAAACGCCCACTGCTGTGATTGGCTGCTGTGTGATTTCAGTGTAAACGCCCACTACTGTGATTGGCTGCTGTCTGATTTCAGTGTAAATGCCCACTGCTGTGATTGGCTGCTGTGTGATTTCAGTGTAAACGCCCACTGCTGTGATTGGCTGTTGTGAGACTTCAGTGTAAACGCCCACTGCTCTGATTGGCTGCTGTGAGACTTAAGTGTAAATGCCCACTGTTGTGATTGGCTGCTGTGAGACTTCAGTGTAAACGCCCACTGTTGTGATTGGCTGCTGTGAGACTTAAGTGTAAACGCCCACTGTTGTGATTGGCTGCTGTGAGACTTCAGTGTAAACGCCCACTGCTGTGATTGGCTGCTGTGTGATTTCAGTGTAAACACCCACTGCTGTGATTGGCTGCTTTGTGATTTCAGTGTAAACGCCCACTGCTGTGATTGGCTGCTGTGAGACATCAGTCTAAATGCCCATTATAGAGGATTTTCTTGTGGAGCCACCGCCAAACAGACGCCGACCAACTAGTAGCGATGAAAGCAGACTGCAGAGTGGGCTCAGCGTCTGGGTCCAAAGTTGCCCTGACACACCAAGCAGACGCTCGACATCCGACAGCCAAGTTGCTCGTCCGTTCTGCGCCTGCGTAAGAGGAAATAGCTTTCCGTACCAGCTGGTGGCAGTCGTCTGTTTTTGTTATACAAAGCGGGAAACCGGAAGAGCTACCCTGTATACTCTATATCAGGGGTCTCAAACTCAATTGACCTGGGGGCCGCTGGAGGTCGACTCTGGGTCAGGCTGGGCCGCATCAAGTATTCCACAAAAAAAGGAGCACAACTGATCCAATCTTCTCAATCTTTATTATTAACAGTTCTTCAACATGAATGGTTCTTCAGAACATAGGCTTCTCTTGCCTACTCTATTCTTTAAAATATAGCCTATAGAAATTAAATTATGTAACAATGAAAACAGAACAGTGAACGAAATTCTAGGTGTAATTCTAGTTGGGAAATTATCTTTTACTTAGGACTATTTGCAAACAATATTTGCATTAATTTGCATCAAATATATTATTAGTCCCGAGATTCTTCACATGAGTGAATAAATACTTAGATCTGCTGTTGACATTAGAGTTCCCCAGTGGTCTGGTGGCAGAACTTTAGTAAACCGTGTCAAAGGTTTGGGTTCTAATCCGCTCTAATTTTTTCTTTCTTCTTCTTCTTCTTCTTCTTCTTCTTCTTCTTCTTCTTCTTCTTCTTCTTCTTCTTCTTCTTATTCATTAAAATCACAGATGTTCATCAATGATAAGGAGCATGGACACTTTGTGTGCATTTTGTTTTGTGATTTCACCGGAAAGAATAGAGTCTCTCTCCGCAACGTCATTAAGCGATAGATTGATACGCTCGTCTATGTGTGAAGACTGTACACGAGCTAGAAGAGAATATAAACCCCGCCTACTTTGATTTGATTGGCTATCTCAATCATTTTGACATTGACGAGCGCTGTTAGACCACATTCGTTTTGACTGTCTGATCAGCCTCACATTCTGTTCCTGTCAATCACGCGGTGTCAACCAATTATACTGCATGAGTTAGGGGCGAGCCAACACACACACACACACACAAAGGAGGCAGCAAGCGTGGCAAGCGTGGCACACGCAAGACTCAGCAAAAAGGTGTTTTTCAGAACAACGAATCACATGGCCCGACTGACGACAAGCGCTGACGGCGATTCAACATGTCGAATCAGCTGAAAAATAGCCGACAAGGACCAACGTCAGCCGAGGGTGCAGCACACACCGAGGAAACGTAGTTGGCTGATGCACAAAAACTTGGTGTGTTCAAGGCTTTATATGTCAAAAGCACAAGGAAAATTTGATTTCTCAGTTCATGACAGCTTTAAATCCCATATTATTACTGAAAAAAATATTAATAAATCATGACATCTATTTTTTTCAAAACATGTTTTGTACTAATGCTGTTACATTCAAGACGATTTGAACATCAGAGCAGTCGAAGCAGTGCAGGATTTTATATCAGTCATAAGTCGTGGAGATTTAGTCTGAGCAAAAGTAAATACTGGTCTATACACAAATAATAACGTCTCTATGTTTATCACTGTATTTAGCACATGACATAATATACATTTGTCTTACCTTGTAAGATGAAACCACTTCCCTGATGGGTCTGAATTTATGATTGTCATGTTGTTTTGAGACTATGCACACTAAACACACAGGCTGTTTGTCCTCCAGACAGAAGAGTTTGAGTTTCTCACTGTGTAAACTGCAGATCTCCTCAGACTCTGATGAACGCCTCTCTTTTCCCTCCATCAGGAACAACTCACACAAGTTTTTTAACGCGAGATTAACTGGAGGATCATGTCTTGACAATCTCCTGCAGACGGGACACTCCTGAGTTTCCTTAGTTTTCCAGAACTGTTTTAGACACTCTTTACAAATACTGTGTCTACAGGACAGAAAAACAGGAATCTTGAAGATTTCACAGCAAATAGGACAATAAAGCTCTTCTGCAGATTTTGAATCCATTTCCTCGTCTTGTAAAAGATCCAATAATCTATAAATTACTTTCAACTTCTAAACTTTGGTTTGAAAAGTAAATAACCATTACAATCAAAATCTAATCTGGGTAAATTCAGAAATACACAATAATCCTAATATAAAGTGTCCTCCTCTGTTCTTCTCAGCACTGACTCGTTTTAGCTTTCAGTAGAAATGAAAGGTAGAAATAATAAAGACTAGACCTTTTGGACCTTGGGCCTTTGGGTCATAAACCACTAAAACTAGTGGGAACTTTTGGACCTTGGATCTTTGGCTCATAAACCAATAAAACTAGTCTTACAAGTTAGTCATCTTTTTTCTTTAAAACTGTTCATAACTTTAAGTCAGATACATAAACATGTATATTGGCATAATTTTATATCAACAAAATAAGACTGATTGTCCCTTGATCAATGCGGCCTTCACGTACTATTAATAATTTTGTTTCTCCCACTTCATTGTTTGCCCGTGTGTTTGACCTTTTGCCTGTTATATGGATTACAATTCTGGATTGTCCCAATAAAGTCTCTGAGAAGTACATAACAGAAGACTTTGGGCCCCACTTTATATTAGGTGGTCTTAACTACTATGCACTTACATCAAAAAATAAGTACAATGTACTTACTGTGTTCAAATTGTATTGCAAAACACCTTTGCTGATATTTAGGTGGGATACGGGTAAGGTTAGGGACAGGTGTGGTGGTGTGGGTAAGTTTAAGGGTAGGGTTAGGTGTAAGGGAAGTGTCAACTGTGTAATTAACAATGTAACTACAGAAATTAATTACAGATGTAATTACATGCAGGTTTTTTTGTTTAAATGTAAGTACAATGTAAAAACATGTATGTACACAATAAGTGTATTGTATCAAGTGATTAATTAAAATGTTAGTACATAGTAGTTAAGGCCACCTAATATAAAGTGGGTCCAGACTTTGCCAATATGGATCCAGCAGTCACCTTAGTCTGCCTTCACCAAGGAACTAATGCACTATATGACTTTAGAGGGACGTTACTTTTTGGTTATTCTATTGAAGGGTGCAGATTCTGAAATCCAATGCCGCTTCTATATACCTATATATATATATATATCTTAATTAAATGTATTGTAATGTCATTTCAAATGCTGGAAGACATTAGTTAAAGTGTTGATTGAACAGTGTTAATTTAGTAAGAAGGGGTTCTAACTGTTAGTGCTTGTTCACTTTAAGGGGTGGGGTTAAAGCCAGGTCGGGGGGGCTAGAGTGAGAGTTGAGAGAGGAAGCGGGTAGTTCAGACTGAGAGCGCAGCGTGATAACTCAACAGTAACCCAGTAGTTCATTAATAAAATATTTGAACGATATCGAACAAGCCTGGTTATTATAGTAACGGAACGATACATTTGGTGTCAGAAGTGACGGACTTCAACTCAAGACCTGTGAATTCGCCGAGATGGACTACGGGGCACGACCGAAAGTGAAACAGGAGATGGGGGAGGACATTGAAAGGGGAAAAGGCGAGTGCTTGAGGACACACGGTCCGACGGCAGACCCACGCTGGGTTTCGAGCGATGCAGCTAGGATGAGAGAGGCTATGATGCTAAAGGCTGCTGAAGCTGGCTTCATGCCTCCTTTCGCCCCGCGCAGTGGGTTTGTACATCAGCAAAGCGGCGCCGACATCACAGCGCATGTGCGGCCCCGCACAACGCAGTCTCGCGAGGACGTGAAGACGCGGGATGTAAACAGACATGGCGGCGCCCAGGCTCGCGGCCAATACAGCAGTGACTCAGACACGCACGCAATCAAAACACCATGGTTTTCCGGTAAGACTGATTGGGATGCCCAGTTTGAACTGTTTGCAGATGCTGCAGGCTGGTCTGAAAATCATAAAGCTTTGGAGTTAGCGAGTCCTGCAGAAAGGAATGATTATAATGCATTGGTCGGGGCTCTTCATAGACGGTTTGGACAATGTAGCCTGCCTGTCCTTTTGAGGACAGAATTTCATAACAGACGCAGACGATAAGGTGAGCCCCCCGCATTTTGGCCAATGACATTGAATGCTTATGTAAACGCGACTATGCTGAAATGCCACCATCAGTCCAGAATGAGCTTGCTAGAGACAGATTTATCCAGGCGCTCAGCCCTAGAGAGCTCCGAGTACAAACGCAGCTGGCTCACCCAACCAAACTGAGTGAAGCACTGGAACTGGCTATTGAAAGGGAGATTTTAGGGGCTGAAATTGATGCAAATGAGGTTACTCCAACAGTGAGAGCTGCAGTAATGACTGAATTGAGCCTGAGGCCACCTGTATGGATGGATAATTATACAAATGCTGCCACGCTGCGTCCGGGCCGCTCCGCCTCAGAGCCTACAATGCCGACCTGCAGTTTGCTGGGGCTGTGGCCAAACAGGCCATCTGATCAGACAGTGCCATAGGATCGGTCAAATGCAGGGAAATGCCCTGGGGCCCGTGTAGATGGGGGGACACGGGCCTGTGATGATATTTCCCATACCTCGCTCCTGGCTGAGGACGAGGGGCAGCGAGTGGAGGAAGGGATTAAACTGCGACCTACAGAAACTGTTATGGTAGTTGGTCTTATGTAGGAAATTTCTGCCACATACCCATTATAGTGGCAGGAGCCGCTTGCACAGCCCTTGTTGACACTGGATCAAATGCAACACTGGTTCGACCTGATCTTGTTCTTGTGGGGACAGCTTTGGAACCAACGTCTGCTCGCCTGAAAACTGTGACTGGTGACTTTGCGCCAATAAAAGGGAAAGGTCTCTTCCTGTTTGACATAGGAGGTCTGTGTGTGTCGTTCCAGGCATGGGTGGCTGAAGTGCAGGGGCGTGAGGGCCGTTGGCTGTGTGCTGGACCTATGTAGGAACTTATTTGCCTTACTTACTTGGGACTTACTTACTGCTTAAAGTGGATGAGTCCCTCAACTTGGTGGCTGGTTCTTCCTGGTTCTCCACCCATGACTTGAGGAGCGGCTACTGGCAAGTGCCATTGTCTCCTGAATCTGCTCCCAAAACTGCATTCCGCACAAATATGGGTCTCTGGCAGTTCAATGTCCTCCCATTCGGGCTCTGCAATGCTCCTCAAATGTAAAAAAGGGGCAATATGTAAATATATATATATTAGGGGTGTAACGGTACACAAAACTGACGGTTCGGTACGTACCTCGGTTTTGAAGTCACGGTTCGGTACGGATTCGGTACAGCAGTTTTACAAAATTGCTTTTTATTAATTTTTATTCAACAGTGGTTTAATGAAAAAAAAATTGTGTCTGTCCTTAAATGAATTCAGTTATAACTAAAAGTTTCTTAAAGATAATGCTGTAAACTATATAGGGAGCCCTTACATATTGCTATTAAAGATTAACAACAGAGCCCAAACTATTAGCCTATATTCATTTGCTATTTATTTTTAGATATAAAAATCAACACTCATAAGCTTCACATAGTTTTTGCATTAATATCTAAATCTAATTATTATTATTTTTTTTCTCCAACTCATTGTTGAAATATAATCATTTAGTGGCTGTAATTTTCATGACAGGTTTATTTAAACATACATTAAATAAACAAGACATCACTAACAGGCTAAGTGGTATATAATGAATATATATAGGCTAATATAACGAATATATAGGCTAATATAGTGCATGTATTCAGTGAAAGAGTTAATCTCTCTAATGAACTCACAGCTGTGGACACTGAATGACTTCTGAGGTAAACGTGATTCTACATGACATTGTTTGTTTACAAGCTGTTTTATTGTCTTTCCGCGGTTGAAACACTGATGGAGCGATTACACAACATATGATACGTTTCAATAAGTTGTAATGTATCCTCAACATACCTTTAGATATTCATTTCTTTAGGAAGAGATCAGAGCCATATAGAGAGAGAGAGTTGCGACAACGGAAGTTCAAAACGCTTGATAGTCACGTGATTCATGTAGACCTCGAATAGTTCCAGGAAGTGCTTTGACGGGCAATTCAAATTGATAGTCACAGTGACAGAACTGCGCTTTTTGGTAATTAATAGTCAATAAATGCATTGATTTTCAATAATTTTATTACACATCGACATGTGTATGTAGCATGAGTATGTAGTTACAGCGATGTTGTTTTTAAAATATATATATTTTTTAATGATGAATAATCTACACAAGCAGGCTTTAATGTACAAGTTAATTTGGTTAAAATGTGCTGATCATTTAAAATCTTACTGATTAAACGTCTTACCTTTTAAAAGTGCATCACAAACGGTCTGTTCTGCTGTAACTCTATGGCGCGGCTGCTACTTCCGGGAACTATTGAGAGTCTCCGCGAGCCGCCATTGCTGTAAAAAAAACCGTTCCATTGGAGTCTATGGAGTTGTCGCAACTCTCTCTCTCTATGGCTCTGGAAGAGATGATCGCGTTCACTCGCACGCCGCGCGCTGCCGCTTGAAGTTGAACTGATACGCGTCTCTCTGTCACGTCACATAATAGAGCGTTAAAATGGCATTTATCATTTGAATTTCGTGATAAAATGGACTGAAAACTTAATATGTTCGAGTGGGAACTCGGATTGAAGTGTGTTCCGCGCTTTAAACAAGCCGACTGTTAACTGTTATAGATTACATTCATAACCGTTCGGTACACGCGCGCACCGTACCGAAAGCCAGAAACGTTAGTTCGTCTGTCCATGTAATTTTCAACCGATTTATGAATAAGAACAGAAAATTACCGCTCCACTTCACATGCCCAATGGAATTTGAACTTGCTTTGCCAGATCACGATTGGATGGTGTGTATACATGACAAACGGGCATCTGTGAATTATGTAATACTTTAAAATATATAATATATAGATTTGTAATTAAATCAACACATTAGCTCTGATTATGGATGAAAAAAAAATATTGGTTTACTTTTTTTCCCGTAAGGCCACACACTCTCTGAAAGGACCATATTTGGCTATTACTATTGTATACATTGTCATCAATGTCATGTTATAATAATCACATTTATTTCGTTTTATTGACCACGATATTATCATTGATATTTCTCTGAGAGGGGCACTTTTGATTAATTTTGAAAAAGGGCAGGGGCTCGAGCACCCAAAGCACCCCCCCCCCCTCCCCCTCCCTCCCGTGCCTGCATAGCACTGAGACTGCTCTCATCAGTTACAAACAGTGGTGTAGTCTACGTGATACGCAGGTATACGCCGTATACACACTAGGAAAGGCCAAGGATTTCCGTATACCCACTTAAAAAAGCGTGTGGATACGTAACAACATCGTTTTGCAGACATCCCAAGTCTCCCGGAAGTTCCGGGAGTCTCCCGCATATTTATAGCGGCTCCCTGATGCCCGCAAATTAGTTAAATTCTCCCTCAATCTAGAGCGAGCGAGCAAGAGCGCGCATGTGAGAAGTGCACGCGCGCACGGCAGAGAGAGAAGCTGTGTCTCATTTCATTTAATTTTGAAGGCTGCATCCTCTGGAGGACACATCCTATGAAGGATGCGGTATACGGAGAGTCCTTAATCAGAATTAAACGAGACGTCCTCCGTAGGACACACAGGCAGGAAGTATCACGTTGCTATGCCAACACGTTATCCGTGGAGTTGCGCTCTCACACCAGTTATATGAATGAAAATTATTTATAACTTGAAAATGACTATGAAATGTTTTGCCTTGACAGCAAAGTACTGTTCTAAACGTTTAAAAAAAAATCACAACACTTGTAATCCTGTTTACCACAACTATCTATTTGAGGTATATATACAGCTTAAAAACAAAAACAAGCTTTAAACTACTTAAGTTTAAACACCACATCTTCGCTTGCATGTATATCTGCCGGCGGCGCCATTTTTTTCAAATAATATTTAAAAAACATGACGGTTGTTAATGGCGACGCAAAGAATTGTGGGTTATCTGCAGCAGTGGCGATTTCTTTAAGACTGCAAGGGAAGCTCGGCTTCCCTTATAATGTCACAAAATTAATGGTCAAATATGTACTATTGTATTAACATTTTATTGACTAAAAATGCGTTCATCTCAAAGACGAGTTCGTTCAGAATCAGTTACATATAGCAGGTCGGCTGACTCGATTTCCTTCTCATACATTCCCGCAGCGTCACAGTGCATTTCCCTATTGAAGCCCAGCGTCCATTGACTTCAATGGGGCTGCTTTGAACGGTTTTTTTCAGCGCTTCGAAACTAGACGGTCATTGGATAAACGCTGCGATTATGTCCCGCTCACGGACGCTCAGCGTCTCTGGGGGTGAATGGGGAGTGGGCTGGCCCGGACTCCGAGCTTCTGCGTGATGATTGGAGGGTCTGTCGAAAGACTGCATCTCCTTTTGACTGACAGCGATTCTGTACTATAAGGAATCACTGAAGCTATTCGCGCTCAGTCCCATCGCGGATTTCTCAAGTTCAGTCGAAATAAAAACTGCTGCAACCTATTTCTTTGATATTTGCTTGGCGAAATTGCTTGATTTTCATCATACATTTCACACAATTATACACCACATTCCTTGTTTCAGTTTTACATATTAATATTTTATATATTTTTTTTAACAGTTTAATATATTTTTTTTAGATCATTCATTCATTCATTCATTCATTCATTCATTCATTCATTCATTCATTCATTCATTCATTCATTCATTCATTCATATAACGTTAGTAGGCTAGGCTAGCGTCGTGGGTGAAACTGCGCAGATCAGGACTTGCAGGGTAACAGGGGAAAGCTGTGTGATTACTTGGTGTTCCTCAAAGACATGGAGTTGGACAGTGCAATGCCTCAGCTTTACAAACTGTTCTCATTAGTGGCAACAATTGGAGCTACATCTGCAGGTGTAGAAAGGAGCTTCTCCTGTTTAAAGCGACTCAAGTCCTACACCCGAAACACAATGGGCCAAGGCCGTTTAAGCAGCCTAGCTCTGCTGGCCATTGAGAGGACACTGGTCAAGTCACTTGAAAAGACTCCTAGTTGGTACGACAGGGTCACAGACCATTTTCTTGAAAAGGAACGTAGGGCAGAATTTACTTTTAAATAAATAGACAATTTTATGATGTAGGCCGAAAATGAGCTTCCCCTCTCTGACAGACCAGTAGCCGCCACTGATCTGCAGCAACGAAGGATACATCTCATGCACACTCCGAATTCCTGAAAAGAAGGGCGCATTTGAAGGTCGCATTCGGAGTATCCTACTTACTTTTTTTAAATGAGACAGCCTTCAGACGCATGCAGCCTTCAAATGCGACCTCCGGAGGATGCAGCCTTTCGAAATGAGACACAGCTAGAGAGAGAGAGCGAGAGACCTTACGTGTGTGTGCTGGTGTGCACCTAATGAAACGCATGTAAGACGGAGAGCATCCTGATTGGCTTGTTTCGGTAAGTCAACCAATCAATTGTCAGTGTGGGTGGGCTTTTATCTCTTCTCCCGAACCGAATCAGCTCAGTGTAGAAACTGGAGCGCCATGGCAGAGGGAGAGTGCCCCAAAAAACAAAAGTATAAACATAATGACAATATTGCACGCTGTACAGTTTGTAACTGACATGTTATGGTTGAGTTAAACAAGTTTCATTTCATGTGCATATTTTTCAGGTCGGCTAGTTGCCAAGGCTACATGAAAACAACAAACTCCTTAGACCTGTTTAAAATTGCAATGAAATATAAATAAAAGCAGTTTACATAAATAGTATAAGCAGCTTATGTAAATAGTAAAAGTGATCTACATAATTTTACATATTTTTTTTTTTACAAATAATTGCATAGGCCTAAAGAAATTATATATTAATGATATATTATATTATACTATACAAGTAAAGTCATGTTCTGTGGGGGGTTTTTTTGGAGGGGGGGTGGGGAGGGGGGGTCTGCTTTTGTGACAGAACTTTCATTCATAAACTAACCCCGTCTGTGTTGCGAACATAGACTGTGGTTGCGATTGCGAATCACTAACGTTTTTGGACTATTGGGGACCATTTGGACACCAGCCAATCAAATAAAAAATATAGCTACCGAACAGCCAATCAGAAAATAGCATTGCTGTATCCGGGTAAGATTTAGATATTCCCACAACAACAACGTTTACATTCTGCCACCTACTGGTGGGTTAGTTTAATGTTTTATTTCCAACATTTCTTAATTGTATATTCAAAAATATTTAAAACAATCTCTCAACATTTTCAGTGTAAATGATTTAATTTAATTGGCAACAGCCCTACAGTGTCTTATTCTAATTTAATTTGTAGATCAAATTTAAGAATATAAAATGAAAGCTGAAGCATAGCCTATATTTAATAAGATTATGGGTATATTGCATTACAGATACTGGCACATGTCTAATTTAAAACATTTACACCAATAAATTACTATATGGTGATATTAGTTATCAATACACTGTAAAAAATTGAATTTCTGTTAATTAAATTGCATCAATTCACAGAAATTCAATTTGGCCAACTGAAAAATTTAGATGTGATCAGTCACTAGAACATTTTCAATTGGAGACCTGAATTTTTTTTTACAGTGTAGTTATTGTAATTAGCTATTGAAAAGAGATTCATTTTTCAATAGATAGCTTCAATAGCCTTTTTCAAGATGATATTTTGAAAAATGTTGGTAATCAGACAGTTGGCAGCACCCATTGACTTTCATAGTCTATATTTTTTCCTACTGTGTCTGATTACCAACATTTTTCAAAATATCATCTTTTGTGTTAAACAGAAGAGAGAAACAACTTGAGGGTGAGGAAATTACAACACAATTTTAATTTTTGGGTGAACTATACCTTTAAGAATGATTATACTATATGAATATGGTACCTGGAGCACAGGTTTTATCAGCTGACATGTCTTTTGTCGCTTATAATAAATTGAAATGTTGGATGGGTGCGTATGAGGCTGGGAGGGAAAAAAAAAAAAAAATCACAGTATACTCACTACAAAAAACTAGACTACACCACTGGTTACAAATGATTTACTCTTATCATCCGATCGTGGCTGTATCTCTCTATTAGTGTTACTCGATCTTAGTGCTGCATTTGATACTATCGACCACAACATTCTTTTGAATAGACTCGAAAATAATGTAGGTATTAGTGGAATTGCTTTATCATGGTTTAAATCAGACCTATGCGACCGTTATCAGTTTGTAGTAGTAAATGAAGATATGTCACACCGATCGCAAGTTCAGTATGGAGTACCACAAGGCTCAGTGCTAGGGCCGCTACTCTTCACCCTGTACATGCTACCACTGGGAGATATCATTAGGAAGCATGGCGTTAGTTTTCATTGTTATGCTGACGATACTCAGCTCTATATTTCTTCACGCCCTGAAGAAACTTACCAATTCACAAGATTAACGGAATGCATAGCTTATATAAAACATTGGATGACCGGTAATTTCCTGCAACTCAATTCAGAAAAAACAGAATTTTTAATTATTGGACAAAAAAGCTCCACAAGTAACCTAGAATACTGTCTAACACTTGATGGCTGTTCTGTCAAGTCCTCGTCGTCAGTGAGGAACCTGGGTGTGCTCTTTGATACCAATCTTTCGTTTGAAAGCCACGTTTCTAGCATCTGTAAAACTGCTTTCTACCATCTTAAAAATATATCTAAATTACGGCACATGCTCTCAATGCAAAATGCTGAACAGTTAGTTCATGCGTTCATGACCTCAAGGCTAGATTATTGTAATGCTCTACTGGGTGGTTGCCCTGCTCGCTTAATAAATAAACTCCAGCTGGTCCAAAACGCAGCAGCTCGAGTTCTTACTAGAACCAGGAAGTATGACCATATTAGCCCAGTTCTGCCAACACTGCACTGGCTGCCTATTAAAACATCACATAAATTTTAAAATCTTACTTATTACTTACAAAGCACTAAATGGTTTAGCTCCACGATACTTGAGCGAGCTCTTAACATATTATACTCCATCACGTCTACTGCGGTCTCAATTCTGGCCAGTTGATAATACAGAGAATATCCAAATCAACTGCAGGCGGTCGATCCTTTTCCTATTTAGCTCCGAAACTCTGGAACAGTCTTCCTAACATTGTTCGGGAAGCAGACACAGTCAGTTTAAATCTAGACTAAAAACACATCTCTTTACTGTGGCATACACATAAAACACTTTTTCAATGAAATGATTGTTAGGCTGCATTAACTAGGTCACCCGGAATCGGGAACACTTCCCATAACACCTGATGTACTCGTTACATCATCAGAAGAATGGCATCTACGCTAATGATAGTCTCTCTGTTTTATCCCGAGGTTTACTGCAGTCAGCCGGATCCAGATCAGATGGTGGACCTGCTCTGGAGAAGACCAACACAGGACCCTGAAGTGTCTGGGAGACCGTGATTAGACTCCCCCTGCAATTACCTCATCGACACGGCATCTCAATAAACCCGTCTCCGGCGTGTTGATGTCACAGGTCGGGGGGGTCAAACCAGTCTACACCCACCCCTAAAACCCAGGACCACCTCGAGGAGCGTGCCAGAGACCAGACAGACAAAGAATCAGAGTAAAACAAGTTTTATTTATTTAAAAGTTTTATATAAAAAGTCTCAATGGGGCCTCTGGGTCCACCCACCGATGCGGGGGCCGAACCACTGACCAGAGGAGGGGAGGGGAAGTCGGTCACCTGTCCGACACGCAGGTGAGTGTCCTGGTAAGTAGAACGGTGTAGGACAATTGAGCAAACAGAGTCTTTAGTCGAAGGGGGCCTTCCTTTGGACGGACAGGTGAGTCTCCTGGTAAGTAGAACTTGTTAGAACATTTGGACCGAACAGAGTCTTTAGACGAAGGGGGCCTTCCTTTGGATGGACAGGTGAGTCTCCTGGTAAGTGGAACTTGTTAGAACATCGAACAGAGCAGAGTCACTTTATCCATGCATGCACGTGTTTCTTCAGTACAAGCCAAAGGCTTACCACTAGGGTATACTTCTGCAGGGCAGGCAGGGGTAGGCTCACTAAGTGTCTCCCTTTCAGGCGGAAGAATGTTGGCTGACGCGTGTTCTGGTCAGCAGATGAGGAAAGTTCACTGAGTGTCTCACTCTATGCGGACATCACATGGGTGGCCGTTGGCGAAGGGATGCTCTGTTAACAACAGGATAGGTTATTCAACTACACACGTATTTTCCCATAGGACAAGAGAACAGGCTTACGGCTGGGTGTGCTTCTATCAAGCAGGCAGAGGTAGGTTCACTGGGTGGCTCACTTTAGGCGGACATCACATGGAAGGCCATTGGCGGAGGAATGCTCTGTTAACAACAGGATAGGTTATTCAACTGCACACATTTTTCCCCTGGGGACAAGAGAACAGGCTTACGGCTGGGTGTGTTTCTATCCAACAGGCAGAGGTAGGTTCAATGGGTGGCTCACTTTCTTTCGTCTCGGGCAGTCATCACATAGATGAGCACTGATCGAGGGATTTCTCTACTGACAGACAGAGTACGTTATACAATGCATATCTTCTTTCCACATTTGCATAAAGGGGGTATTCACATTCAACACCTGAAATCCTTCTTCAGTGACAACGGATAAGGATAGGAAAAATAGGGAGTGCAACGGCAGTTAATTTAATCCCCACACACTGCAACCTCACTTCAACGCAATACTGTGCAACACATCGATTCAGGCACTGCATATCCACTCTCACTCAGTGCAATAAGGCCAGCACTCACCCGTTGGTCGATCCCTCCACTGTCGTACTGAATCCGTTATCTTCAGATGTTGGGTGGATTAAGATGCCTTTTTACTGACGCGTGGAGGACACTCCCTTAACACTCGATCACACTCAGAAGAAGAGGCAATAGTTCAATGATGACTTGGTTCAAACGCTCTCTCAGGTGACAATGACACTCGTGATCAGTACACTTCACAACTTCATATTCAGTTCAGTGCAGGTGCATACATTCAATGAAATCCGATACTCATACTACTTATCTCCGTTCTGATGTTAATGGCGTTTCTCCAGTCTGTACTCAACTCTGTAACTCCTTTCAAACATATCCATACAAATGCCACTTCACCCTTTGTACAGCCGAGCCTTTGCGCACCCTCTAGTAGTGATGTTACGTATGACACTGAAGCGCTGATGCGCGTATCGCGCATGCGACACATTTTGTAGTGAAGCTCCGTATCGGGGTGTGTATTGGTTTCCTAGAGTCACGTGATCGATGACAAATGAAGCCTCACTTTCTGTCCAATCACGTGCGCGTTTCACTTTGCGTGTCAGAAGCTTCGAACCCCCAGATCTTACTTAACGAGTCCTTGTTGCCTCAGTCTGGTAGATGGTTTTGTGAGGAGAGTGCTGTACTTTGAAAGTTAAACAATATATTACATTTAGATAAACATTTATTAGTCACTATTTATTATTTTTTGTTTGTTGGAGTTGTGTCTTTGTATTTTGGTAAAATATTTGCACTTTTTTTTAGGTAATTTGGTGTTGGTATTTGGGGTTAGGGTGGGATTAGGGGATAGGGTGTTGGTATTTGGTGAAGGGTTTGTATTTAGAGCAATGGCAACAGGGAAAAAAAGAAAGACTTCCCCTATCTGGGAACATTTTGAGCTTATAGCTTCCAATGTATGTATGCTTTAAAAAAAATAAAATATAAATAAAATAAAAATAATTAAAACCTTTATCACCTTACTGTCATTCCTACTGTTACACAAGCACTATCACGTGTCATAAGCACATTTAATTACAGATGATCCTATCACACAATGTCCTTATTTTGTGTTTGTGTGTGTGTGTGTGTGTGTGTGTGGAGAGAGAGAGTAGGCCTACGTTACATCTTTTTGAATCATATAAGCTCATATTATATTTTATTGACACACTTTAATGAGTAAATTAATTTATTTACTGGACACATTAAACACAAACAAATAAAGCTTTTATTTGTACACATAGCATTAAAACGATGGAGTGTGCTGTGGTTGCTTCATCTGACAGAGCTTCTTCCACAGACTTCTGCCTGCTTTATTTTAAATAAGCACCAGATGGCGCTGTTCTTGACACTCTCGAAGCTTTGAATCTTTTCCCGAAACAGTCAGGGTGAAGCCTCACTGCTTCATGAGGCTTCATTTACACATCCCTACCCTCTAGGAACCTCCGTGAACCAACACACCCAATGACAAAATGACTTCTCTCGGGGAAGGAAGAACGCTGAACTGTCTCTCTACTTCCTTTTTATACTATCCTCTGTCATCTCCCACACCTGCTCATCATCCGCCATTAGCCGCCATTTTGTAGGGGCACATGTCCAACCGGAACCGGCCTGGTGTTACACCAACAACGTTCCGGGGGGGAACAACTTCTGACGGGACTTAGTTCCGCCTCACTTCGTCACCTTGTGACATTGACTCAGATTGTTCGAATATTACAATTAAATAATACTTAAATCGATATGTCATCCTCAATAAACCCGTCTCCAGCGGGTTGCCTCCGATCATTCGAATATTGCACTTTAATAATTATTTAATCAACATCATCCTCAATAAACCCCTCTCCAGCATGTTGCCCCCGGTCCCTCGAATATTCTGATCTATTATGACCTCTGAGCTGTAAAGCTGCCAGAATAATAATAATAATACGCTGTTTGTTATTTGGCCAGAGGAGAACTGGCACCCCGACTGAGCCTGGTTTCTCCCAAGGTTTATTTTTCTCCATTAGGTCACCTGATAGGGTTTTGGTTTCCTTGCCACTGTTGCCTCTGGCTTGGCGTGCTCAGTTGGGGACTAGAGCCCGACCGATAAAGGATTTTTAAGGCCGATACCGATACAAATATTTGGTCACTTAAAAATCCGATATTCCGATATATCAGCCGATATATATTAAAAATAAATAAATAAAATAACAGAAACGCGTAAAAAACACTTAAACAGATTTCCCTTATACATTAGTTATAAGTAGTTATTCATGATCCCTCAGCCTCTCTAAAATAACATGATAATGCAGTTTAAAAATAAACTTGTTTTATTGTCACAACAGAACAGAGGAACATAAAAATATATTAAAGTTCTGATAAATAAAATGTATAAAAATACAAACTTAAGATATGAAACTTAAAGTCGTTTGGACGAAAACACAATAACAAAAACAATATATAGCTGCGAGCAGCCATTAACGGGGCCAAGCGCAAAGAACAAGACAAGACATGCCACCATGGCTGGGAGGGTTAGACCAACTGAAACAATGAGCAATTAAAGGCATTTTAAGATGATTTTAGGCAAAAATGGCTGAAAAATCATATATACAGTCACTAATAATATGATTTAATGGTTTGTCACTTTTGACCAATAGGTAGCGCAGTAACGAAATTGATGTGGTGTGGTCAGAGTGAGATGACAATGACAAAGGCAAAGTTTGGTGTCAGTATGTCGAAGCATTGCAGAGATACAGCCTCAAGAGTCATTTTGGCATCATGGCTCAAATTTGTCGCTGCAGTATATGAAAACGGTTTTGTTTGTTGACACGAAATTAATAACTTTTTGCTGTCATGGTCTGAAGATGTTACGATTCAATTTTGGTGAAAATCAGGCAAATAGTCTAGGAGGAGTTCGAAAAAGTAGGTTTCTGAAGGAAATCAAAATGGCGAACAGAATGTTTGGCCAAATATGGCAAAATTGGGATCTATGTTTTTGGCATGACCCAAGGAATATATTGAAACCATTTTTATGACAATAGTCAAATTTAATCAAAAGTTATTAGCATTATTGGAAAATTCACTATAACTTTTGTCCACAAGTTGGCGCTGCCTTGAAACTTTTTGTGTACTTTCAGGGCTTGGTGACAAAGACACACACCGAGTTTCGTAACGATACGCCAATGCGTTTGTAAAACATAGCACTTTCTGACAAAATTAAAAATGGCCGACGCCCAAAATGGTTGATATGGGAAAATTGGGTATGGTTTGACTCGGCGTGATGCCCCGACTCTAAAGAGACCAGTTTTGTGATATTTGGCTAAAGCGTTCTTAAGTTATAATCCAAAATATCAAATTTCTGTATCTCTGGACCACTAGGTGGCACTGCGCCGAAACGCTGCAGGCAGCCTCAGGTCATGGTTGGCATAACACACACCAAGTTTGGTAAGAATATGCTAAAGTGTTTCGGAGATAAAGCCTGACTTTCATTTTTGCATGCACTTTGTCGATTTAATTCGGGCGTTGTTCAATAACAGTTTGACTAATCATCTCGAGTCTAATACGCTTTTGTCAGCAGAGTCTGAAGATGATCTGGTTCAATTTTCGTGCAAATTGGAGCAACGGCCTAGGAGGAGTTCGCAAAAGTAGTTTTTTCGGTTAATTAAAAATGGCGGGAAAATTATTATGACGGAAAGTGACGTCATAGGGTGCAATCGAATCGGCTTGAGCCAAGGAATCAGAGGAAAAAAGAATTTTGTTTCTAGCCCTTATGGTTCAAAAGTTATTAGCAAAAACATGAGTCAAACTTTGGACAGGTGGTGGCGCTAGAGGGATTGTTTTAGAGATTCCAAAATTGGTGTGGTTAATGCTGGGACTGTCCTCTATCTGTGTGCCAAATTTCACAACTTTCCCGCAAGCGGTTCTATGGGCTGCCATAGACTTTCGGCGGAATAATAATAATAATAAGAAATCGAACGATTTCAATAGGTGCCCGCACCTTCGGTGCTTGGCCCCTAAAAATCTAAGTTACCAGTATTAATAGATGTGGTAAGCTTTATAAATATAACTTTGAGCAAGACTGGAAAAAAATATTCAGTAAAGTTCTAGAAGTTCTGATAAATAACAACAACAGCAAAATATAAACTATATACAGTATAAATATGAGCCACCTTATAATTACAATGTCAACTTGCTTATCCCTTTACATGCACTCTTTTAATTCTATCCATCAAGCTACAACAAACCATTTTCAATCATCATTTGCTGCCTGCCTTCTAAAATCTACTACTTATGATGATGCAGTAAATCCATTATTTGACTTGTTAATGCTGCGTCTGAACGAAGTCACGCACTTTCGTTCACTCTTCACGAGCCTAACTTATGATTTACAATGCAGGGACTGGAACTACAAATATACTAGTTATAAATACAGTAATCATTACTTTATTTAGGCAGAATAAGTTTGTTGTGATTTCCAAGGCGCATTAATGTTAGCGGTCTCCCACTGATAGCCATGGCATTAGCTAGCTTTGTGGTTAGCGTCTATGATAAGTTATAATTTAGAAATATGTATACTTTTTCAAAATAACGGGCAGGGGAGAGATGATATGTCTCATGCTGTCAAACTGTCAGACTATTAAAGAAATACATCTTATTCAGTCACATTGTCCGAGTTAAACTTAGTCAGTCAACTGTAACCTAGCGTAATTACCAGCTCTCTTGGCTTACATGTAACAGCAAAACTGGACTTGGCAGTTACAAATTGTCATGTTATTTGAGTTAAGAGAACTGATGGGGATGTTCTTTTAATTGTTATTCAATTCAAGCAATGTATGGCTCGTTGCCAACTTACATGCACTTCAAGGATGATCTGTGTTGTGAATGCAACGCTCACAGCGCTGAAGCTCAGCATGACTCTGCTGGATCAACTGGTGGTGTTGCCAGCCGGCACGTTGTAGGGTGCCCTCTGGTGGACAAACTATGAAACGCCAACACTCAATGTGTTTGAGCGGTGTTTCGTCCGTTTTTTTTTTTTTTTTTTTAAATATTCATTTATCGGCCATCATAAATGCCGATACCGATAGTTTGGAAAAAGCCTAATATCGGCCGATAATATCGGCCCGCCGATATATCGGTCGGGCTCTATTGGGGACACTAAATTTTTCAACTAAACATCGAAATAAATCTAATTAATAAACTAAATTAACCATTTAAACTAAATTACTGATCGAATTATTGATCTAAAGCCCACACTGTCACTGTATGATAATTGAAATGAACTGATGACATCAGCGTTTTTTCCGGAGTGGCTATGCGGCTGGATAAAATTATGCTGCATTATTTTCCTGTTTAACACTGTAAAGCTGCTTTGAAACAATCTACTTTGTGAAAAGCGCTATATAAATAAAGTTGACTTGACTTGACTTAAGACATCAATGTGTTGCCACGGGCCGCATGGTTTAATAAGGATTCATATGTCTATGTTTTTACTCTCATTGCTCTCATACTCTAAAATATCCCCATTGACATCATTATACGACTATCACACTGCAACGGTTGGAGTTAAAAATCTTCATTTGTTTTATACTGAAGAAACAAAGACACCTACATATTGGATGCCCCGGGGGTAAGCAGATCAAAATTTCGTTTTTGGGTGAACTATCCCTTTAAGTACTGTTTACAAATGTCTCCTTGTAAGCCACGCATTAAGTTCCTTTTTTTCCAAGCTACTTTTTTTTTAATGTATTTTCTGCATTTTTACCATTAAACAGTAAACCAGCATCTTAATACAAAACATGTATTCACTTTAAAATTACAATGCAACAGTGCAAAGCACAGTACCTTTACATAAAGCTGACAAAGTAAAATATATATATATATAAATATTACACCAGCTGATACAAATTAATCACTGAGAAAAGTGAACACCAATTTAAAGGGTTAGTTCACCCAAAAATGAAAATTCTGTTATTCCAAACCTTCGTTCATCTTCAGACACAAGATATTTCAGATGAAATCCAAGATCTCTCTGACCCCTCCATAGACAGCAGTGTAATGAACATTTTCAAGGCCCTAAAGGTAGGAAAGACATTGTTAAAATAGTCCACATGACTCAAGTTGTTCAACATTAATTTTATGAAGCAATGAGAACACACTTTATGTGTAAAAAAGCCATTAGCCAAGCCATGTAATTCAAGGCGAATTTAAGTCAATAATACGAACATTTAGCTTTATCATTGCATATCTATCTATATTTAAAGCATCAAACCATTAAACAGTTCATATTTAATGTCATTCTTACCTTTTTTTAGTGTCGTAGCAGTGCAAATTCAGTCCTGTCACCAATCAAAATGGCGTCTGTCATGAACATTTGTGTTTTTGCAACAGCCAAATCCAATTGTTTACTCTTTTAAATAAATTTTACTTAGAAAGTATCTCTAAAAGGCACACATCTAAAAAGAACATTTCTCAAGATAATACACACCATAAAATTGTAAAAAAAACATGTGTTAACTACAACATTATATTAATTAAGTTACTCAAAATATTAAGTTAAGTACCAAACATAGATTTATTTGTTGAAAATGTAGATTTTTGTTGTTGTTGTTACAAGGATGAGGAAATTACAGATTTGTCTTCTTTATGAGTAAATACAATGAGTGACTAAATGTCTGTGTATTATCAATTATTAGGCCTACATGTGTTAATGTGGTCTAGTTTTATAAAATGGGCAACAACCAGAGGTCAGCAATAATTATTCTTGTGTTTGCCACTTTATAACCTTAAAATATACTTTCAGGGAAAAACGTTAATACAATACAATATGAATAAATAATGTTTTATTTGTGTATACTTTATAAACAGGACATTTATTGAACTGGCAGATTTTAATATATATAATAGAAACTGGAGCAGGTGTGAATGGGGTCTGTGTTCACTCATTAGCGAGCGATTTCAGTCACTACATCTCACACAAATGACCCTTGTTTTTAACACATTTGTCACTGTTTTAAGTTTAATATAGGGATTATCTGGTAAAAAAAAAAAAAAAAAAAAAAAGTAGACAGACATTTCTCTGCACTTCTATGATTTTAGACAGCAGAGTGTGAAACGGGACTTTTATTTTGGGGCGGTGACTTGACGTCATAAGGCTGCGCCGCTCCTGCATCTGTTGTGATTCGGCTGAAGAAAGGTTTGTTTTAAGAATTTAACCTGTTTAAGTCAATAGAAACCATTCAATGATTCACAGTTTTTACAACCAACGTGTAAATAGTTTATGTACTATTGAATATAACATTGTAATGCTTTATCTAACTTTAATGAAGCATATTTTGTGTAAGTAAATCGCATCCACACCAGTAACAGTAAAGCTGCGTCTCATTTCTCTCCCTCTATCGTGAATCAGTTCATCATAAACACGAGTTCAGTCATTGGCGAGTAATGATGGAGAAACTGAGCTTTTCGACACTCAACCAGCTTCCTATTTCAGTAGTCAGGGCATGACAGTCTAATGCTAATAACAGCTAATAACTCCCTGATCAGTGCCCTGGACTAGGGAGCTGATTGAGTCGCACCCCCCGAGGCAATTGAATCAAATACTTTGCTAAATGATTCAGTGATTCGATTCACGACTCGTGCTGCTCAAACAGTGTAAATGAGCGGGAACAAACAATAACCTGTGTCCTGACAACTTTTACAAACTAACTACTAATGTTTTCATGAAAGTGTAATCATTTAAATACAATCTGTAATTCATTAAATATCAAATGTAGACCTGTTGGCTTGTTCTGTATACACTCAAAGCTTAAAGGGGCTCCCAGAAGTGATCCCAATACGTGGTGATGGCCGACATACTTCTCCATTCCCTCCTTCAGGGAACAAGGGTCACATATGTAGACGTTATGTATATTATATTCTGTCAATAGATCCTCATAAATACTACACACTGCACCTTTAAGGTTGAACCACTGGAGTCACATGGACTATTTTAACGATGTGTTTACAACCTTTCTGGCCCTTGTTAATTAAATAGCTCTCTTTGGAGTGGTCACGGATTTCATCAAAACATATCTTTATTTGTGTAGATGAAGGAAGGTTTCACAGGTTTGGAACGACATGAGGGTGAGGAATTAATGACAGGGTTTTCATTTTTGGGTGAACTAACCACTTTAATTATTCTCATCTTAAACAGGACAAACAGGAAAAACTCTTGGGTGACGTGATTGAGGTCCACGTGACACACTATTATAAAGATGGAGTTTAAAGAGGAGAGTGAAGACATGAAGATGGAAGAAACTCAGGAACCGACAGGTTGGTTTCATTCTCAAAGCTGAACTCACTCATTTGATCCTTATTAAAATCTCCAGCTCTACAGAAATGAAGGATATTTTTTGAGAATTTCATACGAGTGTCCTGATTAAAGTGCTATTATATGACATGAAGCAGGTCAGACATGTTAAGATCACATGACCAGATAAATACTAATGCTACCTTCAAGTTAGGAAAAATAATATAGAAGTAACGTTTTACAATGTGTGACATGAAAACCATTAATTTATCCTTTAATTATATTAGAGTATCTAACAAAATCTTTATTTTGCAGAAAGTAAAGCATGAAATGTGACTGATTAGCTTTACACTTGTTGTCCATAAGGGATTTTTTCATCCTCAAAATAAGACAGGTCTCTTAAAATGAACAACTAATTTGTTTCCTTTTTAGAAAAATTAAGTTTTATTGCTGAAATTGCATACATTAATATCTGTGAAAACCAATTTAGTGCATTCAATTGCCATATTATATTCAAAATGCAAATACAAATATATAAATAAAAAATCATAAACAAAAAAAATAAAAATCCATATCAAATTACTTATAAAAGGTAAACATAGAACAACCTAAAACTAAACCTACAACCTATAAATCAAAATAATAATAATAATATAAATAATAAATGTAGCTGCAAGCAGCAATACCGGGGCCAAGCGCAACAGAAGCAAACAAGGAAGCTAGCAGCAGACCAACTGAAAAAATGAGCGAAGACATTTGAAGACAATTTTTAAGCAAACATTTAAAAAACCCACATTAAAACATTGAGTTGTATATAGCCAATGTCATTTTGTTTAATTATAGAGCCACCAAGAGGCACAATCCTAAATTTTTTATATGTGAGCATGTGTGTCAATTTTGGTGAAAATATCTCATTTAGTTTTGGATTTATAGACATTTATATGAAAAAACATGTAAAAAATGACTGACACCTGACTTTGATTCGATTTTACTCCCCCTAACTATCAATATTTTGACATTTGGGCATTTCGTCTCGATCGGACTAGCGGTTTCGAAGATATCAGCTAACGTTTTTTAAGCGCTAAATTACAACGCTGCACAAACCATATGCTGAAACCTGGCAAGTCTGGTATCGTTGGACTCGGCAAGGATTCAGGAGACAACAAAAGTTTCTCCCATGAAAATACATTTACATTTATGCATTTAGCAGACGCTTTTATCCAAAGCGACTTACAACTTGGGGGTACAATAAGCGATTGGTCGTGAAGAGTCGAGTGAGCGCAACAAGTGCCTGAAATACTTAGTCCGTGTACATTTCTCATTGTAAAACAGGCTAGAGTAGGGAGGGAAAGAGGAGGAGAAAGAGGAAAGGAAAGATTTTTTTATTTTTATTTTTTTTAAGAGGTTAAGTGCTCATGGAAGAGATGAGTAAGTCAACCATACCCAAAGTTATAAGCATTTGGGGAAGAAATGTTTCGAAACTTCTCAGGCTCCTTCAGGGCATCGTGCTGATGACCCATACCAAGTTTCGTAACAATCCGTTAATGTGTTCATAAAATACAGCATTTTAGCACATCATTCAAAATGGCCGATATGTTCAAATTGGATATCAGTCGACTCGGCATGACGTCCCGAATCTAAGGAGACACATAACAATTATTCATATTCTGCAAACTGCCGCAAATGAAACTGAAATGTTCAGTGTCGCGTCCTGAAGCTCAACACACAGATGTCTTCATTTAAAAATAGGCAGACTAGATTATATCACCAGTGCTGATGCCGCTCTCTCTCACATTGCAGTCTCTGATCTTGCAATGAGCTGAAAACGAAAGTTAAAGAATGACACGTGTTCATTGCGTTTCACCGTGAAACGAGTTCCGCGTCTTTATGAAAATCAACACATTAAGGATTTATCTCTCATCCACCCGCAATTTTTGGAATGTTACTTTTTATTACTTTGCCCACCTGAGCCGCGGATATAACCGCAATCCACGCATACTCCGAGTCCTTACACAAAAATTGTCTTTTTGCAACATGACCGTGTAGTTAAATGGACTAGGGTTGTGCCGATGGACGACGGCTGACCGACATCACGATGGAGCGCCACCATAGGGATGCCACGCAGTGGCGGTTCTAGACCACGGTAACTAGGGGGCCAGTCAGGGGCCACTTGTGCTTTTAGTGGGCACACATTTATCTTAACCAGTAGTTAAATAGGTAGTTCACCTAAAAATTTAAATTCTATCACCATTTACTCACCCACATGTCGTTCCAAATATGACTTTCTTATGTTGAACACAATATTAACTTATTTATTTTATTACACTGTTGTATAAGATCGCATTTGCACTCATGCTATTCTGGGTAGAAAAACAGAACTTGTGTGATATTGCACTCGTTACTCATGTTATAGCCTATTGCTTATACTGTGGGCCTAGTCTATATCATGATGTAAATGTGAGGACGTTTTCACACTGGCAGTTTAGTTCGAATAATTGGTAATGTGAAAGTTGTCATGCGGACCCGGGTGAGCTGAGCTCAGGGGAACTGAATTCGAGAAATTGCAAATTGCGCTCAAGCTGTGCCGCGATTCATGTGAATGAGAAAGCAACAAGGACTCGGGTGCACAAGAAAAGTAACCTGCGCATGCATTTTATCAGATGACGATGTATTTAGTTCAATAAAACACATGTAAGGGATGATAGTGTTGATGATTTACCTTGGATACGAGCGAGAGGGAGCCTGCGATGTATTCGCGGTGTAGAACGCGCTCTGACGCGGAGCACAACAAACAGTGTAAACAGTGTAAAAACGCTCTGATACTAAAACTCAAACAGGGGCATTTTTGCCACATATCCTGAATGTTATGGGCATTCTAACTAAGAAGCACTGAAATGGTTTGGTTAACGACATTCTAACTAATATTTTTGGAACAACACGAGGGTGAGTTACATTAGGTGTTTTTATTTTATTTTCGGGGGAACTAACCCTTTAACTTATTTTCCGGATTATTGAAAGTCTTTTTTATTTGGCCATGTACTGTATCACTCTGCAGTCTCTACACATCAAGTACAATCATTTCAAGAAAAGTAATGTATCTGTAATATGATCATGCTCAATTTATACAACCCCAAATCAGAAAAAGTTGGGACAGTATGGAAAACGCAAATAAAAAAAAAGAAGTGATTTATAAATTTACTTTGACTTGTATTTCATTGCAGACAATATGAACACAAAATATTTCATGTTTTGTCTGGTCAACTTCATGTCATTTGTAAATATGCATCCTTTCCTGTCATTCAGACCTGCAACACATTTCAAAAAAAGTTGGGACAGGAGCAATTTAGGGCTAGTAATGAGGTAAAATGGTTAAATAATGATGTGATTTGAAACAGGTGATGTCAACAGGTGATTGTAATTATGATTTGGTACAAAAGCAGCATCCAAGAAAGGTCTAATCCTTTAGGAGCAAAGATGGGCCGAGGATCGCCAGTTTGCCAACAAATACGTGAGAAAATTATTGAAATGTTTAAAAACAATGTTCCTCAAAGAAAGATAGGAAGAGATTTGGATATTTCACATTCAACAGTGCATAACATAATTAAAAGATTCAAGGAATCTGGAGGAATTTCAGTGCGTAAAGGACAAGGGTGCAAGCCTAAGCTGAACAACCGTGATCTCCGATCCCTCAGGCGGCACTGCATCAAGAATCGTCATTCATCTATAAGCGATATCACCACATGGGCTCAGGACTACTTTGGCAAACCTTTGTCAAGTACCACAATACGTAGTTACACCCACAAATGCCAGTTAAAACTGTACTGTGCCAAAAGGAAGCCCTATGTTAACAGTGTCCAGAAGCGCCGTCGACTTCTCTGGGCTCGGAGGCATCTGGGATGGACCATCACACAGTGGAAACGTGTACTGTGGTCAGATGAATCAGTATTTGAGGTATTTTTTGGGAGGAATGGACGCCGTGTGCTCCGGACCAAAGAAGAAAAGGATCATCCAGACTGTTACCAGCAACAAGTCCAAAAGCCAGGGTCTGTCATGGTATGGGGTTGTGTCAGTGCCCTTGGCAAAGGTAACTTGCACTTCTGTGAAGGCACCATTAATGCTGAAAAGTACATAGAGATTTTGGAGCATAATATGCTGCCTTCAAGGAGACATCTTTTCCAGGGACGTCCATGCATATTTCAACAAGACAATGCAAAACCACATTTTGCACACATTGCAAATTCCTGGCTGCGGAGGAAGAGGGTACGGGTACTTGACTGGCCTGCCTGCAGTCCCGACCTGTCTCCAATAGAGAATGTGTGGCGCATTTTGAAGCGCAAAATGCGACAACGAAGACCCCGTACTGTTGCTCACCTTAAGACTTGTTTGCAGGAAGAATGGGACGAAATTACACCTGAAACACTTCATCACTTGGTGTCTTCAGTCCCTAAACGTCTTTTAAGTGTTGTGAAAAGGAATGGCAACATTACAAAGTGGTAAATGCTTTACTGTCCCAACTTTTTTTGAAATGTGTTGCAGGTCTGAATGACAGGAAAGGATGCATATTTACAAATGACATGAAATTGACCAGACAAAACATGAAATATTTTGTGTTCATATTGTCTGCAATGAAATACAAGTCAAAGTAAATTTAGAAATCACTTCTTTTTTTTTTTGCGTTTTCCATACTGTCCCAACTTTTTCTGATTAGGGGTTGTAAAAAGGTATTCGTCCTACAGTGTTTTTTATACTTTACCACAGTAAATAATGTGAATAGTTATAATGGACTTAATTATAAGCAAACGAAAGGAAGAAACGTTTATAATCCCCTGCGAAAAGGGATGCGACGTGAGTGAAGATTTGGGAAAAGAAACAAGATGTCCATGTCTATTAGGATAAAATGGACTAGGCCTATTGTTAAAATTCACGGAAAATCGGGTGACCAGATCGCAAAACAGAATAAAAAAGTGCTAATTTATTTCCTTTTGTAGGCTAAACAAAGCTTTGTGCTTCACTCTTGTGGTAATATTCACATGAAACAGCATTCACATACAAAACACTGGGTTAGTAAAATAACGAAATTATATTTTTTAAGTAGAAAGTAGTATTTATCTAAAGAGATATATTAAAATAAAAAGAGCACAATTCTTAAGTGGAAGGAAGCTATTTTTGAGTCATTATTTGGGTTAGTAAAATAACGAAATTATAGTTTTAAGTAGAAAATAATATTTATGTTAAGAGATGTAGTAAATCACCTAACGACGATATCATCGACTCAACTTCCAATTTAGGGGATATCGCCCAACCCTAAAATGGACTAAACGAAGCTTTGAGGCAAATGATTTTCCCTCAATAATTTTTTGCATTCGATTAACTCGAGTTACTCGAGGAATCGTTTCAGCCCTAATCTCAGAATTAGCCTTTGAATAGAATGCGCGCTTCATGGGCGTGGTCCATTAGCAGATGAAGCAGCACGCGAACGACTGACATCTCTCTCTTTTTAAACAGATTGCATACACAGAGGATATTTGAGTTTGATTTGATTTACATAATTTAAAACCTGGCATTTCATCATTTCTTTAGACTTATGTCTCATGTTGGTGTGACACGTATTCACTAAGTTACAGTTCATTTTCTGAAGAGTATCAGAATGGACTTCATTGAGAGAGATCGCACATCATGTTTGTTTTCTTTGTTTTGCAAATAGCACAACATTTAGTTTTTATTGTGAGTGCACAAAACAAGAAGTAGAAACTTAACAGATTATAATGACGTATAACACATGCCTGCATGACTAAAATCAATGGAGTATTTTGAGTCTCTTTCACACTGATATGAAAAAAGCGAGTTGGTCATGCCGGACCTCTAGGGTTCACAAATGTTTTTATGCCTGTTGTGTTGTGCTATTGGTTAACTTTTGTCTTTTTTTGCCTTAGACCTGATGCAGTTGAACGAGGAGTGTGAAGTACTAAATGAAATGGAAGAAAAAGATCAATATGAGAATGATCATGATTTCCTAACTGAAGAAAAATATTTTAGTTGCTCACAGACTGAAAAGACTGAAACTGTACGTTATTTCACCCGCTTTCAGGATAGAAAGGGTTTCAATCAACAAGGAAATCTTACAGACTACATGAGAGTTCACACTGGCAAGAAACACTACACCTGCCGACGGTGTGGAAAGAGTTTTGATCGACATGTAAACCTTAAAGTCCACAGGAGACTTCACTCCGGAGAGGAACCTTACTTGTGCCCTCAGTGTGAAAAGAGTTTCAAAAATAAAAGACACTTTCAAGACCACTTAAGAATTCACACTGGAGAGAAGCCGTTCACCTGCAAACAATGTGGGAAAAGTTTCGCTCTAAAGGTATACCTTAACAGACACACGAGAGTTCACACTGGAGAGAAGCCTTACACCTGCCAACAGTGTGAAATGAGTTTTGATCAACATGAAAACCTTAAAGTCCACTTGAGAATTCACTTTAGAGAGAAACCCTACACATGCCCTCAGTGTGGAAAGAGTTTCAATCAAAAAGGACACTTTCAAGACCACTTAACAGTTCACATTGAAGAGAAGCCTTTCACTTGCCAACAGTGTGGAAAAGATTTAAAAAAAAAAGGAAGTCTTGATCGTCACATGAGAAATCACACTGGAGAAAAGCGGTTCACCTGCCAACAGTGTGGAAAAGATTTCAAACAAAAAGAAAGTCTTGATCGTCACATGAGAAATCACACCGGAGAGAAGCCGTTCACCTGCCCTCAGTGTGAAAAGAGTTTCACACAGAAATCAATCCTTAAATTACACATGAGAATCCACACCGGAGAGAAGCCATTCTCCTGCCAACAGTGTGGAAAAGATTTCAACCAAAAAGGAAGTCTTGAAACCCACATGAGAATTCACACTGGAGTGAATCCGTTCAATTGTGATCTCTGTGGAGAGAGTTTCAGATATAAAGTCACCTTTAAGCACCACATGAGGATTCACTAATGAGAGAACGGTTTTATGTCATAAAATAAAATGTACTGAAGGTTAGTAATTTCGGTTAAAATTGAATTATCATTAAAAACTTTAAAACTTGAGGTGTGTCATATTTTGACTTTTACAAAAGTCCTGAGGGTAACTTAATCGAAGATGGTCACCCTGTCTACACAATATGCCAGAATAGAGTCACTGTAATCAGGGGAAACACTTCAAATCTGCGAACGCAAGCTAAGTGGACTTTGACCTCAATACCAAAACTACGTCTGGGAAATAATAACGTGTTTTACTATTACCCTTGGGTAAAATAGTAATTTTCTCACGATTTTCAAATAGTTGGAAACATTTGGGATATTGTTAGTACTCAACTCAACAAAATATATAACACTAGAATAGTGTTTTTTGTGTATAGTTTTTTTAGAATGGTGAAAATTACATAGTGCACCTTTAAAGGGTTAGTTCACCCAAAAATGAAAATTCTGTCATTAATTACTCACCCTCATGTCGTTCTACACCCGTAAGACCTCCGTTTATCTTCGGAACACAAATGAAGATATTTTAGTGTAAAGCTGATGCTGAGAAAGGCTTCAGATAGGCCTCCATTGGCATTCAGTACATTTACACTCACAAGACCCATAAAAGGCACTTAAAACGTCGTTACAAAGTCCATCTCACCACAGTGACTCTACAATCATTTTACGATGCGACGACAATAGTTTTAGTGCGCAAAAAAATCAAAATAACACCTTTATCCAACTTGTTCTTGTCTTCCGTGTGTGACTCCACGACGCATGCGCGAGAATATGACGCAGATCCGGCGTTCGGACACATGACCCAGAAGCGATTTGTTTACAAGCAGAGGAAGATGCGCGTATCTAAGCTGTTGAATTCTACATTGATCGTGCTTTAGGTCTCGGCGTAGTTCTCAAAATGGGATTAAAGTGTGCATTTCATGGATTCCCGAACCCCGGCGCTACGTCATATTCTCGCGCATGCGTCGTGGAGGCACACACGGAAGACAAGAAGAGGTCGAATAAAGTCGCTATTTTGATTTTTTTGCGCACACAAAAACTATTGTCGTCGCATCGTAAAATTATTGTAGAGTCACTGTGGTGAGATGGACTTTGTAACGACGTTTTAAGTGCCTTTTATGAGTCTTGTGAGTGTGAATGTACTGAATCCCAATGGAGGCCTATCTGAAGCCTTTCTCAGCATCAGCTTTACACTAAAATATCTTCATTTGTGTTCCGAAGATGAACGGAGGTCTTACGGGTGTCGAACGACATGAGGGTGAGTAATTAATGACAGAATTTTCATTTTTGGGTGAACTAACCCTTTAAGGGATAATAATGTATATTCATTGTACACTTATTACACAGATTTTCTTAACCACATAAATAATTACGGGGACATAATGAATTGAGATTAATGTTTTAAATCTTACCTGATTTTAAATCTTATCCATTTTGTACAGTGTACAAAACAATCGTCCAGACAAGATTATCACAAGAAGTTATAGTAATAATTGTAGTAGTATTAATATTAAAGGGTAACTTCAGTGATTTAGCATTAAGCTTTGTATTTAAACTGGGTCATTTATGCAGTAGAAATGTGAAATTATTTTTGAATTTGGTGCCTTCTAGACTGAGAAAAGACAGAAAATGTATTTTTGTCTCATGTGGATGAAAGACAACAACTCCCAGAATGCACTTGCTTCGCTGCCCTACGAGGCCACTCCGTACACCGTCGTTTTGATCTTCATAGTAATACATTCATTTCGTTCAGTTAGAGAATAAACACTACAATTAAAAACTGAACATGTCTTTTCAATAAAGTGTGAGTGAGCCGAACGAGAGTCACGGCACAGACACAGCGGTGTCAGATTTCCTTCATCACGAAGAGCTGAGCAGAGCTGAGGTAACGTTAAGCGTCAGTCTGGCACGTTTTCAGATCACATTTGAAGCTAAACTATCACAGGAATTTATTGAAAAGTTGAAACACTCACTTTACTCTGCACGCACTCCGTAATTATGAATGTCCGTGCGGCCGTCTGTGTCTTACATTCTGTGTGTGAGATCTCTCCCCTATGGGCGGGTTGATAACATGCGGAACAGCTCCATCTAGTGGCTGTAGTTTTAGCCTCTGGCCAAAAAATCCTCCGATGACGCAAAATAACGATATTTGCGTCATTGGAGGAATTTCTCCTGAAATAAAATGCATAATTCTCTCATCTCATGGGGATATGAGGGGGGGAAAGTACCATAATTTGAAAATACTAACAGGTTTCTACTGATACAAAGCCTAATGCTAAACCACTGACGTTACCCTTTAAAGTCAAGGCCATTAAGTAAATCCCACAGGATAGTCTTGCTTAAAAAAAGTGCTTAGAGCTGCTTGTTTTATTTATTTGTTTATTTTCAAATATAGAACTTGTTGAAATGTTTTTAGTGTGTGCATTTGTTCGTTTTGAACACTTTCATCGCATTTGAACAAAACCGTGATAATATTGATAATCGTTATAATGTGGGTCACTTTAATCGTGATATGAAATTTTCATACCGTTTCAGAATCAGAGTGAGCTTTATTGCCAGGTATGTTTACACATACTAGGAATTTGTCGTAGTGACAGAAGCTCCACAGTGCAACAGAATGACGGTGACACAGACACAGATAATAAAAGTAATATACAAAATTATACAAATTAAAATAAATTAGATAAGCAATTTGCTATGTATATCTATATTAGGTGTAAGTTAGAAATGCTAATAAGTATGTGTTAAATAAATAAGTGAATAAAGGAATGTACGATATAGTGTGTGTGTTTCTTGTTTATTGTCAAGTGTTCATGAGATGGATAGCCTCAGGGTAGAAACTGTTCCTGTGCCTGGTCGTTCTGGTGCTCAGGGCCAGACGGCAACACTTCGAAGAGGGAGTGTGCTGGATGAGAGGGGTCAAATGTGATTTTGCCAGTCCTTTTGCACACTCTGGATAAGTACAGATCTTGGAGAGTGGGGTTGTACCATCCTTCGGATGAGACATTAAACCGAGGTCCTGACTCTCTGTGGTCATTAAAAATCCCAGGATTTCCTTCGATAAAGAGTAGGGGTGTAACCCCGGCATCCTGGACAAATTTGCCCATTGACCCCTGTCCATCATGGCCTCCTAATCAGCCCCATATATATACGATTGGCTTCATCACTCTGTCTCCTCTCCACAACTCAGCTGTTGTGTGGTGGGCGTTCTGGCGCTAACCCTGCCGTCGTTTCATCCAGTTGGCGATGCACATTGGTGGTGGTTGAGGAGATTCCCCCATTCTATGTTAAGCACTTTGAGTGCCTTGAAAAGCGCTGTATAAATGTAACAAATTATTATTATTATAATGATTCGCTCAGCAGACCGGACTACCCTCTGTAGTCTTTTGAGGTCAGATTTGGTAGCTGAGCTGTACCAGACGGTAATTGAAGTGCATATGATGGATTCAATGATGGCAGAGTTTCTGCAGTTCCTGTGGCAGGTTGAACTTCCTCAGTTGGCGGAGGAAGTACAACCTCTTTTGGGCCTTTTTCCCAATGGAGGCAATGTGGATGTCCCACTTCAGGTCCTTATACTGCGTCCACACCAAACGCAAATAGAGCGTCAAAATCATGTCTACCGCGTCTAGTTGGACGCTTGAACTTTTTGAATCCATCCACAGCGAATTGGACACGCGTATAAATCGAGCGTTTGAAGCGAAATAGACGCACGTTCAAGGAGCTCCAGGAGAAATATGACATAAAACACCACTCTGCCTCTTTTCATTTTCATTAAAAATATATATTAAACATTAATAGCCACACAAATGTGGTCCAGACAACTCCTACATTATCTTCACTGCGTGTGTATTTAAATAACCTAAAAAAATAAAGTTATGAAACTTCTCTTTGCCCTCAGTCAAAACGATTTGGCAGACAACAAATTATAGATTCATGAGAGCAAAGATCGGCCGTTAGATCTACACACGACGAACCACTAAAGGACATCAGAGCCAGCGGCAGACGTCAGAAGGACTAGCCGAGGAAAGGCTGCTCTCGGTGCCCGGTAATCGCCTGGATCTCACAACTCCAAAAACGCAAGATCATTTTTTTTAAAGGGGCTATATGCAACTTTTTCCCCAAAATAAACGTAACAATAGCCTTTTTATTTGACCATTTAAGACTCAAACATCTCCTGATGAGCATACTGACACCTTGTCCGCTCACAGTGGGTGCACCTATAAGCCTGTATCCTATTTTTCCTATTTTCTGTCGGGTCGGATTTTTCCCGCGCTGTCTGCGGATGTGACGTCACCACCGCTGCGAGAGCGAGCAGAAAATAAGAGCAGTTCTGTTTTTTGGCCACAGGTGTCAGTCGCGAGTTTAAATTTCAGAAAAACGCATATAGCCCCTTTAAATGGGGGCTCTCTTTATAAATAAACCACAGATTTGAGCTTTAAACAACTACATTCTCACCTGAAAAAGTCTTAAAACTACATTTTGTGACAGAATAATTTTTAAATTATGCAGGGTTTCTCACCACGTCACTTCACCACGTGACAGCAGCGAGCAGGCTCCTGATTGGTTAACGCGGCGCGAATTGACGGCAAAGTTCAAATTTTTCAACTTGGGCGTCAGACGCGAATTCGCTTCAAACTCGTGAATGCACAAAAAGCACCCCTACTATTGCCCAAGACGTTCAATTCGCACGAACGAGGTGGAATCGCGTCCATAGCGCTGCGTGAAACGCGTCTATCGCGCCGCAAGACCTCCAGACGCGCGTCAACGCGCCTTTCCATTGACTTAACATTGAAATCACTCGCTCCTGATGCTCTATTCGCATTTGGTGTGAACGCAGCATTAGAGATGGTGGCCCAGTAACCTGAATGACTCCACTGTTTTTACAGTGCTGTCCATGATGGTGAGTGGGGGGAGAGCAGGGGGGTTTCTCCTGAAGTCCACGATCATCTCCAGCTCTTTAACCTCCTGTCTGTAAGCAGACTCGTCTCCATCCCGGATGAGGCCGATGATTGTGGTGTCATCCACAAACTTCAGGAGCTTGACAGAGGGCTCTTTAGAGGTGCAGTCGTTGGAGTAGAAGGAGAAGAGCAGTGGGGAGAGAACACAGCCTTGAGGAACTCCAGGGCTGATGGTGCGGGTGCTGGATGAGAATTTACCCAGCCTCACAAGCTGATCCACTGACAGACAGCGGTGGGCACGGAGAGCTGAGTTAGTTTGGGCAGGAGGTTTGGGATGATAGTATTAGGGTGCTTTCACATCTCTAGTTCGGTTCATTTGGTCCAAACCAAGGGCAAACAATTATACATTGTAGCATTTTTCAGTTGTTTTGGTTCCTTTTCAAACCACACTGATTGCTTTGGTCCGAAGTAGTTGAAACGAACCAAAATGCAGTCACATGACAGCATCCACATCACTCATTGGCCATGGCGTATTTCCTAAACTGCGACTGCGCGGGCTGGTTTTGTCCCTGGCCATAATCTATTACATTGTTTGTATACACTACAATATGCAAACAATACATTTCTCTAATGAAGCACGGATGCGGCTTGAAGACGACGTTCTAATGCACTGTAAACGGCGAGCGCGCATCGCTCGTCACTTCAAGCGAAGATCGCGCTGTTCTTGTGAGTTTTCGAAAGATGGGACCTAATATGGTCATCAGACCAAATTTCTATGAGGCTCTGCACCTCCTCACTTCTCCAAGTTTGTCCGCGAGCTGCCATGCTAAAGCGCAAACTGTCAACAAACTCTTCCTCATCCCATAATGCACAGCGCAGCTGACTACGGCAGCTGGTTTAGTCCAAAAATGCAGTTTTTTTTGCATTTGGGTCTGTTTGAGGTCGGATCACGTTCTTACCACAAATGAACCGCTCCAGAGTTTGTCTGAAAGCGTACAGACACGACCTCTTCAAGCTCTGTTACGCTTGTTTGGTCTGCTTTTGGTGCGCACCCGAGTGCGATTGCTGCTTTCACACCTGACCAAACGAACCGGTTTCTAAGGGGAAAACCAACTCTAGTACGATTCAACCCAACTAAATGAGGCAGGTGTGAAAGCACCCTTAAAAGCCGAGCTGAAGTCCACAAACATCCTTACATAAGTCCCTGATTTATCCAGATGTTGCAGGATGAAATGCAGACCCATGTTTACTGCATGCTCGGTAAGCAAACTGCATGGGGTCCAGAAAGGGTCCGGTGATGTCCTTCAGATAAGCCAGAACCAGTTTTTCAAATGACTTGATGACGACAGACGATAGCGCCACAGGTGTGTAGTCATTAAGTCCTGTTATCTTAGATTTCTTTGGAACGGGAATGATGGTGGAGTGTTTGAAGCAGGAGGGAACCTCACACAACTCCAGAGATCTATTAAAGAGCTGTGAAAAGATGGGGGCCAGCTGATCAGCACAGCTTTTCAGACAGGCTGGTGTTACACCATCGGGGCTTGGTGAACTTTTTCTTTTGTTCTTTCTGAAGAACTGGCGCACGTCATCTTCACTGTGGAGGAGTGGGGGAGAGAGGGGTTGTTGGAGGTGTTAATGGTGTTTTTTTCAAACCTGCAAAAGAACCCGTTCAGTTGGTCTGCCAGTTGTTGATTCGCCACAGTGCTGGGGGATGGTGTCTTGTAGTTGATGTCGTCTTTAAAGGGCATATTGCAGGTTAGAGACTCCAGAGAGTCAATGTTTAGAAAAATTATGTAGAAACTAGACTTTAAAATACGCTATTAAGGCTTTTGGAGTCGTTTTTGTGAGAAAATTTTACTTCCGCATCTAAAAATGCCAAAACCGGACGTGACATAACGAGAGGGAGTGCGGTGAATTTCAGCGATAGGAAAACAATGAATCGCAATCACAGGTCGGAAGCTGAGGACATTATAAATGTTTATTAATACTCATATGGCAGACCACAGCCATACAATTATGACACACAATTAGGGACAGGCCAGGATTAGACAGAACAACGATTAGAGGAGACAAATTGAGTTGTTGTGTGAGGAGAAACTGTGGAGAACAGCGGCAGGTGTCTCCGTGAGAGACCAGTGTTAGCTTATATATAAGCTAGCTATGAACACTGCTCAGATTACAATACTGTACTGATTATTATCATGTCTCAGGCAATAGCAAAGCTGGTAACGTTATTGTCATCTAGTATACTTAACGTTACCAATAACAGAAACTAATAGGCTTTGACCATCAGGAAAAGTCACACTCGTTAATATCCGTCCACATTAAACGTTGTGTGATATAACGTCAGCTCTTGATAGCACAACGACTCTTTGTACTTCTGTCCAACTTCCGACTTTTCGGCTATTTTTTTGTAGCTGGATATATATCATTTGTTGTGTCTAAATATTAATGAGGATACGGTTATTGATAAATCAAATTGTTATTGTTGTTCTTATTATCATTTAGGGGGGCTTAGGAGCATTTTGGGGTAGCTTCAGCCCCCCTAAAATAGGCCTAACGACGTCCCTGGTGCCAGCCAATGAGATTGCCAGTTGCTCATTTGTTCATAAAGGCTGAATAATTCCAAATGAACTTTACATTTTACAATAAAATACAACAAAGAATATCACTTACCTGTAGCACATCATTTCTGCATGGTATGTAAGACTCTTTTGTGTGATAAACACTGAGCGCTCTCAGCAAAGCAATGGACAGTCGGTAAATAGTGCACTTGACGGAGAGTGAAACTCTCAAGCGCTCAGTCAGTGTTTGTGTGAGTGAAAATATCTGTGTTTTTTCTAGGGGTGCAACGGTTCAAATTACTCACTGTTCAGTTTTTGACACGGTTTTAGGCTCACGGTTTCGGTGCGGTTCGGTATGTGCTATGTTCAGGGTAATTAGGACATTTGTCGAATAAAAATAAACAAAATAAGAACAAATAATACAAGCAACCGCACATATATGCATATAAAGTAAACTGCTTTTTGGGTTTTTCAGGTATCTAACTGTAGTTTTCAGGTACAGAAATTGAATTGAATAAAGTAATCAAATATAAAATAACATCGCATTTTATAATCTTCACTGTATAAATTAAATAAAGATTATTAAAGTTACAAAAGCTATTCAGTCTAGAGCAGGGAGTGATTTCTTTGTCATTTGTTGTTTAATTAACATTAAAAACATACAGAAGGATTGCAGTGTGTAAATGAGGATCTATTGACAGAAATGCAATATAATATACATAACTATGTTTTGAGTGGTGTATAAAGACCTTACATGATGAGCCGCTGTGTTTTTATTACCTTAGAATGAGTCATCACTATCTACACACACCGCAAGTCCCCTTACAGTGAAGCCGCCATTTTGCGCAGCCAAGTTTCTACAGTAGCCCTAAACGGACAAACTGCTCTACAGAGCGCTAGCTCAATTTCTGCTGTCTCAGACGATGACATCTTTGTCCTGTGTTGGCCACCGTAGCTTCTCTATGTGCTTCGAAAGGGAGGGGTGAGCAGTGGGCTGTTTCCATCCATAACAATCCAGTCCACAATCACTTTTTATATTGAAAATAAGTCATTTTGTATGCCCCCCCCCCCCCCCCCAAATCAGTGACATCATTTATGAACTTTATTTAGTATTTAGTAGTTTTGATCAGGAATGAGGTTGATTAATAGATTTATGCAAAAAAAAAACTTGAAATAAATATTTTTCTGATACATTTTTAAAGCTGTTTAATTTAGTCAATGTTTTCATCCCAAACAAAACGAAAGGGTAGTGAATTTGCCAACAGTGTATCGTTGAGTTTTTGGAAAATTTCAATGTGTCAAAATAAGATTTGTCACCAAAAATCATTCCATTTGCTGAAACCCGGAGAAAGTTGTGGCCAAATTAAGACTCAAAAACACCCCATAGTGGATGAAAAAGTCCCCAAATGCACATAATGGTTCATGTGAATTGTATTATTAATTCACCATTGTGTTATTAAATGTTTTCGACCAATGCATTCAACTCTGAATTTAGTCATCTTTAAAACAGATTTTTTTTCTAGGTACATACATGCACTTCAGTGATTTTAGACAACAGCGTGTGAACGGGACTTTTATTTTGGTATCCAAGTGTGTCATCATCAAGCTGCGCCGCGCTCGTGCATCTGTTGTGATTCTGCTGGTGAAAGGTTTGTGTTTTAAGCGTTTAAAGTGTTTAAAGCGACGCAGAATGAATGACACATTATTATTTAACACTCCAATGATTTATCTAACGAAGTAGTAAAGCAACACAATAAACTCATGAGTAACAGAAGGATTGTTTCATTTCGCTCTTTATCGTGAATCAGTTCAAACATGAGTTCAGTCTCTGGCGAGTGACGAGGGAACCGGAGCTTTCTCCGAGTCAATTGAACCGATTTATTCACAACAAATGAATCAGTGATTCGAAGCGCTATATTTCTAGTTCTATCTCGATTTCTACAAATGAAATAGCTAAACTGCCCAATATATCAAATGTCTGTATAATTTTAATTCTTTTATTAATTGTGTTACAACAACGGAACTAGAGCTGATTGAGACACTCAGAGATTTAGTTTGGATTTCTTTCTTTCTGTTAATTATTCTCATCTTATACAGGACAAACACACAGAAAAACTACTGGAGAAGTGACTGAGAACCACATGACACACTTTTAGAAAGATGGCACGTATAAAAGAGGAGAGTGAAGACATGGAGATTGCGTTTATTAAAGAGGAGAACGAAGACGTGAAGATCGAGGAAACATTCAGAGTCAAACTTGAAGAAACTGAGGAACAAAGAGGTTGGTTTCATTCTCAAAGCTGAACTCAGTCAGTTGATCATTATTCAAATGTCCAGCTCTTCAAAAATATTGAATATACAGTAGGGCTGCAACTAATTATTATTTTGATAATTTTTTCATTTAATTGATTAATCAAGTAAAAAAAGCCCCTTTTTTATTGACATAACACACTATTTCACATCCTGCCCAGTGCGGTCCTTCAAACTCACGTGTCAGCTGTGCTATGAAAACATACATGTGGGCTGTGCAATATCGACAGAATAATCATATTTGCGATTTTGGCAATTGTTTTTGCTTTTTCAAACATGCTACATTCTAAATGTATTCAGTGCACAACAAAGCATTTCACAATTTTAAAACAGATAACATAAAATAAATTAAGGTTAACTAACCTAAATTCCAGTTATGAGTAGGGATGTGACGGTGAGGAAATTTTCCCACTGGTTAATCGACGTGTGACAGCACAACGGTAATACCGGTATCACCGACTCGGCTTTTAAATCACTAATTAGGCTATATCTAACCCAAAGTAACATGCACACGACCGCTCGGGCTTTCATAACGCAACTGAAAATGCGCCAGTGCACACACACCGTGAATGACAGCTCGTCTGTAAATGTGTGCTCTGTGAGGCCATGAGTGCGTCTCAATCAGCTCCCTAGTTCAGTAGTCAGGGCACTGATCAGGCTAGATTTGCAACTAACGATTATTTTTTCTGTCGACTAATCTAACGATAATTTTTTCGATTAGTTGACTAATCTAATGATTATTTTCCCGATTCATCTGATGATTCTTTTTTACTGATTATTGTATTTCAAAGAGGGTAGTGAATTTGTATATTATTTTAACATGAAATCAATGAATGATGACAATATTAATTGTATTTCAGGAAGGGTAGTGTACTTTACAATGAAATATATGAACAGAGGTGTCAAAAGTATTCGCATTCATTACTCAGGTAGAAGTATAGATACTATGGTTTAAAAAGACTTCTGTAGAAGTTGAAGTATCAACTCAAGCTTTTTACTCAAGTAAAAGTGTAAAAGTACTGGTTTCAAAACTACTTAAAGTATAAAAGTAAAAGTAATGTAAGGGGAAAAAATGCCATTAAAGGGATAGTTCACCCAAAAATGAAAATTCTGGCATCATTTACTCACTCTCAAGTTGTATCAAAGTTGTATGAGTTTCTTTGTTCTGAAGATATTTTGAAGAATGTTTGTAACCAAGCAGATTATATGCAACCATTGACTGCCATAGTAGGGGGAAAATGCTATGGCAGTCAATGGTTGCATATAATCTGCTTGGTTACAAACATTCTTCAAAATATCTTCAGAACAAAGAAACTCATACAGGTTTGAAACAACTTGAGGGTGAGTAAATGATGCCAGAATCTTTTTTTTTTGGTGAACTATCCCTTTAAGGACAAAAGATTAGGCCGCGCCACAGTGCATACCCCTCCTCCTCAAAAAAACATTTTTCTAAAGGCCATAATGACTATAATATTATATTAAAAAGTTAATGTTGAAAATGTTTAGATGCACTAGGCTACCCGTTTCAGCCGCATATATTCCCATTGAAAATGAACGCATTTTAGGACAATGCAAATACATTAAAGAACCATATGTGTATTACTGAGCATTAACGTGTTTCATGGAGCAGAAGATTTGATGACTAGTTTTATTTTTTATTTTATTTATTTATTTATATGTCAGGGACAATGCAGCGCACATTATTACATACATAATTATCATAGACAAAGCCATAACAAAAAATGTGTAGATGTGTTGCATAAAAGGTTTCTAGCTGATAGGCTAATTTGCAACCCCAGTCCCTGGTCAGGCCTTTCTAAAAACAAATACCCAATATATTTACACAACCACATTACACAAAACAACACATCACATCCAACACAGACGATAGCTCAATGTTCACATATTTGATTTTCTTTCAGCCAGTGTTTCACCTTTCTATTAAAAGTTTTCAGGTCTGTTTCTGTTTTTATTTCCGTTGGTAAATCATTCCAAAAATGGGTCCCTATCACTGAGAAACTTGACTGGCCAAAAGTAGTTTTGCGTCTCTCTGCTATGCAGTTACCACCCAATGCTCTCCTAGTGGCAACTTTCCTTGTGTTTATTTTTGTCACAAAAGGACAGAGCACGACCGGAGCTAGATTATTTATACATTTAAAAATCAACTTAAGAAAAGAAAACTTGATAAAACTGTCAAAATTTAAAAGCTTATAATTCTGTACAATCAAACAGTGATGCCACTTAATTGGTTTCTGATCCATTATTTTCAGTGCTTGTTTATGTAATGATATGATGGGTTTGACTGTTGTCTGGGAAGCTTGGCCCCATACAGTAACACCATACGATAAATGAGAGAGTATCATAGCATGAAAAAACAGTAAAGCTGCTTTGACAGGTATATGACACCTAATCATTCTAAAACAGTTTAGATTTGTCCGGACAGTCTTACATAGTTTGTTAATATGTGCATTGAATTTGAGTTGGGAGTCCAAAATAATACCTAAGAATTTAAATTCCTCAACTTCCTCTATGGCTTCTTGATCTATTTTAATAATACATTTAGCTTTTCCTCTAATTGAGAAGCACATAGATACAGTCTTTTTGACGTTAAGTGTCAGATGATTGTCTTTAAGCCATTTGGATATACCCTCCATTTCCTTGGTCAGGGTTTCTGCTACTATAGTTGGTGTCCTAGCTGATGCATAAATTACTGTATCGTCAGCATACATTTGACAGTTGGCTGACTGACAGCATGTAGGTACCGGTAAATCATTTATATATAGACTAAAGAGCAGAGGCCCCAAAATGGAGCCCTGTGGAATACCCATTGTGCATTGTAATGATGTTGAGAGTTCATTGTTTATTTTAACACGATGCTCCCTATGTTCCAGATATGATGCAAACCAGCCGATAGCATGTTCAGAGAAGTTGAAGATGGCAAGTTTATTCAAGAGTATGGTGTGGTTCAAAGTGTCAAAGGCCTTTTTTAGGTCAAAAAACACAGCTCCCACAACATTACCCTTGTCCAGCTTACTCTTAATGTTCTCGGTAAGGTAGCAATTAGCCATTTCTGTAGAATACCCTACTCTAAACCCAAACTGTTTAGAATCGATAAGTTTATTACCTTCAAGATGTTCAATTAACTGTTCTATGATAATTTTCTCTAAAATTTTGGATAAAGCTGGCAGTATTGAGATTGGCCTATAGTTGCTTGCTTGATTCTTTACGCCAGCTTTGAAAATCAGTGTAATGATGGCTTGTTTCACACTTTGTGGGAATTTGCCTACTCTGATGGAAAGATTTACAAGATGGGTTACTGGTTTAATCAAGGCAGAGCAGTAAGTTTTAATAAAAGCAGTGTCCAACCCAAATATATCCTTTGCCTTAGATTTATTTAATTTATTAATAATTTTAAGAACTTTATCCTGACTAACCTCTTTAATTTGAAAAAGATCTGATTGGTCAGACTTTGTGGTCTGTGATAGGGTTGCTGGGTTCAAAAGTCTCAGCAAGCTCCTCCACAGACTGAATAAAGAAATTATTAAATGCATTTGTAATAACTGAATTGTCAGTGCTGATAATTCCATTCACTTCCAACTCAGCTATTGTTTTTTGTTGACTAGGCTTCAGTCTTGTAAGGCTATTAAGGTGCTTCCAAAGGGATGCACTATTTCCTTCCGATTCCTCAATCAATTGCATAAAATAGGCTGTCTTTGCCTTACGCAGTTCTCTGACTACTGCATTTCTCAATCCTTTAAAGATGAGAAAGTCGGTATTTGTTTTGGATAGCAGAGATTTTTTCAATGCATAGTCTCTTTTTTTCATTAGCTGACGAATGTCATTGTTCAGCCATGGTAGAAAGGCTTTTCGTTGTGTGCCTTTGAATGTCTTACTGTATTTTCCAATCAGGTTTGTGAGGTTTTTCATCAAGGAGTTACAACAATTTTCTAAATCATTTGATTGAAAAACATTATTCCAATCTAGATTCTCTAAATCATTTTTAACTTGTCACCTTGTTTTTGGGGATACCCATGTTCCCTGGCTTACGTTCGTTCATAAATGTGGGTAAACGCTGTTTAGTGAGTTTCCGTACAATCAAGGTCATATTGTGATCAGAGAGCCCTATTAGTAAATTATAAGTTCTGATGATTCTCTGTGGTTTATTAGTGACTATCAGATCTATCATAGTTTTACTTGCTTGTGTGATCCTTGCTGGACCTTTAATCATCTGATGAAGATTGTGTTTTGACAACAGTCTGTTTAATTTTTTACTAAGGCTTTTCTCTAGCCAGTTAATATTAAAATCACCAAGAAAAACAGATTTGGTGCGAGTGTTTACATATTTAAAAATTTTGTCTAAATTTTCATAAAATGAAACATCATGTGATGGAGGGTTATACAGCACTATAATGTTAAATTTCATCCTAGAAGATAATACAACATTTAAAGCCAAACATTCTAATGGTGTATCCAGTTCAATTTCATTACATTTCAGAGTGTCTCTAACATAGAATAGTACTCCCCCCACCACCTTTTTTAGATGTTCTATCCTTTCTATAACAAGTGTAACCAGGGATATCAATCATACTGGTCTGGATATTACTATTCAGCCAAGTTTCGCTCAACGCTAAAAAATCTAAATTAGAGTCGGTTAACAGATGATGGATCTGATCCCATTTAGGCAATATACTTCGAATGTTCAAATGTCCACCTAGAATACCCTTAAGGCCAATTTATACTTCTGCGTCGAGTGTACGCCGTAGGCTACGCGTGTAGCCGACGCCGTCGTGAGCATTTATACTTCTGCGCTGTTGTCTGCGTCAATGTGCAATTACACATGCAGACGCTAGGAGGCAGTGTCCTCGGGCATGTTGGTGTAATCAAGAGAACAGCCGAAGAAGAAGCAGCTTGTTGTGTAGAATCTGTAGCCTACATTCATGTCGGAATATCAGCAGCAGTGAGAGAGCGGCTTTTCTTGCAGCTTGAGTTGTTGTATCTAATACAAATTAAGCATCTCTAGTTGATTAGTAAAGTTAAATAAGGCGATCTGGCGCTGGAATGTGTTTGTGAAATCATGCGGAGCTCGTGGCCGCTGTTTTCAGTAGCGGTGGCTCGAGCAATCGATTGCTGTTGCGGAGACTTCATTCACGAAATATACCCTAATGTGTCCCTGTTCTTGATATACAATTACTGATTAACATCTTTGGTTTTGATGAGAAAATAAATAAACTATACTCAGCGGATCTATGTATTTATTTACTACCATAAAGAATCGCTGGACTGCAAAATATTGTGTTATAGCAGACGTAAGGAACTATCATCCCATTTCTGGACACACACACACACACACACACACACACACTCCTATCGCAGATTTTTTATTTATTTATTGACCAGAGGGAAGGGTTCTGGCAGACCAATCACAGCGCTTGCGGTCCGCGTAGAATTGACGCGTTGTTAAATTTTTGGAGAGGTGCGCGTCAGGCTACGCCATAGGGTACGGCGTATCCAACGCGTCTATGCGCAGAAGTATAAATTGGCCTTTAGGCTTAGACCTTGGCTCCCATATTACCCGTGCGTGATTTACAGTCTGAAAAAATCTGAATTCTTGTTGTTTCCTTACTGATTGGACTCCGTCGCCGTATGGAATTCCTGTTACCTCGGCGACGACGTCCGTCCATCCGGAGGTCAGCCGCTGCATGCGTAATCCACCCGCCGGTGCACCCTCCGGGGAAAGGCCAGCAGGAAATGGGCCTGGATTCAATTGTACGTCCCCAGACAGCAAAATCAAAGTCAAGAGAACACCGAAATCACGCCAATTACATCCTCTCTGATAATCCCGCTTTTTCAGCGTGCCACGATGGGTGAGTTCTGTTTGTTTGGTGTTCACGCAGATGGCAATGTTGTTTTGTTTGCTCGACGTGCCGTGACGTAGGTGATCAGATTGTTTGGTGATCGAGTAAATGACAAGGTATCCATGTCCGAAAAAATGTAATCTCTGTAATCCATTCATATTTACTGACTGATGGTTGTCAGCCTGAGACATCTTTTTATTTGCGCTTAGGTATTGTCCAAGTGGCAACAACAAAAGCCAACAGCAAAGCAGAAATAAGCAAACATTTCCTTTATCTCTAAAGTTGTTGTTTAACTGGTTTCTTTGTTTTGTTCTTAAACCAGTAGCTATTTGAAAAGATGAGTTAGAAAGTATTGGAGTGGAGCCTGACAAACCACCCAACACATCTGCCACCATTACTCTCCCAGTGTCCCAGTTGCCTAGGCTATAAGTATTGTAAAGGTGCAAAAAGTCAAAAGTCAGAGGCATGTTATCAATAACCATTATTTGAATGTGTGATCAGTGTTGCCAGACTGGGTCGACGATTTCCAGCCCCAAAACTCACCAAATGTACATTTATATTCAAAAAATGGTTATTGACAATATGCCTCTGAATTTTGACTTTTTGCACCTTTACAATACTTATAGGCAACTAGTCACTCCAAGAAAAAAAACCAAAACTTTAACTGCCAAAATAATGTGATATTATTTTAATGCCATACCAATCAAGGTTGACAAGTAAGTTACCATTTTATCTCCTTAAAACATAACATTGATGATAAAAAATATATATATATAATTTCCCAGTAAAACGGATCAAATATGACTATATGTCCAGGTAGAAACTGTCAAAATGGCAATCCCTCAGAAAAACACATGCATAATTTTCAATGTCAACAGTAAGAAGCCAATTCACGTGCAAAAAGTGCCCAATATAGAGATTGGAAAAAGCAATGTAATTAACAGGCATTTCACACGTTAAAGCACACACCACTGCCAACATGCGTAATTCATTGATACTGTACAATAATCCGCCAACAAAAAATAACAACAATGCGCTTATCTTTGTGTTGCACTTTGCTTTGACAAAACTACAGTATGTCTTTCGTGAAGTACATGGCACATGCATTTAGCACAGTCAAAACGGATTAATCGTTGATTTAAACCTCTTTCAGCAGCTGTCGGGGTTGCTATTTGCAGATGTCCTAAATGTGTATATGATGATGGACAGGACTCACGGTTATATTTATAAAGAGTCTTCGAGTCACAGGTGTAATTCACGTTTGAGAGTTGAGTCACTCTCCCACTCTTTACTGTAGATACAACTTACTGTATATTTATGCCACTGGCATAGCGATCACTGGACTATACAGCTACGAGTCATCGCGCTAAAAACCTGGCTAAAGGCATGAATGAGCACGTCTGCCTGCTGATCGCTGATTGGCTGAAAGTGCGTGCTCGTCGGCGAGAACCCGCCCTATCTGGCAGCATGGTGTGTGATTTGTGCAGGTGCAGGCGTGATTGATCGCCTACAACCCAATAGGGTGTCGGAATGGTTTGTGTTTATCCTTCTCATCCAACCACAATCAAATTCACTCTATCCGGATGGCGCAATTTGTCTGGATATTTTTTTTTTTTTTGATGACAAGCCGGAATGAAAACATGCCGAAATGGAATAGGAGTAACGAGGCTATTATTAAAATGTAAGGAGTAGAAAGTACAGATAATTGCTTGAAAATGTAAGGAGTAGAAGTAAAAAGTAGGCTGAAAAATAATTACTCCAGTAAAGTATAAATACCCCAAATTTCTACTTAAGTAAAGTATAAGTACTTAAGTATTTGTACTTTGTTACTTGACACCTCTGTATATGAACACAAGAAGCATTTTTAAACATTATGTATAACTAATGATACTATTCCTCATAAAATGTATACAGAGTAGGCCTAATTAGGAAATCTTGTTTACTATAATAGTTGAGTATGATTTACTTTTTGATTTGTGTCAATAGTAAGCGAAAATGCACTTGTATTTATCTGCAAAAGATTCACATACAGGAGCTTTCAGCGTAGTGTTAATGTATAACTAGTTGTCTATTTTAAAGATATACATGTGCATAAACAACGACTAAAGCTGCCAGAAGTTTTTGCCCAAACTTCAAAGACACATTTAAATGATTAAAACTAGAGGCATATCTTAACTTTAATGTTACTTTAATCATGTAAACTACCTTTATACAGCATGTTATATATGCATGTGTGTTTGGGACAGAGGGGAACCAGGTCGCATTTTGCAGCAGATAAATGCTGCCCATAATAAATAAAAGCACGAGACGTACTGGGGTTGGAGAAGAACACCGGAAAATGTGACCGAATGGACAATATTCGTCTCTATTTGCAATTCACACGCCACGGTTCAGCGGCTCCCGCTCTCCACACACACAGCTTCTACTCTGCCACCGCGTGCAGTGTGAAATCGGCGTTATAGAGCGAAAAAGCACAGTTTTATTCGGCTTCTGTTTAAAGTACTCCCACACTTTCGAATGTCGCGGTCTGGCTTTATATGATAAAGATAATTTTCACCATGCCCGGGAGCAGAAGCCGGCATTATTCTAGATCTGTTCTATTCTAGAACATAAATAATGTGACGCGCCGACGGATTTCATGCATGTCGACGTATTTTCGGAGTCGATGTCATCGATGACGCGTCGTTGCAGCCCTAGATCAGGCATTGAGTTATGTCCTGATCAGTGCCATGTCTACTGAACTAGGGAGCTGATTGAGACGCACGCCATGAATGAATGACAGTTCGTCCGTAAATGTGCGCTCTGTGCGGCCGTGCACATTTTACTTTCGCTTTTGAATTAGCTCCAATTTGGCTGCGGGTTGCTTGAATTGTGGGTTCATTGGCCAATTATTTTTAATGAAAACACAACAACAAAACAAATGACAAACTCCCTTAAATAAGCGCTTTTACATTTCGCTTTGAAACAAAATCTTCATGATCATCTCAGTCAGCTCCTCGCTCTTGTGATGAATGACTCCTGCTGCTGCCAAGATTCACGCTTGGATCATGCTTTATTAAGCAGACACATTCAGTTTTTATTTGCAATGTCTGTTCTCTAACTGAACTAAGTTATTTTATTACTATAAAAAATCAAAACGACAGTGGGACGGTGCCACGGTGGGCAAGTGATGTAACCGGTGATGAGTCTGAACACCGGTAACACCGACTATCATAGCAAGCCTAACAATAAATAAACTTTAAACTCATATACGGCTCCATATGGCTTTTGCCTCCATCCTTGCTGATGAGGTGACTTCGCACAGCTTCAGAGGCCACAAAACCCTTGGGTACAGGGTGAAGTGATAACACCACACCAATGTGCAGTGGGGGGTCCCTAGGACCAAGTTTAAAAAAACACTGGTGTATTGAGTATAAGATCTGTAGATGGGATGAGTAACTCTGGTCCTGGAGGGCCTTTCATTTTGCAGAATTTAGCTCCATCCTTGATCAACCCAACCCCAAAATTTCACACTAAGGCTTCAGGACTTCTTGAAAATTAAAGGCAGCCGACTTTGATTACGGATGAAACTTAACGTTGCAAGACAGTGGCCCTCCAGGACCAAAACTGCCCACCTGTGATCCATAGGATAGAATAGGGCAGTGGTTCTCAACCTTTTTTCAGTGATGTACCCCCTGTGAAATATTTTTTCAGCCAAGTACCCCCTAACCAGCGCAAAGCATTTTTGGTTGAAAAACAAAGACTTAAAACAGAGAACTGTTAGCCTGACAAGCCAGACCCACATCAAGATGTTGGGTCTGGAAACTCACCATTGGCAGGGCTCAATCTGAGGGGCGGGATAAACGATTGTCTTTCAGATTCCCTCTGCACGCAATTGGATAGTGCCATGAGCGCCACAACCAACCAGAGCAAAGAAGAAGGTGAAGCCGAGCTAATGTTAGTTGAAAGACTTTTGCTGTATCCGGTCGGCAAAACTTCGAACATATCTTCTTTTCTTTAGAATGACTTCAGTGCCGTTCTTTTCTCAAAGAAAAGCTTAACTCCAAGTCTTCCAGGCTCAAAGCCGATTCTGAAGACAGCTGTTCGTCAGATTCTTTGTTTACGAGTAGCACGCAGAACCTCTGCAACTCTGCTGTGACGTGCCGTCATTATGTTAAGCCCGCCCACCGACTCTACACACGCTGTGATTGGCCTGACCAGAGTTTGGTTTTTCCAGCTCTCAGGTCTACCGAGAGTTGCTAGACAACACTTGCGGCAAATTAGATTTGCTGCCGCTAGGGTGCTTCTAGATTTTTAGGCTAGAGCACTGTGCCATCATTGTCTGATTTATTAAACTTTGGAACAGATAAACGCATACAAAATTCAAACATTTGAAAAAAATAAACTGTTTCGAACATTTTAAATGATAATAATCCATGACTAAATTTATTGAGAATATTTCTCATCACTAAAATGTAGGGATTCAAACTAATGTAGTGAAAACAGTGACCATATTTCTAAAATGGATTATCACTAAAATCTCATTTGTTATTATCTATTAATTAAAAAACAGGGACAATAAATGTTTTAATGTTTTTGTTGTTGTTGTGGAGTCCCTATATTATTAACAACTTAAGAAGTTCTGTATATACCCTGGACAGGTGATGCCAGGCGGCATATGACAGGTTGGGTCAAACCATCCTGGTATGAGGGAGACTGGGTTTTTAGGATAATGAAATTGAATAGCCTACTGAAATAAAAGTACTTCAATATAAATTTCATTTTATGAACATAAACTTATATTTTCCTGAAATATTTATTAAATAATTATTTTTAAAGGATTTTTGCATGGATGCTACTTTTTAAATATATGTAGGCTATATTTTAAAATCTCACGTACCCCCTGGAGTGCCTTCACGTACCCCCATTTGAGAACCACTTGAATAGGGTATATAACATACACGTTGTTGGTTTTGATACTTTAAATGTCAAAATAGTTTTGTCTGTTTTTGCCATAGATCTGATGGCACTGAAAGAGGCACGTCATCATGACCTCATTGAAAGGGAAGAGAAAGACGATAATGATAAACATCCTGATTCCATGACTGGAGAAAGATCGACACAGGCTAAAAAGACTTCCCCACAAAAAAGAGTTCAAAAGACTGAAACAAGAAGCTATTTCACCTGCCAACAGTGTGGAAAGAGTCTCAGATATAAAGGAAACCTTAAAACCCACATGAGAATTCACACTGGAGAGAAGCCTTACATCTGCCAACAGTGTGGAAAGAGATTCAGTGAAAAAGGAAACCTTATAGTCCACATGAGAGTTCACACTGGAGAGAAGGCGTTCACCTGCCAACAGTGTGGAAAGAGTTTTGCTCGAAAAGATAGCCTTACAATCCACATGAGAGTTCACACTGGAGAGAAACTTTTCATCTGCCAACAGTGTGGAAAGAGTTGCACTCAAAAAGGAAGCCTTACAATCCACATGAGAGTTCACACTGGAGAGAAGCCTTACACCTGCCAACAGTGTGGAATGAGTTTCAGACGTAAAGAAAGCCTTGACAGTCACATGAGAGTTCACGACAGAAAGAAGCCTTACACCTGCACTCTGTGTGGGAATGGCTTCACACGAGAACTAAGCCTTAGGGTACACATGCATATTCACACTGGAGAAAAGCCATTTACATGTGATCAGTGTGGAAAGGGTTTCAGACGTAAATTTACCCTAAATATCCACATGAGAAGTCACACTGGAGAGAGCCCATTCATGTGTGAACAGTGTGGAAAGAGTTTCAAACGTAAATTGACCCTTAATAACCACATGAGAATTCACACCGGAGAGAGCCCATGCACGTGTGAACAGTGTGGAAAGAGTTTCAGAAATAAGGATAACCTTAAGTGCCACCTGAGGATTCACTAGAGAGAGAACAGTTTTAGTTGTCATCAGTGTGGAAAGAGTTTCACAGACTATGAGAATCATGTGATAACTCACACCAGAGAGAAGTTCCTGTGTCTTCAGATTGAGAAGTTTCCCATATCAATGAGACCTGAAACGGCATTTGAAAACTCATTCTGGAATGAAATGCAGTGTTTATCAGTGTGACAAGGTTTCAATCAACTGATTTGTCTTTTGCCATCATTACAGATACACCTGAAAAGTCATGCAGATCTGAGGCTCACCAGGAAATATGTATCTGTGTGAAATTAGGGCTATATTCACATTGCAGCTGAACCTGACGTTCCGCTCAAATATTTTTGTTGTCTTTTTTTTTGCTTGAGGCTGTTCACGTGACCTTTACATTTGGATCGTATCAGATTCTCGTCTTCTACAAGACTCCACCCTGGACTTTTCATCACAAGTGATTCGCCCGTTCTCACTTATTTTATTTGCTTTTTTCACCTCTATTTTTTCTGGCTTTTGACACATTCCTACTGTATTTTTTCTGAAATTGAACAGGAGCAGCAGCAGCAACTACAGCAGGACGTCTCCATGGTATGTATTGAACTGTATTTGCTTAGCGGCTTGTCATGCACAAGTTTTACAACATTTGTGTGTGTTTACTCCTGGTTTATAAGGACTTAAAGTTAGCAGTATCAAGCGGAACGGTTTTGCACGTCATGTTGCTAACAAATCAAAGACATTTGAAGCAGTTTTACTCACCGCCTGCTTCCAATGCATGACTGTGAACCTTAATCGCTGGGACCGCTCCATCTTTCAGCTTTAGACGAACTACATATCTGGAGTTGAACCGAGCCTTGTTTATAAAACGATCGTCGCCAAAATGCAGGGAACAAACAAAAACACTTGCACAACTCCTGCTCCGGAAAAACAAACTCCATCCACTGTCCCATTAACCCTGGGATCTTTGGGAAGCTGTGCAGGGTTGTCTTGCCCTGACAACCAAAAACACACTTCTTTGGTGACATTGATTTCGTGAAGTCCTGTGACTGCAGCGCAGCTGATGACTTCCCTAAAGCTGAGCAAAGTGGGCCTGCGTTTGCTCTCTCGCTCTGCTCGCACTCGCCCTCCCGGGTGAAGAGCCCCTACAAGAGCTATGGGCCGTACAAGGATATGCCGCCCTCCCGGGTGAAGAGCCCCTACAAGAGCTATGGGCCGTACAAGGATATGCCGCTCTTGTTGACGTCACGCAGACCCATACTCGAAAAAAACTTGTGAGAAACTGGAAGAAGTATTTTTGCCACAGAAAAAAATTGTCCTTGTTTAGCATGGGAATCCAAGTCTTTAACAGTGTAAAAGACTTGCACAGTGAAACCCCCCCCCCTCCCCCCCCTTAAGAATGTTTCTATGGTTTCGGCTTAGTTTTACTGTGTTTATCTCTTTGTATTTATGATATATGATGGTGAATAATCAATGGTAAATTCGGAGAGTATGGCGGCATTTGTATCATCAAAACAGAGTTAATTAATGAAATAAACATTGAAGCGCTCCTCCCATCCAATAAATCGCAATAACCGTTGTGCTTTATAACTATTGATATGTAACAAAGTCTCAGATATCAAATTACCTAAATACTGTTTTGGTGTTGTGGCGCGAGATTGCTCTGCTGCAGCTCAGCTCAAGAGAACCGGCAGCGCAGAGCGCACGTTATGATCAGTTCGGCATTATGATTGGTCAGATCGCCTGTCAATCAAACTCCCGGCGAAGGGTGAAAAATCGCTAAGAAAAAAAAAACTGGAGAAAAAGAGAACTTACTGTCTCGTTCAAACCCAGAGCAGTTTCATGTGGCATTATTATCTGGATGATGTAATAGTAAGTTACTTTATGTAACATTATTAACTCGCTATTCTAAGGAAAACAAAACAGACGCAAGACCAAATCTTCTCTGATGATTCACTGAAATTTAACAGCCTTTGAAAGTACAGTGCAATATTAGGTACAGTTATGATTCATTTGAAACAAAACTCAAACAAAATAAAGCAGTTTGCAGTTATTGTTTGTGTCTGTCTAAGGATGGATGAAGTTTCTAATCGCTTTTCTAAAGACATTATAAAATCTTTAATTATGAAGCTCATACAATCAGACAGTAATTGTGAAATCTGAAATGGGGAAAATCATGAAATCACATACTAAACTGAGACTACACACAAGATTTTCTAATATATGATTTTATGGTTAAAACAAAAAAATATACACTCACCTAAAGGATTATTAGGAACACCTGTTCAATTTCTCATTAATGCAATTATCTAATCAACCAATCACATGGCAGTTGCTTCAAAGCATTTAGGGGTGTGGTTCAAACTCCTGAACTCCAAACTGAATGTCAGAATGGGAAAGAAAGGTGATTTAAGCAATTTTGAGTGTGGCATGGTTGTTGGTGCCAGACGGGCCAGTCTGAGTATTTCACAATCTGCTCAGTTACTGGGATTTTCACGCACAACCATTTCTAGGGTTTACAAAGAATGGTGTGAAAAGGGAAAAACATCCAGTATGCGGCAGTCCTGTGGGAGAAAATGCCTTGTTGATGCTAGAGGTCAGAGGAGAATGGGCCGACTGATTCAAGCTGATAGAAGAGCAACTTTGACTGAAATAACCACTCGTTACAACCGAGGTATGCAGCAAAGCATTTGTGAAGCCACAACACGCACAACCTTGAGGCGGATGGGCTACAACAGCAGAAGACCCCACCGGGTACCACTCATCTCCACTACAAATAGGAAAAAGAGGCTACAATTTGCACAAGCTCACCAAAATTGGACAGTTGAAGACTGGAAAAATGTTGCCTGGTCTGATGAGTCTCGATTTCTGTTGAGACATTCAGATGGTAGAGTCTGGCGTAATTTGGCGTAAACAGACTGAGAACATGGATCCATCATGCCTTGTTACCACTGTGCAGGCTGGTGGTGGTGGTGTAATGGTGTGGGGGATGTTTTCTTGGCACACTTTAGGCCCCTTAGTGCCAATTGGGCATTGTTTAAATGCCACGGCCGACCTGAGCATTGTTTCTGACCATGTCCATCCCTTTATGACCACCATGTCCCCATCCTCTGATGGCTACTTCCAGCAGGATAATGCACCGTCACAAAGCTCCAATCATTTTAAATTGGTTTCTTGAACATGACAATGAGTTCACTGAACTAAAATGGCCCCCACAGTCACCAGATCTCAACCCAATAGAGCATCTTTGGGATGTGGTGGAACGGAAGCTTCGTGCCCTGGATGTGCATCCCACAAATCTCCATCAACTGCAAGATGCTATCCTATCAATATGGGCCAACATTTATAAAGAATGCTTTCAGCACCTTGTTGAATCAATGCCACGTAGAATTAAGGCAGTTCTGAAGGCGGAAGGGGGTCAAACACAGTATTAGTGTGTGTTCCTAATAATCCTTTAGGTGAGTGTATGTCAGTGGGGTTCGAAGAACCAACTTTATTTTTCTTGCCCCATGGACAGATATTGTTTTCTTTTTTTAAGCACAAACTCACTTAATTTTTAGGCTTTTTTCAGAAGATAAGGCGATATCTTGCCATTTTTCCTTTGAAGTAAATCTATATTGGTTTAATAATTTGTTTGATATTTTTAATAGATTGCAGTGCAATGGCAAACATTTAAAAATAAAATCAATTACTTCCTTATAAAAATAGAAACAGACATATTTAAAGGAAAATATCAACACCTTTGCACTTATTGTACTGAGTTTATGCAAATTATCATGTGTGGTTATTGCAGCGCAAACAATTATTTTCAGTATTTTCGTCTTGTTTTCCACAAAATCAAGCAAGATACATTTACATTTACATACTTGCTTTCTGAATACAATCATCAAAATTAAGTGTATTTGTGCTTAAAATAAATACAAATTCAAAGAGAAAAGTTACTTTTTCTGAAATCACTGGCAATTTTTTTCCACTTCATTTTGATACATTTGTCAGAAAACAAGACCTAATATCTTCAGTCATTTAGCATCAACATTTAATAATGTTTAGATATTTGTTCTGGAAAACGAGACAAAAATACTGAGTAATAACATCATTTTTTTGCAGTGCATGTGCTTGTACAGCTCAGAAAAGTTCATTTCTTCCTGATGAGGTTGTTGCAGATCCAATTCATACCGTCCTGAAAACAGAGAAAATGGAAGAAGATTTAGGTGATGGCTTACTCCTCAAACTGCTGTAATGAGGTCCAGTGGTTGTTTATATGTGCGGCTTTAGCACCCCCTGCTGTCCCTCACCTGCACCCCCTCTCCTGTGACCGCAGAGCAGGCCTGGATCTGCCACACTCGGTCTCTGTACGTGTGCAGGTTCAAACCCTCGGCGATCTCGCTGGCTGGAGACGCCGTGTTTAAATCCTGTTTATTGGCAAAGATGAGGATGGGAACGCCTGCAAGGTTTTCCTCGTCTATCAGCTCAGACAGTTCCTACAGACGTACACATAGCATGCTATAAATGTATTTATTATGTATGGTTTATCTGTGCACATAATTATTGTTTCTAATTCATGTTCCTGGTAATCTTTACTCAGAATATCTTCCCTCTGATGATGAGGGCGGAGCAACCTGTCACTCACATGAGATCAGCCAATAGCAAACCACAACCATCCAATCAATTCCCCACAGACAAAATCAAGCCCCGCCCTACATTTGTTCTTGTTTGAGAAGCGCTTCACTCAGATATACACTCTATTGGCAAAAGTTTTGGGACGCCCCTCCAAATCATTGAATTCAGGTGTTCAATCCCTTCATGGCCACAGGTGTGTAAATCAAGCACTAGGCCTGCAGACGCTTCTACACACATTTGTGAAAGAACGGGGTGGGGTAAAGCGCGCCACCACTGGACTCTAGAGCAGTGGAGACGTGTTATAAATGTCTTTACTCTGATTTTTTGATCAATTTAATACATCCATGCATTTCTTTTTTATTCTTATTGACCCAAACTTTTGAATGGTGAATCAGGGTTTCACCAAAAACATTTTCAGCATTTATAATACAGTAATATGAAATGTATGTTATCACATATCACATAAAATTACATATTTTTCATGAAATTGTTATTATCTGTAGTTCCCTTACTATGCAGGGAAAAACTGTAATAGATATAATTTTACAGTGAAATACCGTTTATGGAAGTAAAAAAACTGTCATTCACAAAATTCCCTGTCTGACACTTCACATTTTATGGGTTTTAATTTTAATAATAATGTTTCTTCTTAGTTTCTTTCTTATCAGTTATGCACATAACGGATTTATGTTACATTCAATTAATGTTTATTAAGTGTCCTGAGAGTCAAATGACAGAAATCCCAGAAGTCTTTTGGACTCCACTGTATGTTTTCCCATGTTTCACTGTGTAATTTAACACAACTCACTGCTAACATACAAGGAAAAAACAACAAACAGGGTTTGTCCCCGGAAAAATCTAGGGATTGTATTTGCATTTAACTTCCCGTCTTACCAATCCTGTTTCCTCAAACCGCTTCTTGTCAGCGCTGTCTATGACATAAACCTACAGATGAACCAACAAACAAGTCTAGTTAGTTAGCAAACAGCAACACTTGACACATATAACTACACTCTAAAAAATGCTGGGTTAAAAATAACCCAAGTTGGGTTGAAAATGGACTAACCCAGCAATTGGGTTGTTTTAACCCAGCGGTTGGGTTGTTTTAAGCAAACATTTAACCCAACCGCTGGGTTTGTCCATTTTCAACCCAACTAGGGTTATTTTTAACCCAGCATTTTTTAGAGTGTAATGTATTTCTTTGTAGTATTGTGCAGTCTTTCTAAAATAATACTCACCAATAAATCTGTGTTTTCTAGGTATTTTTTCCAGAAAGTGCGGATCTTTCTCTGTCCGCCGATGTCCCACACATTCAGTTTCATCCCATGAGATGCCACGCTCTTGATGTTAAAGCCCTGAAAACATCTTACTAGTCAACATCACCCAAAATAACTTCATTTGCAAATAAAAGAATATGTAATTTGATATAACAGGCTCTGCATGTTACAACAGGCCCTGTTCCAAAACCTAGTGAGCTGCCTACATACTCACACACTCAAAAATGCTGGGTTAAAAACAACCCAAGATGGGTTGAAAATGGACTAACCCAGCAATTGGGTTGTTTTAAGCAAACATTTAACCCAACCGCTGGGTTAAAACGACCCATTCACTGGGTTAAAACAACCCAATTGCCATTTTTTAGAGTGTTGGCAGCATTTCAAGGCATCGACATGAAGGCTGGTCCAAAATCTGAGCTAGCATCGCATGTATCCTTTGAAATAATCCCATAATGCATTGGAATGAGTTTAGTAAAAAAAAAAATCTAACCACACAAACTGTGAGAAGTGTAAATAAATGAAAAATAAATTCAGTCAACAAATTCCATGGAACCTTTCCATTGTACAAAAGGTTCTAAAAATTGCCTTGAAAATGGTTCTTTTAAGAACAGTTGACTGAAAGGTTCTTTGGGGAACCACAAATGGTTCTTCAATGGCATCCCTGTGAAAACCCCCTTCTGGAACCTTTATTTTTAACAGTGATCTTTTAACGTATTCTTATAGGCCAAAACCCAGAAACGAGTTGCATTTTAGCACTTCTGGTTCAATCGTCCTGAAGTCAATGTGCTTTTGTTTAAACATTAAAGCAGCACTAGGTAACTTTTCAACCTTTATAATATATTTTCAAACCTCTTGTGATGATACATTGACTTACAATAGGTTGAATGACACGTCTGCCATCGCCTGACGGGGTCTGTATCGTTTTTAATCGTACTTTTAAACTTCGGGTTTCGGGTAGTAACTCGAGAAAAGAAAGAACTACAAAATTCGACTGCTTTACGGCATATACGTCACTTCCACCACCACTTCCTTAAATTCGGACGTGCGAGCCCAACTATAATTTGTTTGCCGAATGTTATAGTCATGGCCGAAGCAGCACAGAAAAATAAGAAAGCAAAGGTTTTGTCGGAGGAAAGCAAAAAGAGGAAAGGAGAAAGTGATCGGATTAAAGGCAGGACGAGGATCAACATTGGGCCAGCGTTTGCTCGTTGGTGTGAGCTGAAGGAGGAGGGGCTACATTCTTGCAAGTAAATACATATAAGACGTACAAAATCATATTTTAGGATACCTAACATGTCTGTGATATTGGTTTATTTGTCTTGCCTCAAGCTATAATGCAAATCGATTTTTCAAATTTGCAGATTCATCTAGGGTAGCTTGATATTATAATATTGACGATATATGGTTATTACCTACCACTCAAACATTGAATTGAAGTATCATATAGATTCTGTAAAACGGAAACCAATAGACTAGGCTACTATAATGACGCTGGCTTGTAAACGTGAGCATCGCGATCATTTGGCGTTTGAAAAAAATAAAACCCATGAAATTATATTCATATGACATGCTGAAACATATGCCACTGTACCTGGGATGAAGACATTTCACACGCGACGCAAGCAGAACACCTGCATGTGAACTCCATAGACAGGTGAACTCCTGCTGCAGTGTTCAGGGCTATCATAGTAACTATGACATAGTTGTCATGTCAACAAATGCACGTGCGATGCATCCACTGATGTAGAATGACAGTTTACGACAGTAGTAGAGGACAATACTGTTTCGCAACTGTAGGGGGACCCCGAGAGCAAAAACTACCTAGTGCTGCTTTAAAAACGTTCAATCAAACCCAGCAAGCAATAGTCGTCATTTCACCGTCTTGGTTATCTATAGACCCGATATCGTCCGGTTATGAGCCGGAACTTCCAGCCAAAATAACCTTAAATTTGGTTACATGGCATTTTTGCCTAAATAACTTCAGAGATGTGTGATATTCCATCATGTATGCAAAGTCAACAGTGATTACAAGGCGTCTGGTTTCATATGTTTGACATGTTCATGTTCTAGATGACTAGTCTATTCTTGAGCTATGGTTAGACGTCTATTAAATTTCCAATGACAGCCCAAATTTTGCCTTGTTTTAGCCTAGATGTCAGGGTTGTGTTTGGACGGCGATTAGGAGGTTTTTTTAACGCAAAATTGCTTGCTGGGAAGTTATCTGGTCTAAAATAATGTTCTCAGAACGTTAGCACAAAAACGTTTATAAATTCAGATTTTTTTTCAGAACGTTTCAGTTGGACGTTTGCCATTTTTAAATGTTACTACATGTTTCAGAATGTTCATGTTTGTTTCAGAATGTTCATGTTCAGAATGGGAGGTGTCTAAATGAGACTCCAGATGTTGTCGGACATTACAAATCATGTAAACTCATCTGCTCACTACTTTCACAGCCTCATTGTGTTTATAAGCAAAGTATTCCAACTCTAACTTTCAGGAGAATGTTCATTTATGAATGTTCATGTTTATTAAATAAAGACATGACGTTGAAGTCATGTGACCGTGGTGTATGGCTCGTTTAAAGCCTTTTTCAGCTTTTCTCTTCATTATCATGATGTACAAAACATGTAAGAAACTTTTGTTGGTCATGGAGCTTATTTTCTGCAATAATCCAAAAGCCAATGGAAATATCCTAGTGGGTTTTTGTGATGCTAATGCTACCTTCATGTGCTATTTGAATTATCCTAAATACAAGTTTCCTAGTTAAAAATTGGATATGAACGCCCTCTCATGTCGTATTTACCACTGGGAAGCTCTGGGATCATTCTGATACACAAGTTCCCACTTTGGGCAGGTCATAAACTTTAAACCAGTTTTTTTTTTATTAGTTTTTTCCATAGCAGCTGCATCACCTTGTCTTGTCATTAAAGTAGTGCATATTTACATATATGAAAAAATAATTTGACACTTATGTTTTATGTTTTATGAATGGGAAAATATCATTTTGGCTTTAATAAGATTTTCCCAATAAATAGGCCAGAATAAACCCGGTGTCCTCAATGATTCCTACTCTGCCCAATAACAAAGCACTTGCACAAACTCGTCGTAATTACGACTTCAGAAGTGGAAAGTAGGAATTTTCCAATAGCATGTAAATGCAGGATAACTTACGGGTCGGCCTATGATATGCAGCACTCAATAAATAACCAATATTTTGTGAGCTCCAGTGCTTATTCTTTTCAGAGCATCCCAGATTTAGCTTGGTAACACACTAATGCAAATTCTCCCATGGTCATTTTTATCAAAACTCTTTTTACATTTTTATTTATAAAAATTAAGTGTTCATCGGAGTGGTCCAAGATGGAGTTGTTGCTCTTGAACCACGAATGCAGCCAAAAAAAAAATACTGTTTTTTGGTTGAAATTAAAAAATTTAACAAATCCTTCCCTCGCGGGTCAATTTGACCCACATAGGAATTAATGGAATACGAAGAATGGTTCTTTCAGTGCACATAGAAAGCCTAAAAATACTCAAAATTCAAACTAGAAATGCTAAAACTTTACCAAAAAAGGATTTTATTATGTATACATGTGTATCTGAATGCACACTGAAGAGAAACTGACTTTAGGACCCAGCGGAACAGCTCATCCCTCCACATAGAGCTATGTGCCATCTAGTGGCAAGAGTCATGAAATATCATGTTATATTATCTTTTTTCCTCAAGAGACACCCAATGTGAGATATTTTGAGCTGAATTAAAAGGGTCACCTGTGAAATTGTTATTTCGATTAAAGTTGAAAGAATGTGAACAATGTATAAATTACTGTTTGTTAATTTATTGATAAAATCTAGTAATTTAAAGGTAAATAAAATAAACAATAACAAAAAACTCCAAACAAATTGCATTAAAAATGTTTAATATATATATATCAAAATTAAATGAAATAAACTTTCTGGACAAAAAAAAAAAAGAAGTATAATTTTAGGGCTTCGGGTGATTTTGATCTAGCCTGGCTCCGCCTTCCTACGTACTTCTGCTCAATTTTCATTTTCCTTCAGTACTCCGTCTGGGACTGCGGTATATTCTTAGGTTTCTTAGGTAGTGGCTGAGAACAGAGGGAGTGGCTGAGAACAGGGGGAGTGGCTGAAAACAGAGGGAGTGGCTGAGAACAGGGGGAGTGGCTGAAAACAGAGGGAGTGGCTGAAAACAGAGGGAGTGGCTGAAAACAGGGGGAGTGGCTGAGAACAGAGGGAGTGGCTGAGAACAGAGGGAGTGGCTGAAAACAGGGGGAGTGGCTGAAAACAGAGGGAGTGGCTGAGAACAGAGGGAGTGGCTGAGAACAGAGGGAGTGGCTGAGAACAGGGGGAGTGGCTGAAAACAGGGGGAGTGGCTGAGAACAGAGGGAGTGGCTGAGAACAGAGGGAGTGGCTGAAAACAGGGGGAGTGGCTGAAAACAGAGGGAGTGGCTGAAAACAGAGGGAGTGGCTGAAAACAGGGGGAGTGGCTGAAAACAGGGGGAGTGGCTGAGAACAGAGGGAGTGGCTGAGAACAGAGGGAGTGGCTGAAAACAGGGGGAGTGGCTGAAAACAGAGGGAGTGGCTGAGAACAGAGGGAGTGGCTGAGAACAGAGGGAGTGGCTGAGAACAGGGGGAGTGGCTGAGAACAGAGGGAGTGGCTGAGAACAGAGGGAGTGGCTGAGAACAGGGGGAGTGGCTGAGAACAGAGGGAGTGGCTGAGAACAGGGGGAGTGGCTGAGAACAGAGGGAGTGGCTGAGAACAGAGGGAGTGGCTGAAAACAGAGGGAGTGGCTGAGAACAGGGGGAGTGGCTGAGAACAGGGGGAGTGGCTGAGAACAGGGGGAGTGGCTGAGAACAGGGGGAGTGGCTGAGAATTTGTAATAAAGTGCGAGGGAAGCACAAGGGTTAAACTGTGCTGTTTCTATGAGTGGCTGTCGATGTAGAGCGTTCCAAATCAGAACAGGTTCCATTTCAGTTAGAATGCTAAAATAGTCTTTCAGATGGTTTCTTCCTGTCTTAGTGAGCAGTTCTTAAGCTGCAAACTGTACCTGGACCAAACCTGGACTGGAGCAAGCTGGACTAAACCTGCTCAAACCACCAGTAAACGCGTGCTGGTTTATGTCTGGCTTTTGAGCAGGGATGATTTGTGTGTGCTTAGACGCACCTGTGTTGGCGTGATGGTGCTCACGTCCTCAGAGGCGAGACACTTGAGCAGTGTGGTTTTACCAGCGTTGTCCAGACCCAACAGAACTAATCTGAGCTCCAGCTCTGTGGATCCCTTCAGCTTCTGCATTACCGACAGCAAACCCTGAGGAGCACAAACACTCACATTATTTGAGCATGCTGAGTTTCTACAGTTAAAAGTTGCACTTTTTATTGTTATGATTCTAGAAAGGAGAAAAGGGGGAGAACGGGATCAGAAAATATTTATATTGACTAATTTGTAACATTCTAGGATCATTCACATTTATGCTTTTACCCACCACTTACATTGCATTCAAAATTTACATTTATCAGTTCATGCATTCCCTGGGAATCAAACCCATGACCTTGGCATTGCTAGTGCCACGCTTTACTATTTTATCTTTATTAAAGCTGCTTGGGTTTTTATTTTTTACAAGCACAAACTAACATTCCCGTAACATTTTGGGAACCAAAAATTGTTAGCAGGCCTGATCATACACCCGGTGCAATGTGATGCCAGGCGTGACGCAAGTGTTTTTTGCTAGTTTCAGCCCAACGCATAGGATTGAGCATCGAGAACCGGTTCCAACTTGGAACCGTTTAAAAAATAACGATGCCATTGGAATCGTTTAGATTTTTTTTTTCCGATTCCGATCATCGGTTCCAAACGCGCAAGTTTTGGTTTCCATAGTGGCCACCGGATTTCCGGAAGTGCTTGCTGCGCCCGTTTGTTCTGTTGCAGCCATGGAGCACGGTACACTCTAAAAAATGCTGGGTTAAAAACAACCCAAGTTGGATTGAAAATGGACTAACCCAGCGATTGGGTCGTTTTAACCCAGCGATTAGGTTGTTTTAAACAAACATTTAACCCAATCACTGGGTTAAAACAACCCAATTGCTGGGTTAGTCCATTTTCAACCCAACTTGGGTTGTTTTTAACCCAGCATTTTTTAGAGTTGAAGCGGCTCTGAAAAGTGTGGCTTTATTTCCCTTAAAAGTCCCATGGCATGAAATTTTCATTTTATGAGGTTTTTCAACATTAATATGAGTTCCCCTAGCCTGAATATTGTCCCCAAGTGGCTAGAAATTTTGATCGGTGTAAACCCGAGTTCTGGGGGTCTTTCTCTGCCTTTGAGAAAATGACAGGCCAGACGAGCCAATCTTGAAGTCTCCTGTTATGAAGTCATAACAGGAACGGTTACCTCCCTTTCCTCCACCCAGAGAATTTGGCACACCCATGGCATGCGAGCACCATATTTGTTTGTCCTCGAGAGATCATGGCTTGTGAACGAGTGAATGCTGGCAGTTTCTCAGTGTTTGGATGTATAAATGAAAACATAAGTCTTTTTTCAGTTCCTTCTGATCTGTGATCAGTGATTTCTGATGTGTAGCTAATTATTCAAGTTCACACAGAACTTTATTATTCGTGCACACGCTGAGGCTTCTCTTTCTCCTGACAGAACGGTGTTTTCGTGTTTTCTATCTTGTGAGTCAGTGTTTTTGTACGTCCTCATCGCGTCTATCTGTTCTAAAATGTGCATATAGTCGTGAGTTTCTGCTCAACATTAGCAGACTCACATCTCTTTAGAGATAAACCTCACGCACGCCGAAGCTCGGGCTGCACTGGCCGGTCGGCCTTCAACATCAGCGACCCCCAGTACTGCATCTGGCCCACAGCGGAGGCACCAAACCGTGAGATTGTAAGCGTGAACATATCCGGGCTAGCCAGCTTTCCCCACAATAAACTGGATTACATTCGATTACTGCTGTTGTGTATTTGTTTGCGCTGTGTACTCAATGCGCATCACTGACGCTTTTCATATGATAGGAAAATATCTAAAAATAATGCTATAATCAACACTTACTCGTAACTCGTTCATATCGACAGCTGTAATGGTACATTACATGTGTTACAAAGTTGGTAGAATAATGATGAAGACGGACTCGGCGTGACTGGGACTCGTGTTTATTCAGAACTCTCAGATACAAACACAATAAACTCCCGTTGACAGCGCTCTCACAACTCAGTAGCTACTATAAATAACTTTGTTAGCAATCACTCCGTCTCTGGTCCGTGATATCCGGTTCGCGAACGAATCATTCTTTTGAACGGGTTCTTTTTAGTGAACCGAACCAGTTCACCAAATCGGACTGAATCGTTCTAAACGGTTCGCGTCTCCAGTCAGCGCTGATCCATAATTTACTAGAGTTACTAACTTTCTGACATGAGTGACAGTCCCTCTGACTAGAAATAAACGAATAACCTGTAGAATATGCTGTAACTACAACAGTTCACTGAACTGAGACTAACAGAACTGATGAGAAGTGAACTCAGGTCCATCCGTCTCTCTGGCAGACTCGTGCCTCGTAGACCTCGTTAAACCACGCCCCCTCCGCTACAAGATCTGATACTCATTTCAAATGCGTGATGTCAGCCAATCACAACAGTGGGCGTTTTTACTGAAGTCTCACAGCAGACACGCTTCATGAAACAGGGCATTCAGCCACAGGGCAAACAGCAGTACAGAAAAAATGCCTTTTATTTCTAAATTATGACATTTTATGATGTAAAAATCATACTAACAATTAAGTACACCTCAGGAAACATTATAAAATAATAGAAAAATGCCATGCCATGGGACCTTTAAAAAAAAGCCTGGGTCGGCACAGTGCAACACATGTGACAAACGTATTTCTTGCACGGGAGGATGCACTACAAATATGTACAAATATGTGGTGTAACGTTACAAATTAACGAGTGTAGCGTGTTTGACATGCTGCGCGGGTCCACTGTCTCGTCCTCCTCGGGCAACCCTGCGCTAACCAACGTTATTAAAGGGATAGTTCAACCTAAAATGAAAATAAAGCCATCTTTTACTCACCCTGCTGTTGTCCCAATGCCCTATGTCCTTCTATCTTTTTCGGACCTCAAAAGCAGAAAAAAATAAAAATAAATAGTCCTGCACGCGCTCCGTTCCTATTATGGCAGTGAATAGCGACCAGACTAAAACATTACAAAAATATACAAATGTATCACGCAAGAAACCGTATTATTCAGTCAAAACACTGAGCTCGGCCGTTACTCTGCGCACTCAGAGCCGTCAGCAGGCGCCAGCGCCGGCGTTCATGCCTGCTATAACTCGCATTTCATTTGAGAAAACTGTCATATCATGAACACAGACACTCAAAGCACTAACCACTAACCAACGTGGCTGAACGACAGATTTGCTACAGTGCGGTTTCGGGAAACAGTCGTGACTAGCTAGTTGATTTCTTCAGCGATGTATCGTACTATGGTAGTTCAGAAATTATTTACGACGTTGTATGGGAAACGCACACCTGGAGGTGAAAATGAGAACTGCGTCGGTAGGGATGGGCATCGTTTTGATTTGAACGATTCCGATTCTTACTTTCCATTTCGGTTCTTTTCGATTCTCGATTTCGATTCTTTGAGGGGTGGAGTCAAAATATGTCACAGGCTCATTTCACAGAGGAACATTTTATTTTGATTCAATAATGAGTTTTAGTTTTGGGACTTTCTCCGCTGGCATTTTTCCCTGCTTTGCTGCAAAGGTGAATGGAGTTTCACAGCGAGTTTATTGCTAAACCGGTGGAGTGCCATATATATTACCATTTTGTAGAGTGATATTTCTATGGATGAGGAATTTGATAAACCAGCGTTATTTTAACAGGCTATCATTGATATTCTATTACAATTTTGATTTAAAGTTTAAATAAACCCGTCTCCGGTGTGATGACTCCCATCTTTCGAATTTTGCACTTTAATAATTGTTTCATCAATACGGCATCCTCAATAAATCCGTGTCCGGCGTGATGACTCCGATATTTCGATTATTCCTATTTAATAATTATTTAATCGACACATCATCCTCAATAAACCCGTCTCCGGCGTGTTGCCGCCGATCTTTTGAATATTCCGATCTAATATGACCTCTGACCTGTAAAGTTGCCAGAATAATAATCATACGCTGTTTGTTAATTGGCCAGAGGAGAACTGGCACCCCGACTGAGCCTGGTTTCTCCCAAGGTTTATTTTTTTTCATTATGCTCCTGATGGGGTTTTGATTTCCTTGCCACTGTTGCCTCTGGCTTGGCGTGCTCAGTTGGGGACACTACATTTTTCAACTAAAATAAATCTAATTATTAAACTAAATTAACCATATAAACTAAATTACTGATCTAATTACAGATCGAAAGCCCACATATCGAAATCAGCAATCAGTCACTGTATGATAATTGAAATAAGTTGATGACATCACCGCTTTCTCCAGAACGGCTATATGGCTGAATAAAATTCTGTTGCATTATTTTCCTGTTTTAACACTGTGAAGCTGCTTTGAAACAATCTGCATTGTTAAAAGCGCTATATGAATAAAGTTGACTTGACTTGACTTGACTAAAAGTGGTTCTTGGCTCGTAATCATAGGGGAACCACTTTAAAGGGTTAGTTCACCCAAAAATGAAAATTCTGTCATTAATTACTCACCCTCATGTCGTTCGACACCCATAAGACCTCTGTTCATATTCAGAACACAAATGAAGATATTTTTGTTGAAAGCTGATGGCTGAGAAAGGCTTCAGATAGGCCTCCATTGGCATTCAGTACATTTATAATCCCAAGACCCATAAAAGGCACTAAAAACGTCGTTACAAAGTCCATCTCACCACAGTGACTCTACAATAATTTTACGATGCGACGACAATAGTGTTTGTGCGCAAAAAAAAAATCAAAATAACACCTTTATCCAATTTGTTCTTGTCTTCCGTGTGTGCCTCCACGACGCATGCGCGAGAATATGACGTAGCGCCGGCGTTCGGGAATCCATGAAATGCACACTTAAGCCCCATTTTGAGAACTACGCTGAGACCTAAAGCACGATCAATGTAGAATTCAACAGCTTAGACACGCGAGTCTTCCTCTGCTTGTAAACAAATCGCTTCTGGGTCATGTGTCCGAACGCCGGATCTGCGTCATATTCTCGCGCATGCGTCGTGGAGGCACACACGGAAGACAAGAACAAGTTGGATAAAGGTGTTATTTTGATTTTTTTTTTGCGCACAAACACTATTGTAGTTGCATCGTAAAATTATTGTAGAGTCACTGTGGTGAGATGGACTTTGTAACGACGTTTTTAGTGCCTTTTATGGGTCTTGTGAGTGTAAATGTACTGAATGCCAATGGAGGCCTATCTGAAGCCTTTCTCAGCCATCAGCTTTCAACAAAAATATCTTAATTTGTGTTCCGAAGATGAACGGAGGTCTTACAGGTGTCGGACGACATGAGGGTGAGTAATTAATGACAGAATTTTCATTTTTGGGTGAACTAACCCTTTAACTCCTTAAGCTGCATGAGGACGTGCCCGGGTTGAAGCGCTATTGGTGCTGTATAGCACCAAATCTTGGTGCTTCAGTGGTTCTTCACCTGGGATGACTGATACCCCTTTTCCACTGAGGCAGTGCTGGTGCTGGTTCGGAGCCAGAGCCTAGTTTCAAATCGGTTCTTTGTCTTTCCACACCCAAAGCACCAGCTCCGAACCAGGAGAAGTGGTTCTTAAGTAGCACCAAATCATTGCTGGTCTAGAAGCAAGAACCGTTTGTGTCAGGGGCTGGGTTACCGTTACACTCTAAAAAAAAAGGTTCTATATGGCACCAAAAAATGGTTATTGGCTCGTAATCATAGGGGAACCTTTTTTAGTGCTATATAGCACCGATTTTGGTGCTTCAGTGGTTCTTCAGAGGTTCTTTGACTAAGGTGCTATATAGCACCTCTGAAGAACCACTGAAGCACCAAAATTGGTGCTATATAGCACTAAAAAAGGTTCCCCTATGATTACGAGCCAAGAACCATTTTTGGTGCCATATAGAATTTTTTAGGGTGAGATGAACACAAACTTGAGATCCGCCATTTTTTAATGGAGCTAATAGCTGCTCAATTGTAATCTCCGTCTATACAAATTACGGCGAGCTGCACGAATGCGTTGGATTCGTAAAGTCATGTGCATCAATAGTAACGCAACGTTCGCCATTGTTTATGGAAGGCTTGTTCGAGATGCATCGGTGTTGTCCAGACTGAAGCCACGTTTCTAGCATCTGTAAAACGACATTCTACCATCTTAAAAATATATCTAAATTACGGCACATGCTCTCAATGCAAAATGCTGAACAGTTAGTTCATGCGTTCATGACCTCAAGGTTAGATTATTGTAATGCTCTACTGGGTGGTTGCCCTGCTCGCTTAATAAATAAACTCCAGCTGGTCCAAAACGCAGCAGCTCAAGTTCTTACTAGAACCAGGAAGTACGACCATATTAGCCCAGTTCTGTCAACACTGCACTGGCTGCCTATTAAACATCGCATACATTTTAAAATCTTACTTATTACTTACAAAGCACTAAATGGTTTAACTCCAGTACTTGAACGAGCTCTTAACACATTAAACTCCATCACGTCTACTGCGCTCTCTAAATTCTGGCCAGTTGATAATACAGAGAATATCCAAATCAACTGCAGGCGGTCGATCCTTTTCCTGTTTAGCTCCTAAACTCTGGAATAGTCTTCCTAATATTGTACGGGAAGCAGACACATCTCTTTACTATGGCATATACATAAAACACTTTTTCAATTAAATGATTGTTAGGCTGCATTAACTAGGTCAGCCGGAACCGGGAACACTTCCCATAACACCTGATGTACTCGTTACATCATCAGAAGAATGGCATCTACGCTAATGTTAGTCTCTCTGTTTTATCCCGAGGTTTACTGCAGTCAGCCGGATCCGGGCCGTATCCAGATCAGATGGTGGACCTGCGACCAGACATGACCAACACAGGACCCTGAAGTGACTGCAGAGATCGTGATTAGACTCCCCCTGAAATTGCCACATCGACACGGCATCTCAATAAACCCGTCTCCGGCGTGATGACTCCGATTGTTTGAATCTTACAATTTAATAATACTTAAATCGATACATCATCCTCAATAAACCCGTCTCCGGCGTGTTGCCTCTGATCCTTCGAATATTCCGATCTATTATGACCTCTGACCTGTAAAGTTGCCAGAATAATAATCATACGCTGTTTGTTAATTGGCCAGAGGAGAACTGGCACCCCGACTGAGCCTGGTTTCTCCCAAGGTTTATTTTTTTTCATTATGCTCCTGATGGGGTTTTGGTTTCCTTGCCACTGTTGCCTCTGGCTTGGCGTGCTCAGTTGGGGACACTACATTTTTCAACTAAAATAAATCTAATTATTAAAATAAATTAACCATATAAACTAAATTACTGATCTAATTACAGATCGAAAGCCCACATATCGAAATCAGCAATCAATGCCTCACTAGTGTTGCTGAGAAAGATGTGACGTATACAGTGACGTAAGACCTGGCTCTGTGGCGGCTCTCTAGCCCGTGGAAAGGCAAACCGGTTCTTAGAAGGCTCGTCAATCGAACCAACTCCAAACTGGCACTAGCACTGGTTCTGAACTAGCACCCGGTTCATACTGGTGGAAAAGGAGTAAGTGCTATATAGCACCGCTACCATATACAGAACATGTTAAGATTTGGTGGTTCCCCTATGATTACGAACCAAGAACCACTTTTAGTGCCATATAGCACCATTTTCTTAGAGTGTAAGTAGCAGTAAGTAAACTGAGATTAAGCCTCGTTCTGAGGTGAACAGATTAAGCAAATAGCATTATGCCTCAGCAAATTTACTCCAGAACATAAAGTGTGTATTTAAGACACTGGCAGTGTATATTTGTTGTCCAATTGTGTAACTGTCATTGGAGATTCAGACTCTGAGAGTAAAACACAGACCCCATTCATGTGGTTAAGGCTTAGAGTAATGAGATTTATCTGGGTCATGTGACCCATCTCTGATTGTTATATAAGGCAATGCTAATCGTCCCAGAACACTAAATTGTACTCAAACCTAAAGCACACAGAAATCATCCAGATTATTCAACATATATCTTTATATTTATGTATTTGGCAGATGATGTATCCAAACTTACTCAAACTTTAAAAAAAATTCGATTCCAAAAGGTGGTTTTCACTTCCCCAAAGAACCTTTCAATGAACAGTTCAGTAATTTTACTAATCCGAAGAACCTTTTTTCCACTCTTAAAGAACCTTTTGTGGGTCCGTGGATGTTAAAGGTTCTTCATGGAACCAATGATGTCAGTAAATAATATTTTACTTTGGGTGTTCTGGTCACAAAGGTTGTGTGTGGTTCTACTGACGCAGAGAAAGTGATAAACATACCTTTGGAGCTTCGCCCATCTTGACTTCTGTCCCGTCCCGCTGTCTTACATTCCTCTGTTGTCTCTGCAGGTTTAAGGATGTGTGTGCGCTGACAATCCCTCTGCCATATTCAGGGGTTTGTGAGTGTGTGATGGTTATTGTGTTGAGCGAGCGCAGAAGACGTGCAGAATGAAGGATTAGGAAAGACGGAATTAGTGTCTCTCTCTCCCACCCCCACTGAGACTTTACAGAATTATCTCTGACTTACTAACCCTGCTAACTAGTTCTACTGGGTAAACACTTTTTCACTAGAGTATTTCATACATTTTTAAAAATTATATTATCATTTATGTAAAGACATTTAGGTCAGGGGTTTTCAAACTTTATGATGTCAAGGACCCCCAAATATGATGAACTTTTATGAGGGACCCCCTTCCTAAAATCCATCTATTTTTATGTACGAAAAAACATTTAAACTGTCAGATAAATAGTAAGTGTGACATTATAAATACAACATATTGTTTCATACATTTTCTGGGGACCCCTTAGAACCTTCTGGAGGAACCCTGGGGGTCCCCGGACCCCAGTTTGAAAACCCCTGATTTAGGTCACACTTTAGAGTAGGGTCCAATTCTCACTATCAAAAAATTATACGTTTGATTTAATTAACTTTTTTATGTCAACAGGTTCCACGTAACTGGGTTATGTTGAATTGAATTAACATTGTTTTTTTCAGTGAACTTAAATTTTATATATAAGGTTAATTCAATGCCATTTAGTTGAATCAGGTTAACATTGTTAATTTTGTCCAAAACAATTAAGTTCAATTATTCTAAAATGAATATCAAACAAAAACCAAAACAATTAATCAATTTTAATTGAATATTTTTATTTAGTGAACAAACATTTACAAATGTTATCCAAAAAGAACAAATCTTATTGGCTAGCCATGTTACATCCATGGCATGCCCAAAGTATATATATATATTTTTTTTTTTATTAAAGGTTTTTATTTGTTATTAGCAGGTCCTCACCCGAAGCACATACACTTGTTGTTATCACCACAATGGTAACCTCCAAAAACACTAACATAACAGAATCTCTTTTAAATATTAAAATAAAAGAACATTAAACATCAACAAGTTTCCCAATTTTTTCATCTTCACTGAAAAAAATGATTATGGCCCGATTAAATAAAGCATAATTAATTAGTGCTCGTTTAAATAATTGAAATTTAGTTTTTTGATTGTAATAAAAAAAAAAAATTGGTTTTATGGGAATTGCATGTGTTTTTGTTTGAATTGAGATAAAATAAATTGATTGTGACCACTTACGATAAAAAATTTAGTAAATTCAACAAATAATTTTTTTTCAGTGTTGATGGAAAAAAAAAACCCCACATACAATAACCTTTTATTTCAACATTTACTCTCTTTATCTAGTCCTGTGCAAAGCATGATGGGAAGGGCAAATCCTGTTCCTGGTTTCTAATGCAGGTGTAAAACAACTAAAATAATGTATGTAACTCAAATGGATTAAGTAAAGTGGTCAAAAAGAATTGTGTTGGATTAACTTGATTTACTTAAGTAAATTGAACAATCGTCAATTTTTATTTTCGGCCTACTTAACTGAAACATTTTCTTTCTAAATTAAAATATTGAGTTGAGCTAAAATACAACAGTTTCAAGTCAGTTTAACACAATGCAAATTTTTTTTGAATGAGAAACCTAATACAATGGTGTTAAAGCTGCACTATGTAACTTTTCCGTCCACTAGAGGTTGCCTGTTCAAAACAAAGGCGTAGTTTGATGACGCCACGTTTGAGCGCAGAATCTTGGGACATGTGGTCTTCACCTCACAGCTGGTGGAAAACAGTCAGGATAGGACTCGGGCAGAAATCATGTTCATGAATGCGATTATTAACATTACTGTAATGAAGCAGAAGCAGGACCGAGTGTTGTGGAGCTGAGCAAGGCTGCAGGAGCGAATGAAGAGCGAGACTTTTATTATGGCATAGTCGCCGGCGGGACTTTTATTATGACACGGTTGCCGGCGCCACTTCCTCTTTTCCAGTCATGAGTATGAGGTGACGCAACTCTGTTTATCGTATTAGATATATCTGAGTGTGTTGAAAAGGAAGTTATGATGTTCGCTCAGCGGCTGCTATGACACTTGTTCACACTGCAGTGAGAGTAAAGTGTTTCACTGAATAAAACCGGAGACCGAGGGTGACGCAGATATGACGCAATCGACAGGCGACTCCCTCACACGCATAGCCCACACGTCCCGGTTCCTCGGTTAAAATAGCAATTTCTCACGATTTACAAATAGTTGGAAACATTTGGGATATTCTAAGTACTCAACTGAACAAAATATATAACACTAGCCTAGTGGTTTCTGGATATTTTACTGCAAAAATCCTACATAGTTCACCTTTAAATGAAAATATGTTTTTTTAATAAACTGAACAGTATCGACATATTTTTTTTTTTTGGGGTGCCTCAATAAACTCCTAATTACCGCTTATTAGTTAAGGTTGTAAAGTTTAGGCATTGGGTAGGATCAAGGATGTAGGGATGTAGAATATGATCATGCAGAATAAGGCATTAATATGTGCTTTATAAGTCGGGTATAACGGGGCTAAAGGCACACCTTGTGCTTTTCACTACTCCTATAATGTATGATATACATCAAAATATATATGTTTGTATTGAACATTTATGGAGCAACAGATTTTGTGTGAAAATAAATCATAAAAGTGGTTTATTTTATAAAAAAATCTTTAAAATGTATGGGGTGTCGAGGGGCACAAATGGGATAACACAGCATTGATAAAAATACTTTAATAAATGTTCAAAACAATCACTTCAGCAAAGTTTGAACTATTTTCTGTTTATTTTGATGAATAAAATAATTTATTTTTGATCAATAAATATGCTGTTAATAAAATATGTTAATATAGAAATATATCCGAAAAAATAGAAACAAAATCATTTAAAAAAGTAAAGATTCTGAAAGTTTTAATTAGCTTTTCTTATGCTTTAAATAAGTGCACTTATTTTGATGTGCTGACAAACATATAAAGCACATGTAAAAGTACGTGATTATAATTTTCAACTTAGTGTGTTTTTACAAATAACATTAAAGTACATTGTAATCCCGAATAAATTGGCAAAACTCAGTTGAAAAACATAATAAAACATAATATAACAATTAATTTAGGCATTTACTGTTCCTTTCGAGTGTCATTACAAAGCATGCTGGGAAATAGAAATTCCAGCCCAGTTTCGGTTCAATTTAAGTTAGTCTAAATTAAAAGAAACAAGTTCAAATAACTTAAAACAACGAAACAATTTTAGATTACTTAAAATGTGTCAGTTTTGAGAACTCAAAAGAAAAAAGAAAGTTCTAAATACTCATAAAAGTTCATTTGATTGAACTAATTTGTTAAATTTGAGTTGGCTCTACTCAAACCAATTAATTATTTTGAGCATTAGGGTTTACAGAGCTATATTTTAGTTTGGCATAATGCTTGTACAGTATTTATTATATTCATCAGTACACTTTAACCATATTTCAAAGACAATAGAAGTAATTATGAAATATAAAGATGTACTTAAGTTCAACTGATTGCCTTTCATTTAAATATAAACTATAATACATTTTCATTGATTTGCAAATTAAAGCCCTATTCGCACCGGATTAGTATTATCTGAGGACCTCTGGTGATTTGTAATAATTGCAGAGAATGTCTGTGATCTTAAAGAGCACCTTTCATGGAATTTTGAAATTTACCTTTCATGTAGTGTGTAACATAGATCTAAGTGAACAAAAACATCCTGCAAAGTTTGAAATATGACAGTGCACCGTATATATAGTTATTTTCTTTCAAAAGTAAGAGTCGACTCGGAGTCATTTTTAAGAATCGTTAGAAGACCGAAGCTTTTTCTCTGACTAGATGACGTCAACTTGTCAAGTTATTTGAATACGATACGCCCACTTATTGCGCTCCAAGACGCCAGTGAAAACTAGAAAACATCATGGCGACGAGACGCCAGTGAAACTAGAAAACATCATGGCGACGAGACGCTGTGTTCTGAAGTGCGACTCAAAAGCAAACTTTTTTCATCTGCCCAAGGATGAGCATTTGAAGACTATGTGGCTTGAAGACAAACCATACATCGTCGCGATTGTGTGTTTATTAGTCTTCAAATGTCTCTATTTGCATGTTTCGCGATCTCAGGAAGCTTTTATTATGGACTTCTATTATGGCACATGGTTCTTCTTCGTCTGTCTGTACCATATGGACTACATGTGCACAGAGCGCCCTCCGGCTGCCAGGATGAATTGAAAACAACACATAAGAGACATCTGCGCATTTTGAGGAAGTATTGAATAAAAAATACTCCTCTGTTTAGAAATTTGACACAGACATATGAGAATCTATCAATTTGTCTCCTCATCTGCACACTTTTGAACTAAAAGCCCTGAGGAATGTTGATTTGTCGCGAGTCTTCGTGAGGAGAATAGAGGAGTTTTTTTATGAATGAGATCAGCTGAGGATCATATTACAATCAAACGGTACCGACGTTTTCATATTCATAACTCCTGACACATATTAACAAATTACTGTCACTATAAGACTTGTAAGGGCGTTCCGTTTCCGAAAATATCTGCACAGACTATACCAATCACAGCTGACTGGGTCATCGGACCAATCACCGCAGATTAGCGTCACGTAAAGGCGGGGTTTTGAAAAGTGAATCACTAAAGGAATCATTTGAGAATCGCTGTCAAAATAGGTAAAAATAAATGCATATTATAAGAAAACTAATGTCTTTTTTGTCATTGCATGCAAAACTGTTGTTGGGGACTTTTAAACAATATTTAAATGCCATAATAGGTGCTCTTTAATCCCGTGCGAATAGGCCATGTCTGTAATTTGTAAAGTAAAAATTACCCCGCAAATGACCTACCATATTTCGCCGAACACCGAGGTCCTGTGATAATATTAGTCCCGTGCGAATCGGCATCTCTGTGATTTGGCCAGGATTAGGCGGATCGTATATAATTTTTGCAAGGTTTTTGTGTCCTGTCTGTGCACATTTTTATCTTTATCTTTCACCAAGAATGGCGCTAGGCTGCATATAATGCGCACCGTTATGAAGTCCCGCGCGGGCACGTGGATTATACTTTCACTTTAGAATGAGCAATTTGGGAGTAAATTGCTTGAATGGTGTGTTTAATATTATTATTCTTAATGAAAAACACAAAAACAGAACAGTACAATGACAAACTCGCTTACATGGGCGCTTTTACATTTAGCTTTGAAACTGAATCTTCCGCTGTATATTGTTATTATATTGCTCAGTTAAGTTTTTAATTGTAGCGTCTGTTCTCTAACTGAACTAAATAATTTGTATTACTATAAAACAATCAAAAGGATATCGATACGACTGTTTATAATTTCATATAGCTATATCTATAACGAAAAAAACATTTACAGTCTTGACATCATATCCGGGATGTAAGTAGGGCTTAAGTGTCGAAAAGCATAAAATGCTGTATTTGCTGTCAGTCCAGTTGATGGAGATGTCAATTTGTAAAGAAACACGTGCCTATAGACTGAACACGTGATGACCTTATTGTTTTCAACTGAGAAAACTTGAGATTGAATGTGTAATGATGCAGGAGATGAAGAGATTGCAGATGAAAAGTGGATCTAAATGTATCAGGCTTCTATTAACCAAACAAACATTATAAACCAGTGAGAATCAGGAAATACAAGCAACAGGAACGTGACAAAGAACAAGAGAGACAGACATAGAACTACAAGCATGGCACTCGAGACAGGACGTTACATAAAAGTCCAAAAAAGTCCAGTTTTTTGGGTGTCGAAATGAAGCGGCTCTAGGCGCTGAGACTGAACTTCAGTGGTAGGAAAGCTCAGTCTCAGTAGTAGCTGGTGACGGTGTTCACGGTGCTGTGGATGTTCTCCATGTTCTGCTGTCTTTGTCTCTTCCTGGCCTGACTCTGAACTGAGAGAGAGAGAGAGACAGACAGAGAAATTGAGACTGCATGAAATACAGTAGGACGACCTGCAGATGTTTACTGGCAGAGGTCTATAGATGTACCTTGTCCTCTCCTCAGCATGATCTTCATGCCTATGGCAAACAGCATGAGGACAGCAGCCGCTCCCCCGACACAAAGCAATATAGTCCCCATATTATTGTCAACTGAAAGCAGAAAAAAACAAGAGAGACATTTGAAATGCTGCCTGTCACAATGTGTAACACGGGGTGTTTCAGAAACAAGGACGTGGAGGATCCAAATGTAGTATAGCAGTTTATTAACAAAATAACAAAACATCCAAACAGCAGGAGACAGGCAAAAACCACCAGAGTAAATCCAAAACAGAATAAATCCAAACAAGGGGTAAAACAGGGTGTTAACACCCTAAGGGTCGTGCATTTTGTTATTTAGTACTTTCTTTAAAGCTACACTGTGTAACTTTTTTAGTTTATTCTTAGCTAAAAACACTTAGTTCTTTCACAAATGTATGTGCTCATTAATGTATATTTACTTCTTTCAAGTAATAAAGTATTATTGTAAGTTTATAATATGCCATTGAAAATACATACGGGTGAGGGGTTCGAATGCCGGTCGCCATGTTGCCCCTCCATCTTGAAGTACATTAGCCAAAGAGGGACATACCCGTAAATTCAAGCTTCGCCTTTCGCGTTTTAACACTCGATGGCACCGTGTCGAATGTGGACGAGGTCGAACTGTAAGCCATGTTAATCTTGGACTAAATCGGCCACCGTAGGAGTTAAAACGAAATCGGAATTGAGAGGAAGAGAAACTAATATTCACTGGATGGTCATATACCTTTTCACCGCTAGATGGGGGAAAATATCACACAGTGTAGCTTTAAATTGTGTATTTGTTTTTGTTTTTTTTAGGAATTGAGTGTTCATTATACGTTCTCATCTAGTTGTTAGTTCATGTTCGTTAATACTTAAACTAATGTTAACAAATGAAACCTTATTGTAAAAAATTACCAACATTTTAAAATAATATTAATATATATTGTAGAATTATTTATTTACGTTATTTACTAGTATTTTATAATATCATCATCAGTGATCTCAAATGTGTCACAGTGTCAAAAAATATGGAAACGATCAGTAATAATGAGCAGTATAATCACCTTTTACGGTAATGTTGTAAGTAGAGTTGAAGACCCCACAAACACTGTTAACATTACAGACGACGACTGTGTCCTTCCTAATTGACTTGATCTGAAATGTGTCTTTATTTTCTCCTAACTTTTCCACATCGTCCTGCCAGCTGATGGAGCCATTGGGAAGATTATGAAGGCAGGTCACGGTCACGTCTGACATCTCCGGGACTGGGAGGGTTAAATTGAGTATGGTCACATTAAAATCTGGGAAGGAGAGCAAAAGGTCAAAGGTCAAAGGCCATCATACATTTCATACATTACAAATGAGATCTAAAAGATGGAAAAACGTTCTTTTCTATATTGATTTGATCAGTGTGTTTCAGGGATTAATTTTACCTTTTAACGTGCAATTTTTTGGAAAACCTGTGGAAATAGAGAACAAGAACAGACTCATTTTCATAAACAGCATTTTTTTCTGTTTATATATTTTATACTTCTATATTTTCATACATTTGTGATTTGTAGTTGATTACATAAAAGCTATTCTTAAAACATGTCCACTATTTTTTTTTTATACAAAACCAGCTGCATTTGAATACAGTTTCATTTATTTAATAAGAAGACGAAATGTAACTGACCATTGGTGCAGTTATGTGACGAGTTCAAAGCACAATTCCAACATTCATCCGGTTTACATGTTTCAGATTGTCCAAAGCCTGGACCTACTGAGAGAAAGAGAGAGAGGATGAAATACAGAGGTGTCAAGTAACGAAGTACAAATACTTCGTTACCTTACTTAAGTAGAAATTTTGAGTATCTATACTTTACTGGAGTAATTATTTTTCAGCCTACTTTTTACTTCTACTCCTTACATTTTCAAGCAATTATCTGTACTTTCTACTCCTTACATTTTAAAAATAGCCTCGTTACTCCTATTCCATTTCGGCATGTTTTCATTCCGGCTTGTCATAAAATAAAAAAAACTATCCAGATAAATCGCGCCATCCAGACAGAGTGAATTTGATTGTGGTTGGATGAGAAGGATAAACACAAACCATTCCGACACCCTATTGGGTTGTAGGCGATCAATCACGCCTGCACCTGCACAAATCACACACCATGTTGCCAGATAGGGCGGGTTCTCGCCGACGAGCACGCACTTTCAGCCAATCAGCGATCAGCAGGCAGACGTGCTCAGCCTCATTCATGACTTTAGCCGGGTTTTTAGCGCGATGACTCGTAGCTGTATATTCCAGTGATCGCTATGCCAGTGGCATAAATATACAGTAAGTTGTATCTACAGTAAAGAGTGGGACTGACTCAACTCTCAAACGTGAATTACACCTGTGACTCGAAGACTCTTTATAAATATAACCGTGACTCCTGTCCATCATCATACACACACTTAGGACATCTGCAACTAGCAACCCCGACAGCTGCTGAAAGATGTTTAAATCAACGACTAATCCGTTTTGACTGTGCTAAATGCATGTGCCATGTACTTCACGAAAGACATACTGTAGTTTTGTCAAAGCAAAGTGCAACACAAGGGTAAGCGCATTGTTGTTATGTATTTGTTGACGGATTATTGTAGCCTACAGTATAAATGAATTACGCATTTTGACATTGGTGTGTGCATTAACGTGTGAAATGCCTGTTAATTACATTGCTTTTTCCAATCTCTATATTGGGCACTTTTTGCGCGTAAATTGGCTTCTTACTGTTGACATTGAAAATCTTGTGTTTTTCTAAGGGATTGCGGTTTTGACAGTTTCTACCTGGACATATAGTCATATTTGAACCGTTTTACTGGGAATTTTTTTTTTTTTTTTTAATCATCAATGTTATGCTTTAAGGAGATAAAATGGTAACTTACTTATCAACATTGATTGGTATGGCAATAAAATAATATCACATTATTTTGGCAGTTAAAGTTTTGGGTTTTTTTCTTGGAGTGACTAGTTGCCTATAAGTATTGTAAGAGGTGCAAACTTGTTATCAATAACCAGGCATGTTATCAATAACCATTTTAAAAAAAATATATAATTGTACATTTGGTGAGGTTTTTGGGCTGGAAATTGTTGACCCAATCTGGCCACACTGATCACACATTCAAAAAATGGTTATTGATAACATGCCTCTGAATTTTGACTTTTTGCACCTTTACAATATTTATAGGCAACTAGTCATCAAATCTTCCACTCCATGAAACACGTTAATGCTCAGTAGTACACAATATGGTTCTTTAATGTATTTGCATTGTCCTAAAATGCGTTCATTTTCAATGGGAATATATGCGGCTGAAACGCGTTGCCAAGTGCATCTAAAAATGTTCAACATTAACTTTTTAATATAACATTATAGTCATTATGGCCTTCAGAAAAATGTTTTTTTGAGGAGGTGGGGTATGCACTGTGGCGCGACCTAATCTTTTGTCCTTAAAGGGATACTTCACCCAAAAATGAAAATTCTGTCATCATTTACTCACCCTCAAGTTGTTCCAAACCTGTATGAGTTTTTGTTCTGAAGATATTTTGAAGAATGTTTGTAACCAAGCAGATAGAGCAACCATTGACTGCCATAGTAGGGGGAAAATGCTATGGCAGTCAATGGTTGCATATAATCTGCTTGTTACAAAAATTCTTCAATCTTCAGAACAAAGAAACTCATACAGGTTTGGAACAATTTGAGTAAATTATGACAGAATTTTCATTTTTGGGTGAACTACCCCTTTAATGGCATTTTTTTCCCCTTACATTACTTTTACTTTTATACTTTAAGTAGTTTTGAAACCAGTTACTTTTACACTTTTACTTGAGTAAAAAGCTTGAGTTGATACTTCAACTTCTACAGAAGTCTTTTTAAACCCCAGTATCTATACTTCTACCTGAGTAATGAATGCGAATACTTTTGACACCTCTGATGAAATATACTGGATTACACATTAACCATACAATATTTAAGATGGAAATCATGTTTGCTTGCTTTTATCATATAGCATTGGTAAAAATTAGGGGTGTCAACTTCTGCCACAAAATTATTAGATTATTAGATTAAATAGTAATTAGTACACTTTTAACACCTAATAAGAGCTGGATTTTTAATAAATATTATTATAATAATATTATTTACTAAGTATACACTAACTTTTGTCTTCCAAGTGCATGTGTCACGTGACTGTGATCGCTCAAGCTCATGGTGGAAGGACAAAGAGTTGCAGCAACATCGTCATTTTCGTAGCTTGTTACAAAATAAACAAATCTCTCTCACCTCAGAAAACCGCTTTCCTGTCCTGTCAGCCGTTAAAGGTGCACTATGTAATTTTTGTTCTCAGTAAAATATCCAAAAACCACTAGACCAGTGTTGTATATTTTGTACAGTTGAGAACTTACAATATCCCAAATGTTTCCAACTATTTGTAAAGCGTGATAAATTGCTATTTTAACCGAGGAACCGGGACGTGTGAGGGGGTCGTCTGTCAATAGACCCTTTTCACATTTCCGGGTTTCTCAGAGCGGAAGTCGTCATAGTTGGGTTAAATGTTATAGCTGTGAATGAGAGAATACATTCAATATTTTTCTGTGTGCCCATTTGCTCACATAGCAAAAGAAAAACGCCACAGTTGTGATTTCACAACTTTCAAAAAGAGGGAAAAAATAGAGTGAGATTGAAAACGGCAGTGAAAAGAGAGAAATATGTTCATTTTTACCATCACTCCCATAGACGCTATTACTAAACACCCTCACAGCAGCGGTAACTTTTTTATTGTAACTTGATGCAAAATGAATAAAATACAAAGTATTAGTGTTATAAATGTACATATATTAAAAAAAAAATGAAAATACAAAAAACGCTGCTTGATGACCGTTAAAACGCGTCATCACAGTCTATGAAAAGGGTCTATAGGGCTCGGGGGCGTCTGACGTGTAGCAATTATGGACGCAGACATATAGATGAGTTAATCTTCCAATGATTCGATCAAATTAACATCCTTTTCAACAAAGCACAATTCAGCTCCAGGAAATCATCATCATCACGAGGGAGATGGGGGTTTGATTCTGCCCCTGAGCTACTAGTTCTGACTTCCTATGGACTCGCCACCAAACTCAGTTAAAAGAGGACAAAGGGCTCGTGGTTGTCACAAGACAAAGAAACAACCAGACCTCTGTCTTTGCAATGACCGGTAAATGAACTCCACGACACAGCTAAAACTCAGAGTAAGCTCACAGAAACTGTTAGCTTATGGAGTACATCAAATAACTGATTATTGGACTTTCATTCAAATAGCCTTCGACATAACTTGTTAGCAGAGCTGCCAACTCTCACGCATTGGCCGTGAGACACACGCATTTGATTGGTTTCACACGCTCACACGCCACACCCCTGATTTCTCACGCTGAAGTGCCAACCCGGTCGGTCAAATGCCTGAAAGATGAGTTTATCTATAGATCTACATGTTGAGCCGATCATGCTTTCGGTGAGGGGGTTCAAGATAAATGGGCAAATAAATACGGTGTTGCGCGACCTAAAGCTACATTCCGTTTTGGGTTCTGACGAGAACGAGCCTGTAATGAGCGAAGGTGCGTTTCCCGAAAGTGTCGTTCGCTAACTATGGTCACAAGTTCCGTCATTAGAAGCATAGTTAAACGAGTCGTGTTTCCCGAAACCATAGTTCCAACGAACGTTCGCAAACAGCATCGCAAAGTTGATTTGCATAAATTTCGTTCTTGCACTGATGTTAAATGTGTAACCATTTTGCACTGGGCAGCCAGTTTGAGATATAGGTTATATTTGAGTATTGTGTGTAATGATTCTGACAGTTTTTTCCATTGAAATGACTGGGGGAAAGTGTCCCAATAACCCTGAATTCACCCTATCCTCTTTGAAATCATAATTACATTGCATTATGAAGCTTGAAACCCCAAATATTATAACATTCTTCATGAACAATTATTCAGTTATTTGTAACAATCTCATTGTAAAAAAGAAGAAGAAAAAGAAACATGGTTTCAATGTAGCCAGCTACTTTTTGATAGTAACTTGTAGTGTAGCTATTTTCAAAAGGGTAGCTTGAATATAACTTAACTACTCAAAGTATTTTTTACTACAACACAGTTTTTTTTAGATCAGCCACAGCAAAAAAGAACCACACAACAGACAGAAGAGCAACAGACAGGACAGTTATTTTCCTTTTTCTTCCCTGTAAAAGTATGCTGTAGGTTGATGTATAATCAATTTGTTCTATTTAGACAAAACCATGCCTCTACATAGTGCTTTAAAATTGTGTGTGTGTGTGTGTGTGTGTGTGTGTGTGTGTGTGTGTGTGTGTGTGTGTGTGTGTGTGTGTGTGTCTATAGGATATACTGTATACAAAGCGTCATATAGATGCATTTTGTCTTAATAGAAAGAATTCATTATCAACCTTATCTATCAAAGGCAAAAAAGAAATCAATAACAAAAACCAATACTACCCCATTCAAATGCTGATGCAGAGAGTGTTTTCTGTGATGTGTGTGTATATAGCTATTATATATATATATATATATAGCTATTATTATAATATTATTATTTATTTTGTTTTTTTGTTGCAATTTTTGCTTTGTTCGCGGCAAAATTTTGGTTGGCCCCACCAAATCTCACTCTAAGTTTTTTTGAAAAGTTGGCAGCTCTGTGTTAGTGTGTTTACAACTAATACACGTTAGTTAGACTATTAGGCATGTATATTACTCACAATTCATGCAATTATGTAACTATTGAATGAGTGGATGAAAAAGCATTGTGTTTGATACCGGTGTGTTCGTATGGGTATAATCCAACAGATGAGCTGAATGAAATCTTTATAGAATTGATCATGTCCTTATAGTAAGAAATTAGGTCTAAATTTACTCTCTGCTTAAGAGCAGGAAACTAAATTCTATAGATAACCCAATTTTGTGGGAGGGGTGGAGACACAGTCACCCCTGAAGCCTAATTGGCCAGAACCCATCCAGGGGATGGGCAAATGTTTGAGTTTAGTCTCAGAACACGAACGAAAAGTTCAGCTCTGTCTACAGTTCTGTGTACGGTTCTGTCTGCAGTTCTGTCTACAGTTCTGTACAGTTCAGACCAGAAGCAGTGCAGAGTTCAGCTCAAGTTCGGTTCCAGTTCGGTTCGAGCTGGTTCGCGGCCTGTTCGCAGTTCAGAGATGAGCTCAGTCCTAGCAGTTTGACCAGAGTGAGTTCTGAACGGAGCTCCCAGGAGACGGTCTGACTATCGTGTCAGACCAACATCAGAGAAAATGGGTTAACAACGATTTCATTCAGGCCATCTGCTTTTCTCTCACTTTCCTTTCTTTTACTTAAAGTTTATTTTATTTCCGCTAAGTCTCGGGTCTGTTAAAGTTTCGCCGTAAAAGTCTCTCAACAACGAGTTTCTAACAGCGCGCTCCAACTTCAAACAACGCCCACAAGACTTTCATCCAGCCGCCAACACGCCACGTGTTCGGCTTCCACAGACGTCAACCAGACCTTCAGCGAATCAAAGATCCGGGAAAATCCCTGTACAGCCAGGAGAAGGGAATCCCCCTTTGTAAGATGACACGCGAAACCCAAACGCAAGTAACGCCTTTTTGATTCCAAGCTGAACTGGTGCATTAGATCAAATGTAATAACCCTGCCTAAGAAACGATAGGAGGTTAAATTACTGATCAATGGTTTCTTCAGGTCATGTTTCATAAATGCATAGATTGCTTAGGATTTCATAATTTCTCTCTCTTAGAACTTATTCTTTCCTCACCTTCTTCCTTTCTGCAACGTGTGAATGTGCGAGCGTGTGTGTTTATGTTAGATATTAGTTTGATGTGTTAGATTAATCAATAAAGTTCCGTTTGTATTCAAAGATAACTGTTCTTGTGTTATGTGCTTATCAATTTAATGTCTTGAACTGCCGATCTAAGTTACCTGGCTGTTAAATAGTGTTTCACTATTGTTCGGATATTAATATCCGCTGCAGAGTTGATATTTACGGCCCGTTCAAATGAACGCTAGAAGAGTCATTTGCTCGGCTGTAAAATAGACTCTCAAAATTCCCTATGAATTCATTAAATTCATTCATTTGAGCTAAATATACATGTTTCCCTTTAACAGAGCCCCCTTTAAGTCCTTACATATCGGGGGACGAATAAGTTAAGGTGTAAACATTAATTCTGAATTATTTATAATACATAGTGTCATTCGAGTCTTTCATTTTAATTCAGTTCCCCGTTGAGTTATTATTTTATCTGACTCATAGTCGCTACAGTATTGGTGGAGAACGCGGGGCAGTTTAACCTAAATTATAAGCATATAAATCGAGATTTTATCTTTGAATTACATTTTGAGAGATCAGACCGCTAGACGCTGCACGCGCGCCTATTTGAAAGCTGTGTTGAATGAATGAGGAACGCTGTGTAAACCAAGTCTGTCCCTGTTCTAAAACTGCATTAAAGTAATTTAAGATCTGAGATCTCACACTATACGATAAGGTAAGAATTAAGCGTGTTCCTTAATTTCTAGAATGCCTCGTTTATAGCCGAATTGATGTCATTGCGTGTTCCAGTGTCATTAAATAGCTAACGTTGTACGTATATCAGTCAGCCAGAGAACTGAACGAACTTAAACTGCATAAATTGAAATACCCTGCGAGGAATAATCTCCTCACAGCGCGGTCAGATCAAGCGTGTTCCTTGATCGATGTATTAAAGCTTTATTTATAGCTAATTCAGTGCGTGTTCCACTGTAACTCGAAGAGCTATATCTTCCCTGTGCTAATGTTAGGCAGTTAAAGCTTGCCGGTGTGTATATCATCTCGTAAAAACACTGCGTGTCCCAGTGTGATTTAAAGGAGAATGATTTGAACCCAAGTAAAGCTGACATTGATAGAATCAACAGTAGAAGAAACCCTGTGGTTCTATATGCACATAGATCCGCCGAGATCACTAGTGTTCTATTTACAGCGCAAAACTGTAACATTGAACTGTAACTGTAAAGTTTAATCTCACTCTTAACAAACTGAGTGAAAAGCCCCACAGAGCAAAACCAGCTACGAGTGGTGTTCCTTATTTTGATTTTCATTGATGAAATGTGCCGACGTTTCACGTAATACACTCGATTGCACGTGCTAAACTTATGTGTAACTTTACAGGGTGAAAAGCGCTGACTTTTCTAGTTACTCCTAACTTTACCCTGTCTGCAATTCACATGTTTGCCGCTAGCGTTTGTTTGTCGCCATAGTCACGACTGCGGCACGGAAGTCAACCAGCGCTTCCGGATAAACTCAGCGCATGCGCAGTGCGTCGAAGCCATATTTGTAAACAAACCTTACGGTAGCTAACAGCTACAGGCTAAGCTAATCGAAGCAGTTGTTTACATCGAAGCCTAAATGCTAAAGCTTTAGCATTAGTTTTAGGTATCAACCGTATTAACATACGTGTAAATGCAGTGTCTGTTTGAGTCACTTTAAAGTGATTTAACCATTTAAACACCTCAACTTTATGTACACTGTTGGTCTTTCTTACTTTTCTCTTATCTTTCTAATACATTACGTTATACTCTACTTTAAGGGAAATATTGGTTCACAATTGTTAGTTACTTTACCTACATTTTACTTGAAGAGGAAAGATACTGGTTTGCAATTATTAATTGTTAAGTTTGAATTTAATGGAAAAAAAAATTCAAGATTCATTCCTCAAAGTCATGTAAAATGATTTTAAAGTTATCCTAACTATTCTGGAATTTACTCATTTTCAGAATTTCTCATTGAGACCCAATTACTTTAGGTATTCGTCTGGAACTTTAGAAGTTCAAGTGAACCACTAAATTGATATCTATTACCAAAACCTTTTGGACTCACATTTATTCATTATTTTTATTGCGTTATACCCTCCTTTATCCTCTCTTCCTATTGTAGCTATTCACTTAGCCACTCTATTTTATTTACTCATTTATCTCTTTATTTAACTTCCCTTTTTGGTAACCTAGCTTGGGAGCAACGCACCTGAGCCTCAATAGGAGACAGTGCCGGATTCCTACGAGTTTCAAAATAAATCAGAGACAATCCTCATTGACTAAATATTTATTTTGGGTGATTAGTTGACCATCAACTATCAACTTTATACTCGTAGTCAGACAAAGGCTTCAGAGCCATTTGTGGGGCCGGATCTCATTGCTTTCCTCCCTTCTCCTCACGTCTTCCCTGTTCTGTCCTGCTCTATTCAATTTTATTCTTCATATTTATAGGGAACAAGCCTGGAAGAATCATTGATCATTTCTAAAAGAAAGAGAAAGATAATTCTTCCCAGAGAAACAAACCAGTAGGCATTTGATTGGTAATCAAACCCTCCTTTGTTCTCCATGCTTTCCCTGCATTTGTAAACGCAATTTAAAATTTTGACATATCTAAGTTCATTTAACAGAGACAAGTGTTGAGCCACCGTCGCCTTCAACGCATCCCTGCGTAAGCGGTCCGCCTGTAAGGTGTGTGGCGTCAATCCTGTCAGATTAAGGAAAGAGGTATCAGCATTATTATTGTATTATTTTACTCTGTAACATAAACAATAATATTGTTTCTGTTTTGAAAAGAGATTTTCATTGATAGGAAGTAGTTATAGAAAAAAAAAAGAACTTTTTCGCCCAGTGAAAGTTATTTTTGTTTCTTTCAATTTAAATAGGTTTTTAACCTTTTCTCTCTTCCTCCCTTACTAAGCTGAGTGACATAGTCCTTGCATCACGATTTGGAAACCGCTTTTCATTGATAGAATTTTCTTTTTAGAAAAAAAGAAATTCTCCAAGTGAAAAGAAAATTGTTTTGAATCTATTGAGATTTGTTTTAACCCTTTTCTCTCTCTTTCCCTTACCTAGTTGAGTGACAAAGCCTTCACATCACTAGCCTACCTGTCTACACTGAGACCAACACATAGTCGTCACAACACGCCACTATTGGGGTACAATCACTGAAACGACACTTAGCTGTTCCACCACACATAGGCTTATACCCCACACAGATCTGTGTCAGTCTCTTCTCCCAGCGTACCAACATGTCGCAGACGACAAACCCCACTGCCAAAGGGGAAGATGTGGACGCCTGTCTCAGAGGCATTACAGACTGCCTCATACCAAAGACAATTGAACTGTTATTATTTTTAATAATAATCATGATTCTGAGAAGGTTCCTGACACATGATTCAAGCCAGAACAACAACCACATGGAACTAGCCAAGATCACCTGTTCCCTAAGCAACGCCTTCACAGCCCAGCTGAAACTAAGCGACAAGCACATCATCCACCTTCAAGAGGAGCTGACACGTGCCCAACACCACATAGACAAGCTGGAAGTGAAAGTCCAGGACGACTTCAAGCGTCAGACCACTGAGTTCCTGAGAGAGCTGATGCACACTCAACGCTGCACAGACCAGCTCAAGGCTAAAGCTCAAGACAAACTCAAAGTGCCTGACGAAGTGGAGCAAGAAACAAAGAAACCAGTTGACAAGCTCCAAGAAGCCCTTGCAGTCGCTGAACGCGACAAACAAGAGTCAAAGACTGCACATAAACACCTGTTAAACCAACTCCAGTCTGCTGAACATCAGCTAGAGAAAGCCAACGCTGATATTAAAGACCAGAACTCTAAAATCAATGCTCTGGAAGACCACCTTGAAAGGTACAGCACTGAGATGGACCATTTGATCCGACAGCGAGACGACGCCAACGACGAGCTCTACGCGGTCAGATATGAACTCAATCATGCTGTTAAACAGAGACCAGAGCCAAGAAGGGATAGAACTCCCTCAGCATCACTACTGCTGAGTAGAACACAGTCTTCCTTCCAAGAACTGCCATACAACGGAAGAAGTGAATGGCCGCAACCCAAAACGTCACCGGCCTCCACCACAGAACTTGTCCCGGCCAACAAAAGAGAGCTCATCCAAGCAGACTCCGAACCTGCACAAAAGATGACCTTTGAAAACCTCGACAAGCTCGCTAAGAACATCACCCAGTTCAACCCAAACTCCACGGAGGGCCGCGACATCCAGGCCTACCTCCAAGATATTGACTTCTACCTAGAGGCAAGACCTCAGGTGACCGACCGACACAGGTTATACCTCCTCAGAGCCACATCCAGTCCCGAGGTACGAAGCTTTCTAGATCGGCAACCTGTTCACGTAAAGTACAACTACCAGCTACTACGTGAGACGCTGACCAAAGAATTTACAGGCCCTGAGTCTGAACACGGACTGTTAATCGCCTGGGAAACCAAACAAGGTCGACAAGAGACTCCCCAAGCCTACTACAGCCGTTTCCGACAAGCCTACTTTGGTGCATATAACGAACCTGAACTTGAAGAGGATTTGAACTTCAAAACCATCTTCCTGAGAAACTTGCACCCTGGAGTGAGTCGTCATCTAGGCATCATGGCCTGCCCAGACACAATGACAATCCAACAGCTGCGTGACCTGACACACAAGGCCTACATCAAACAAAAGATGGCCTCAAAGAAAGGTTTGAAAACATCCACAGTGTCAAACTCCGTCAGCCAAGACCCAAGCCTTGCACTGGACGACACCCAGTGGCATGACTACACCACAGTCCATCTTAAAGAGTACAGAGAACGTGACTCCCATGACAGCTACCACACCAACTGCTTGGAAAAGCCATGGGACCAGCCTCGCTTCTCAAGAAACCCTAAAGATGCCAAAGACCATCGTCATCCCACACATTCCAGAGCATCTAACGTGGGTAAGCGACGACAAAACCCACCTCGGCACCACTCAGTTAAGCACAGCACTGAGTAAGACGAAGAACAAGACTCTCATGCCAGTGCCAGATCCAAACAACCAGACGGCCGTGGGCACAAGCAAAGCAGCGACTCACAAGAAGTCATGCAGCTATTGAGAGAATCCCTCAAATGCCATGAAGAGGACAGGAAATGGGATGAGTCAGATTCTGATTGACACGCCTTCCAGGAAAGGGGGGACCAAAAACAGACTAGAACAGATCTGACCATACATCCACTAACGTTACATACACTACATAACTTACATACTCGCTAACATACAGAAGTTAACCACATCTGCCAGGGAAAACATTCAGCAAACATGTTCTTCCCACAGGTAGAAACTAGCTTCAGAAACTAGCTTAGCATGGACCCGGCTACACTCATCATAGGAAACATTGTACAATCTACCCAACAAGTAGAACACCTCTCATTAAGTTAGGGTACACGACACCTTAGCTGCACGAGTAGTTGTAGGCAAGACCTAGAGACACTCAACTGTTTTGTTTTGTTTCACCTCTTCCTTCCCTCTCCTTCTTCTTTTATTAGGTAAAATACCTGTCTACCCCATAAGGGTCAAGGTCACGATATAGGGATTGATGCACCACGCCTAATATCGGCAGGCCACCTTTGAACCAATGTGAGCTAGAGCTCCATGATTAAGAGGTCATCTCATTTGTACCACAAATGATGTCACCACGTCATGAAGACGGTCTCAACCTAGTACGATTTAGAAGTGAAGAAAACAAACAAAACGAAAGTTAAACACAGAATTTGGTCAAAGAGTCACCGTACCGAACCAAATTAGAACAACACCAAAGTTAAACTACATTACGTCGACACGATAAACCGAGGAACGTTAAAACGTAAACTTCAAATTAACCTTAAGTTTAAAGTTTAAAACTGTTAGTACTCGAATAATCTAAGGCCCTGCACCAGTACAGTGGCCAATCATGGAGGTGTTGTCTTGTTGTTTGTTGTTGTGTCTGCTTCTTCTCCTTGTGCTTCTACAGCGTTCGCCGATGTCTTCATCCCAACACATCGCCTAACGAAGGGGGGTATGTAGCAATTATGGACGCAGACATATAGATGAGTTAATCTTCCAATGATTCGATCAAATTAACATCCTTTTCAACAAAGCACAATTCAGCTCCAGGAAATCATCATCATCACGAGGGAGATGGGGGTTTGATTCTGCCCCTGAGCTACTAGTTCTGACTTCCTATGGACTCGCCACCAAACTCAGTTAAAAGAGGACAAAGGGCTCGTGGTTGTCACAAGACAAAGAAACAACCAGACCTCTGTCTTTGCAATGACCGGTAAATGAACTCCACGACACAGCTAAAACTCAGAGTAAGCTCACAGAAACTGTTAGCTTATGGAGTACATCAAATAACTGATTATTGGACTTTCATTCAAATAGCCTTCGACATAACTTGTTAGTGTGTTTACAACTAATACACGTTAGTTAGACTATTAGGCATGTATATTACTCACAATTCATGCAATTATGTAACTATTGAATGAGTGGATGAAAAAGCATTGTGTTTGATACCGGTGTGTTCGTATGGGTATAATCCAACAGATGAGCTGAATGAAATCTTTATAGAATTGATCATGTCCTTATAGTAAGAAATTAGGTCTAAATTTACTCTCTGCTTAAGAGCAGGAAACTAAATTCTATAGATAACCCAATTTTGTGGGAGGGGTGGAGACACAGTCACCCCTGAAGCCTAATTGGCCAGAACCCATCCAGGGGATGGGCAAATGTTTGAGTTTAGTCTCAGAACACGAACGAAAAGTTCAGCTCTGTCTACAGTTCTGTGTACGGTTCTGTCTGCAGTTCTGTCTACAGTTCTGTACAGTTCAGACCAGAAGCAGTGCAGAGTTCAGCTCAAGTTCGGTTCCAGTTCGGTTCGAGCTGGTTCGCGGCCTGTTCGCAGTTCAGAGATGAGCTCAGTCCTAGCAGTTTGACCAGAATGAGTTCTGAACGGAGCTCCCAGGAGACGGTCTGACTATCGTGTCAGACCAACATCAGAGAAAATGGGTTAACAACGATTTCATTCAGGCCATCTGCTTTTCTCTCACTTTCCTTTCTTTTACTTAAAGTTTATTTTATTTCCGCTAAGTCTCGGGTCTGTTAAAGTTTCGCCGTAAAAGTCTCTCAACAACGAGTTTCTAACAGCGCGCTCCAACTTCAAACAACGCCCACAAGACTTTCATCCAGCCGCCAACACGCCACGTGTTCGGCTTCCACAGACGTCAACCAGACCTTCAGCGAATCAAAGATCCGGGAAAATCCCTGTACAGCCAGGAGAAGGGAATCCCCCTTTGTAAGATGACACGCGAAACCCAAACGCAAGTAACGCCTTTTTGATTCCAAGCTGAACTGGTGCATTAGATCAAATGTAATAACCCTGCCTAAGAAACGATAGGAGGTTAAATTACTGATCAATGGTTTCTTCAGGTCATGTTTCATAAATGCATAGATTGCTTAGGATTTCATAATTTCTCTCTCTTAGAACTTATTCTTTCCTCACCTTCTTCCTTTCTGCAACGTGTGAATGTGCGAGCGTGTGTGTTTATGTTAGATATTAGTTTGATGTGTTAGATTAATCAATAAAGTTCCGTTTGTATTCAAAGATAACTGTTCCTGTGTTATGTGCTTATCAATTTAATGTCTTGAACTGCCGATCTAAGTTACCTGGCTGTTAAATAGTGTTTCACTATTGTTCGGATATTAATATCCGCTGCAGAGTTGATATTTACGGCCCGTTCAAATGAACGCTAGAAGAGTCATTTGCTCGGCTGTAAAATAGACTCTCAAAATTCCCTATGAATTCATTAAATTCATTCATTTGAGCTAAATATACATGTTTCCCTTTAACAGAGCCCCCTTTAAGTCCTTACATATTGGCGGACGAATAAGTTAAGGTGTAAACATTAATTCTGAATTATTTATAATACATAGTGTCATTCGAGTCTTTCATTTTAATTCAGTTCCCCGTTGAGTTATTATTTTATCTGACTCATAGTCGCTACAGACGTCATTACTTGGCGTGGCGGCTATGTTGATGGCCTCCTTTACTTCTACTCGGACTACTACGCACTGTTTATAGAGGTACTCCCTCTCAGTCGTGTGTCTTAATTTGATTAATTTGGTGTCGAAAATGGATTAACTTTCCACCGCTTTCCTGCTTGGAGGCGCAACCACGGAGACCAAGTATCCGAGGTAACAAAGAGTTGTCGGCTTTCACAAAAGGACGCTGTCAGCTGATGCAAGAGATGTGGGGAGCACGAGAAAAAATGCCCACCTCCGAATTCACGTGTAAAGGGTGATTGGAACCGTCCGCAACAAGTACACTATTTTGTCAGATAAAGTAACGATTCACATGGTGTTGCCAAGCAAGGACGAAGACATGACATTCCTCTATAAGATTGTGTCTGTATGTTGTAACTTACTCTGACAAACATGAGCCCTAGCGTTGTGCTGAAATAAATGTGCATTAAATACAGCCATAAGTGTCTGTTGCATCCATACCCACAATCTTCACAATAAATATACTTAAATCAGTATAATGTGCAAAAGCAAGAAGTGTCACGCAATCCCAATAACCGTATAATGTGCAAAAGCAAGAAGTGCCACACAATCAGATATTTTTCAGTGTTTATTTGCAAGTAGTGCAACCTGAGAACACAGAACGATGCAGAATGCTTCAAGGTAAAAAGTTAACGTTACATAGGCTTCATGATCTGCAGCTGCTGAACCCATCCATTTGTGAACTGCAAATTTCATATGAATCCAAACCGTTAATAGTTCCAATTTTGTCCATATACCGGTCCCTGGCTTCCCTATTTAACGTATCCCGGTAAATTCCACATCCTTTTCGGGATTTTAACATAGTTTTTTTTTCTCCCAACTCTGCTTCTCCTCGTTCGATTTGCTGTATGTTTACATTCGCGAGGCCATCAACATGGCCGCCATGTCCCAGAATGCAACGCAGCGCCTGATCCCTATTGCGTCATATCGGTGTTCCCCTCGGTTTCCGGTTTTATTCTGCAGAAACGCTTTACTCTCACTGCAGTGTGAACAAGTGTCATAGCAGCCGCTGAGAGAACACACAGAGTAACGTCATCACATCATCAACACACTCACATGTGTCTAATATGATCAACAGAGCTGCGTTACCTCACACTCATGACCGGAAAAGCGGAAATGGCGACTGTGCCATAATAAAAGTCCCACCAGCAACTGTGCCATAATAAAAGTCCCGCTGCTCGCGAGGTGTGTGTTGCTTTCATCTTATTAACAATCGCTCCAGTGGTTCCTCAGCTCCACAACACTCGCTCCTGCTTCTGCTTCAGACTACAGTAACGTTAATAATCTCATCCATGAACATGATTTCTGCCCGAGTCCTATCCCGATTCTTTCCCACCGGCTGTGAGGTGAAGACCACATCTCCCATGAATCCGTGCTCAAACTTGGCATCATCAAACTACGCCTTTGTTTTGAACAGGCGACCTCTAGTGGACGGAAAAGTGACTTGTTTATACTCGACACGTCCGCTCGAGCACGAGGGTGCGTGCGGCAAAAATGACATCATCGCGGTGTGGGCGGTCGTGTGCGTTGAGTGCGTGAGACCCCATTTCGCGTGCCGGTGTGCAGCAAATTTTTTTTAAACTTTTCGCGCGGCTCCGCATCCGAAGATGCACGAGTTTGAGGCGAATCGAGCCGAGCATGACGTCTCATCACACCGCCACCCAGTTTGCACGTACAAATTAGTAACTTATATTTACAAAATGGGCCTACAAAAGCAGAAATAAGCCCTTTTATTGAAAATAAAGATCCATGTTTTATAAAAAAAAATGTCACGAAACTAAATTTAGTGAAATTAGGAAATATTAAAGAGATCGTTAATTTAGTTGTATACATATGTTCTAATGTCACAAGTAATAATCTCAAGGTTTACCGGGTTTTACACGATTCTTTTGTAGTGTGGTTTTTGGTGAAGTGTACGAAAATAAATATCGTCACCTGTGTACATTACTTCTCACCGCTGTTTCCTGATGGTTTATAGAACAATTACTCCAAGTTGCCCTCTGTTGGCTCAAAGAATAGTACAACGGCGAGCGCGTCAAGTATAATTACAAAGTATTGCTACAGGATCTGCCCACATGCGCGCGCCCCAGTGTTGCCAAGACGGGCTACTTCAACACTGTTGCCGCGGGCTGTTTTTCATGTCCGCGGGTTGAAGCGACCTAATTATGTGATATTTTGCCCCGGGATTTGCGAATTTTAGCAGGCAGCACTACCAAAAAGACACATATTTTACCCCCAAAATGCGAAGGAAAGAAATCCGGAGAAACACGATTGGGCTTGTTTTGGGCTAGTTTTGAGTAGCAATTGGGCAGATTTTGTTGTGAAAACCTGGCAACCATGGCGCACCCGTTTGATTTGAAGAGTTCAAGAGGCTGTATTTCTGCTGGACAGGTAATCTTTCATTTTGATTATAAATTTTTTTGGTTTATGTTTTCATGAAGCATGTATCACTAGCACACGTAGCTGCCTAATATAGCTAACATAACATTACTTAGCATAAAGTTACAATGTTATACACTTAGCGAGCCATTAGTAGAGATGATAAATACTCAATATGCTTAGCTCAAGTTGATCGCTGTCGTGTTGAATTTCGCAAAATGTAACTTTAGATAACAAAATGCATGTGTAAAAGCTAGTACACCGCATCCAGGAACTTTTTTTAGAACTAAGATAGCTTTATTTACTACCCTCTGTCTAAACTCTTTTACCATGTTCACCGGGAACTTTACCTGCACGTTTATTTCGGCCCTTGGTTAGTTTTTATATTCTCTACCAATGTTTACTGATGCTTTTATCTTGTATCTGTGTGTGTTGTAGACACTGTGTTGTGTGTGTATTTTAAACTTTACCAGTATCGTTATTCTAGCTTGATAGTGAGTACTAAAAGACATCTTATTTGTTTATATTCATAATGATAAAGTTAGATTTTTTATTACATGTGATTCTGACATGATTCTTCTCCGCTCGTCTCAGGTAAATAATGCGTCTTTCAGCTGAGCGGTGGGCGTGGTGCGTTCATGTGTTTTGGGGGCGTGGCTTTGGAAAGAGCCCAGAAGGGAGAAGGTGGAGTGAATGGAAATAATGAGCTGTCTTTAAAACAGTCGTGAGAGGTCTACAGACACTCAATTTGTATACTTTCTTTTTCAGAGTACTTACATTTTAATTATGTATTGATATATAAAGAAAGTTTAAGCAAATTTGGAAAAAAAGTTTTTTAACCAAATCTTACCTACCCTACCTTTTAATCCATGCAAGTTATACACATAAAAAAATTGTTTGCCGTGGTAATCTTTAATCAAAATCTGAAAAGTAACTTCCGGTCTTGAATGGCGTTCCCTTACCGATGACGACTGTGTGATGGCTTGGGTTTGAATATCCCTAACCACTCCCCTCCAGCCGTTAGTCTGCTATGAGCGAGAGATGGAGGGAGGAGCTTCAACTTCCGGTTCACTGGGACTTTAATAAGAAGAGCGGAATACACGCCCTACGAGCAGAAGGACTTTTATTATGGCATAGTTTCCACTTCCGCTTTTCCGGTCATGAGTGTGAGGTAACGCAGCTCTGTTGATCATATTAGACACATGTGAGTGTGTTGATGATGTGATGACGTTACTCTGTGTGTTCTCTCAGCGGCTGCTATGACACTTGTTCACACTGCAGTGAGAGTAAAGCGTTTCTGCAGAATAAAACCGGAAACCGAGGGGAACGCAGATATGATGTCATCGACAGGCCACGCCCTCACACGTCCCGGTTCATTGAGTTAAATAGCAATTTCTCACGATTTACAAATAGTTGGAAACATTTGGGATGTTGTAAGTACTCATCTGAACAAAATATATAACACTGGCCAAGTGGTTTTTGGATATTTTACTGAAAAAACATCTCATAGTGCACCTTTAAGTACTAAAATAGAAAGCTAGACCAAAAACTAAAAACCTAAACCTTAAGAAAATACCCTTAAAAATAATATTTTCACTATGACATTGCATATGTATATTTCACAAGCAATTACAAAGAAAAGGATTGGCCAAGTGACACATTGAGTTGAACATTAAAAGACTGAAATCATATTTTAAATGATATATTTCATTATATTTAAATGAAAAATTCCTAATAGTATATCAATGATAATAAAATAACACCTTCGCTCACTGGAGCAGTGGATACCTTCAGGTTCGGTTCCATTCGATCTGGACTAATGGAATCATTTGCTTGTCTTTGTGTAAAGTATATTAAACTAAGTGTCTGACCAGAGCAGATCGAGAAATACTTACAGAGATGGAGAAGACAAGCGGAGATGAGCAGCATTTCGCCAAACACTCCCATGATCCCCCGTCCTAACATGACAGGAATATGATTCAAGCTTTAAAAAAAGTCAAGAAAGATATATGCAAGTCATTGTTTATTTTTCTCAATGTCTACTCTTAATTTTCTTTCACTTCATGTCAGGGACAGCCCAAGCCTTTATGGGGCCCTAAGCATAATTTTATTTGGGGGCTCCTCGGTGCCACCAGTACGATTGACTATTGCCAGTTCTTGATAATTCGCACACCTATTATCAATTTGATTAGTTGTAGCTGTGTTCCTTATTTGCCTGTCATGTTTTTACCCTTATATGGTTTTTAATTGTAACGGTAGCAAGCCCACACGAGTGGTCAGGTGTTAACTTGCACTTAAATATTCAAAGTTTTACAGTTCAGACTGGGATATGTATGATTTTAAAAGAAGTCTCTTATGCTGAATATGCTTACAATTTTTCCACCGGGATTCTTTGATGAATAGAAAGTACAAAAGAACAACATTGATCTGAATAGAAAGCTTTTAAAGAATCCTTAAAAAAAAGTTTACACAACTGTTTTCAACACTGATAATAATCATAAATGTTTCATGATCAAATCATCAAATGACGAGGATTTCTGAAGGATCATGTGACACTGAAGACTGGAGGAATGATGATAAATTCAGCTTTGATCACAGGGATAAATTACACTTTACTATATATTCTAATAGAAAACATTTTTTTTGTAAATAGCAATAATGTTTCACAATATTACTGTCTTTTTTGACTGTATTTTTGGTCAAATTAATGCAGCCTTGGTGAGAAGGGACTTCTTTTAAACAAGAAATGTTGATGGATTTCTTTCAATTATCGGGCAACTGACGAGTGCTGGCTAACAAGCCAAATAATGGTGTCCAGCCAATGGCGCCACAAACTCGATTGTCAGAATCAATCCGTGCATATATTAGAACTTATATTAGAAACTTTTTTTTTCAAAAGTGCAGTTTATATAGAAACTGTTTTAGTCAATTTCGCGATTTCTATAAAGTAACATGCGGCAAGTCATTTCATGTGCTCTTGGGGGCCCCCTGGTGGCGAAGGGGGCCCTAAGCAGCCGCTTAGTTGGCTTATGCCTTTGGCCGGCTCTGCTTCATGTAAACACAAAGCATGGGCGTCAGTTTGGTTTGAAATGTGCTGGGGACAGAGACGCATTCAGAAGTGCATTTCCAGAGGTGCTGGGTAAAATTATGCATTCATTTTTTTCTCTCTTTCGCGCAGGTCATGTTTTGAAAGACGATGTCCTGTAGCTTACTAATGTAAATAAATCAAAATGTATACACAAATCATGTGATGATGTCCGACTCGTTTTATGAAGAAGAAAGCCGTAAGTTTTCAAAAAGCATTAGACATATGATATGACCCACTAATCTGCTTCATAAGTACCATGTTGACAATATGACATGGCCATGACGTGGTTTAATGTACACTCTAAAAAAAAAAGGATCTATATGGCACCAAAAATGGTTCTTGGCTCGTAATCATAGGAGAACCTTTTTTAGTGCTATGTAGAGCCTAGTTTCAAATCGGTTCTTTGTGTTTCCACACCCAAAGCCCCAGCTCCGAGCCAGGAAAAGTGGTTCTTAAGTAGCACCAAAACATTGCTGGGCTAGAACAGGGCTAAAAGTAAGAACCGATTACGTCAGGCCCTGGGGGCGGAGTCAACAAGACCAACACAAACTTGAGATCCACCATGTTTGAAATAGCAGCTAATGGAGCTAACAGCTGCTGCTCGTTTGCAATCTCCGTCTATACAAATTACGGCGAACTGCATGAATGCGTTGGATTCGCTGTGTTTTCGTTGTGTTTTGATGCCAATGTAGGATCGTAAAGCCGTGTGAATCAATAGTAACGCAACGTTTGCATTTTTGATGGAAGGCTTGTTCACAGCGGCGCTGTGCAGACCGATCGCTGTATGATAACGAGTCCAGCGAGAGCATACAACTCCTTATGCTTTTGATTCACTCATGCGTTTTTTTTATATATATCATACGTGGATCGGTCTGCGCAGTGCAGATGTGTCTCGAACAAGCCTGGTGTGTGTGTTTCCCGCTGCCCAGGGTTGCCAGGTTTTCATAACCAAACCCGCCCAATTGCTACTCAAAACAAGCCCAATCGCGTTCCAGGGGGGGGATTCCCCAGTAAAAATCACATTTGGGGGTAAAATGTGTGTTTTTTTGGCATGGTTGCCTACTAAAATTCGCATTCCCGGGGCTAAATATCACATAATTGGGGTCGCTTCATCCCGCGGACATGAAAAAACAGCCCGCGGCAAAACCACAGACTTGGCAACATTGCCGCTGCCTCGCTAGCGTTTCTGAGAAAGATGAGACGTATACAGTGATGTAAGACATGGCTCTGTTGTGGCTCTCAGCATGTGGAAAAGCAAACGGTTCTTAAAAGGCTCCTCAGTCGAACCAACAATGAACTGGGACTAGCTCTGGCTCTGAACTAGCTCTAGCACTGCCTTGGTGGAAAAGGGGTATCTGTGGTTATTCAGCGGTTCTTCAGTGGTGCTGTGGTGCAACCGCTGAAGAACCACTGAAGAACCGCTGAAGAACCACTGGAGAACCGCTGAAGAACCGCTGAAGAACCGCTGAAGAACCACTGGAGAACCGCTGAAGAACCTCTGAAGAACCACTGAAGAACCACTGAAGAACCGCTGAAGAACCTCTGAAGAACCACTGAAGAACCACTGAAAAACCGCTGAAGAACCGCTGAAGAACCGCTGAAGAACCACTGAAGAACCGCTGAAGAACCGCTGGAGAACCGCTGAAGAACCGCTGAAGAACCGCTGAAGAACCACTGAAGAACCACTGAAGAACCGCTGAAGAACCACTGAAGAACCGCTGAAGAACCGCTGGAGAACCGCTGAAGAACCGCTGAAGAACCGCTGAAGAACCGCTGGAGAACCGTTGAAGAACCGCTGAAGAACCGCTGAAGAACCACTGAAGAACCACTGAAGAACCGCTGAAGAACCGCTGAAGAACCACTGAAGAACCGCTGAAGAACCGCTGAAGAACCGCTGAAGAACCACTGGAGAACCGCTGAAGAACCTCTGAAGAACCTCTGAAGAACCACTGAAGAACCTCTGAAGAACCACTGAAGAACCACTGAAGAACCGCTGAAGAACCACTGAAGAACCACTGGAGAACCGCTGAAGAACCACTGAAATATGTGTTATAGCACTAAAAAAGGTTCCCCTATGATTACGAGCCAAGAACCATTTTTGGTGCCATATAGAACCTTTTTTTTTTGAGTGTACCTAAACAATGATTACCAAATTTCTCTCTCATGTTGCTCCTCATAACAACTGAAAACGGAAAAAAATCTACATTATCTCGCTCTACATTATCCCGCTTATTACATGGCTACCCACCAAATAAATCAATAATTTGACACAAAATATTGATTTAAAAAGGAGTTTATTGATTTAAACACGATTGTATTGCTTCCGCTAAAGAAAATAGTCAGTTTCGTCTCTATGGTTAGAATCCTGCCGCGTCCATAGCAACGCTCTGTTTCTCATGGCAACGGTGTGTTATACTTAGCAGAGGTTGATATCAAGAAATATAACACACCGCATTCTACAGTGGAATTCAACCAAGCCATGTAATAATTTTATTTAATTCCCAGTACAATTGACCATATCTACACACAACACAACTTCTGCACTGCAAATTTTGCCAAGATTGAAAAAGCACAAATACGTGTCGCACAGATGAACACTATAGCCTATCACACCATGATCTGACTGCTCTCAATTCACAACAACATGCATCCATCCAATCTACATCAGGCATTTTGACCAAAACTTGAAAGCATCCAATCCTCATCATCATCATCATCATCATCATCATCATCATCATCATCATCATCATCATCACAACTATTCCAGAATTCAGCAATAGATTCAAGCAATAATTAAACAAGATACTGACTACTCCACAATCATCTCCACCAATGCTTGCTGGCTGTACGAACGCAAACCGTAACTAGCTAAAGCAGCAGAACGGCTAAATTGAACTCAAGGTTTTCAAAAAAAAAGTGCTGAGTACAAAATGACTCCGTAAAATATCCAAAACCACTTGGCCAGTGTTATATATTTTGTTCAGTTGAGTACTTACAGTATCCCAAATGTTTCCAACTATTTGTAAATCGTGAGAAATTGCTATTTTACTCAATGAACCGGGACGTGTGAGGAAGTCGCCTGTCAATAGCGTCATATCTGCGTTCTCCTCGGTTTTTGGTTTTATTAAGTGTCATAGCAGCCGCTGAGCGAACACACAGAGTAACGTCATCACATCATCAACACACTCAGATGTGTCTAATATGATCAACAGAGCTGCGTTACCTCACACTCATGACCGGAAAAGCGGAAATGGCGGCGCGACTGTGTCATAATAAAAGTCCCGCCGGTTAAGTTACATAGTGCAGCTTTAAAACGTTGGTGCAATTAATCGCGATTAATTACAGAAAGAAATGTGATTAATTCGTAAAACATTTATTTATCAATTGACACTAATTTAGAACGATTTTTAGAACTATATCTTTATGGTTAACGCTCTTGTGAACGGGACTTTACCGATGTGAGTTTTTGTTTTAGAAGCGGTTTCTAGCGGCTGGAACAACAACACAAAGTATGGCAATGATAATCTCAGGTATTGTTTATGTGCTTTGTTTAATGTTAAAAGCGCGTAATGTAACTTTGAATATAATTTAGTGCTCCCAGCTTTGTAGCCGTACTAAAAGTGATAGGCCTACCTCAGATCGTGAAATTAAACATAAACAAGAACGTTCAAACGCTCAGCAAACAAGTGTAGTCTAGGAGAAAGATTGTTTTAGTAAAAGTCCCGCCCACACGCTGTTCTGATTGGTTGCGGTTTTTGATTGACTTTGTCGCATCTCATAGTCGCATCTATAGTGTGGACAGCTGGACTCTTATTGCATCGCGTCTGGTTTGGACACGGTGTTAATTATACAAATAAAAATAAAATCTCTCATAATAGGAGATTTAATATAATAAAATAAATAGGAACTTCTGAAGTAACGAAAGCTGTATTAATCTTCCATTTTATTACACATAGTATTAAAACAGAATCCCAAATGACACATACAATCTCTCTTTTATACAAAATCCCAAAAATGCACATACAAATATTAAAAGTACTTCACCTGATGTGTTCTGCCTGTATGCTTCAGGTGGGGTCAAGCAGTCAGGAGTGTGTGTCTCTATCTGACAGCAGAGCTCTGTTCATAGACTCATATTTACTGATATCCATGCAGATAATAATGCAAATCACCTTAGTGACCCTGCAGCAGGCACAGGAATATATTGCTATATACAGCAGACTACTTTGCTTAATATGATGCAAACAGGAGGATTCTAGCGAACACAATCACATATGAAATCGATTTCTATGTTTTAATTTGACGAGTGAATCGAGAGTTTTTGTTTCAGTACCATTTGTAAAAACATTTCAGTTGTAATCAGAGGTGTCAAAAGTATTCGCATTCATTACTCAGGTAGAAGTATAGATACTGGGGTTTAAAAAGACTTCTGTAGAAGTTGAAGTATCAACTCAAGCTTTTTACTCAAGTAAAAGTGTAAAAGTAACTGGTTTCAAAACTACTTAAAGTATAAAAGTAAAAGTAATGTAAGGGGAAAAAAATGCCATTAAAGGGGTAGTTCACCCAAAAATGAAAATTCTGTCATAATTTACTCAAATTGTTCCAAACCTGTATGAGTTTCTTTGTTCTGAAGATTGAAGAATTTTTGTAACAAGCAGATTATATGCAACCATTGACTGCCATAGCATTTTCCCCCTACTATGGCAGTCAATGGTTGCTCTATCTGCTTGGTTACAAACATTCTTCAAAATATCTTCAGAACAAAAACTCATACAGGTTTGGAACAACTTGAGGGTGAGTAAATGATGACAGAATTTTCATTTTTGGGTGAAGTATCCCTTTAAGGACAAAAGATTAGGTCGCGCCACAGTGCATACCCCACCTCCTCAAAAAAACATTTTTCTGAAGGCCATAATGACTATAATGTTATATTAAAAAGTTAATGTTGAACATTTTTAGATGCACTTGGCAACGCGTTTCAGCCGCATATATTCCCATTGAAAATGAACGCATTTTAGGACAATGCAAATACATTAAAGAACCATATTGTGTACTACTGAGCATTAACGTGTTTCATGGAGTGGAAGATTTGATGACTAGTTGCCTATAAATATTGTAAAGGTGCAAAAAGTCAAAATTCAGAGGCATGTTATCAATAACCATTTTTTGAATGTGTGATCAGTGTGGCCAGATTGGGTCAACAATTTCCAGCCCAAAAACCTCACCAAATGTACAATTATATATTTTTTTTAAAATGGTTATTGATAACATGCCTGGTTATTGATAACAAGTTTGCACCTCTTACAATACTTATAGGCAACTAGTCACTCCAAGAAAAAAACCCAAAACTTTAACTGCCAAAATAATGTGATATTATTTTATTGCCATACCAATCAATGTTGATAAGTAAGTTACCATTTTATCTCCTTAAAGCATAACATTGATGATTAAAAAAAAAAAAAAAAATTCCCAGTAAAACGGTTCAAATATGACTATATGTCCAGGTAGAAACTGTCAAAACCGCAATCCCTTAGAAAAACACAAGATTTTCAATGTCAACAGTAAGAAGCCAATTTACGCGCAAAAAGTGCCCAATATAGAGATTGGAAAAAGCAATGTAATTAACAGGCATTTCACACGTTAATGCACACACCAATGTCAAAATGCGTAATTCATTTATACTGTAGGCTACAATAATCCGTCAACAAATACATAACAACAATGCGCTTACCCTTGTGTTGCACTTTGCTTTGACAAAACTACAGTATGTCTTTCGTGAAGTACATGGCACATGCATTTAGCACAGTCAAAACGGATTAGTCGTTGATTTAAACATCTTTCAGCAGCTGTCGGGGTTGCTAGTTGCAGATGTCCTAAGTGTGTGTATGATGATGGACAGGAGTCACGGTTATATTTATAAAGAGTCTTCGAGTCACAGGTGTAATTCACGTTTGAGAGTTGAGTCAGTCCCACTCTTTACTGTAGATACAACTTACTGTATATTTATGCCACTGGCATAGCGATCACTGGAATATACAGCTACGAGTCATCGCGCTAAAAACCCGGCTAAAGTCATGAATGAGGCTGAGCACGTCTGCCTGCTGATCGCTGATTGGCTGAAAGTGCGTGCTCGTCGGCGAGAACCCGCCCTATCTGGCAACATGGTGTGTGATTTGTGCAGGTGCAGGCGTGATTGATCGCCTACAACCCAATAGGGTGTCGGAATGGTTTGTGTTTATCCTTCTCATCCAACCACAATCAAATTCACTCTGTCTGGATGGCGCGATTTATCTGGATAGTTTTTTTTATTTTATGACAAGCCGGAATGAAAACATGCCGAAATGGAATAGGAGTAACGAGGCTATTTTTAAAATGTAAGGAGTAGAAAGTACAGATAATTGCTTGAAAATGTAAGGAGTAGAAGTAAAAAGTAGGCTGAAAAATAATTACTCCAGTAAAGTATAGATACTCAAAATTTCTACTTAAGTAAGGTAACGAAGTATTTGTACTTCGTTACTTGACACCTCTGGTTGTAATATCATTTCTATAGGCAATATTTATTTATTACATGGAATATAAATAGTATTATGTAACCAAACAGGCATAACATGCAGGTGGATAACACTGATGATCTCTTCATCACCTGTTAGTGGGTGGGATATATTAGGCAGCAAGTGAACATTTTGTCCTCAGAGTTGATGTGTTAGAAGCAGGAAAAATGGCCAAGCGTAAGGATTTGAGTGAGTTTGACAAGGGCCAGATTGTGATGGGTCAGAGCATCTCCAAAACTTGTGGGGTGTTCCCGGTCTGCAGTGGTCAGTCTCTATCTAAAGTGCTCCAAGGAAGGAACAGTGTATTCCCTGGTGGCTGTGGCTCTTTCAGCAGATAATGCGCCGCCACAAAGCACAAATGCTTCAGGAATGGTTTGAGGAGCACAACAACGAGTTTGAGGCGTTGACTTGACCTCCAAATTCCCCAGATCTCAATCCAATCGAGCATCTGTGGGATGAGCTGAACAAACAAGTCTGATTCATGGAGGACCCACCTCGCAACTTACAGGACTTAAAGGATCTGCTGCTAACATCTTGCTGCTAGATACCACAGCACACCTTCAGGGGTCTAGTGGAGTCCATGCCTCGACGGGTCAGGGCTGTTTTTGCAGCAATGATCTATATATATATATGTGTATTATTTAAAGAAAGTTACAAAAATACATTTGTGCTAACAAACATACAGTATTTGATATCCTTTAATAATTTTTTACCAGTGGGTCATTTAAAAAAAAAAAAAAAACATTTCTGTACTTTTATCTTTAAAAAAAATTTGAACAAAATCAAACACTGTATATTAAAAAATAACTTACCTAATTCAGATATCACCATCAGATGCCCAAGACACAAAGTGCCATTACAAACAAAGAACCATTTTTTTCTGATTAACCTCTGTGTTATTATATTTAGATGTTAGGAAAACACCTCATAGAGGAAATACGTTTCCAAGTGGAAACATTGTAGCTGCAAGTTTGCATGCTGAACACAATATCATATTTCAGAAATGTCATGGACATACTGTGAACTGAATACTAATAAATGTATAAAGAAAAGAAAAAATTGCACCCAGCAGGGGGAGGCAGTTCCATATGTACCAGTAAAGACCCTTTCCTATAACATAAATTATTATCTTATAACACTGCATTTGTAAATTAAATTAAATTAAATTAAATTAAATTAAATTAAATTAAATTAAATTAAATTAAATTAAATTAAATTAAATTAAATTAAATTAAATTAAATTAAATTAAATTAAATTAAATTAAATTAAATTAAATTAAATTAAATTTCGCAATATAAAAGTCCTTTGAGCGGTCTGCGCATGCGCGTGTCAGCTGATTCCCCGCTCACCTGTTTGAAGTTGAGGCGCGTGGCTCAGGTAAACGCTCAGTCTCCGGTGTTCTCGGCTGCGGGTGTTATTATGGTGGCGATAAGAAATCTATGCCAGAGCTTCTGTCGGCTGGCCAGAGGAGCGTCTTTACAGAGAAAGCTCAGCAAGAGTCGCGTGTTGAAGATGCGCTCGAGCGAGCATCAGGTGAGCGAGTATCATGCACATCTGGATGAATACAAACGCCTTTGATTGAATGTGTAGTGAACATTAAATGAATGTAACATGGGGGAAAGTGGCCCTCTGAAGAATAATGTGCTTTACTTTTACAGTGTAACATATTTAGATATAAGTTTAGCATGTGCAGGAGGATGATGATGATGATGATGATGCATTGCTAGTTTAGTTGTTTTACAAAATGTAAATTATTCAAAGGGGCTATCTTACCTCACCCCGGATAAACTAGTACAGAATCTAGTACAATAATGAGGACATTCAAAATCATATTTTCAACATTGTATCTTATTATGACGTAGCATGCCATATTTTAGAATTTTTTTATCTCACTATTATGACTTTTAAAATCATATTTTTGACTTTTTATCTAATAATGAGGACTTTTAAAATCATATTTTCAACATTTTCTTATAATTGTCATATTTTTGACTTTTTATCTCACTATTATGACACTTAAAATCATATTTTTGACTTTCTATCTAATAATGAGGACATTCAAAATCATATTTTAAACGTTTTATCTTATAATAATGACTTAGCATGTCGTATTTTCGACTTATCTCACTATTATGACTTTTAAAATCATGTTTTTTACTTTTTTTCTAATAATGAGGACATTCAAAATCATATTTTCAATGTTTTATCTTATAATTATGACTTAGCATGTCGTATTTTCGACTTTTTATCTCACTATTATGACTTTTAAAATCATGTTTTTTTAACTTTTTTTCTAATAATGAGGACATTCAAAATCATATTTTCAATGTTTTATCTTATAATTATGACTTAGCGTGTCATTTTTGACATTTTATCTAATAATGAGGACATTCAAAATCATTATTTTCAATGTTTTATCTTATAATTATGACTTAGCGTGTTGTATTTTCGACTTTTTATCACACTATTATGACTTTTAAAATCATATTTTTGACTTTCTATCTAATAAATATATTAAATATTGACAATTTAGTTGAATAACTGGCACCGCATAATTCCAGTAAAACAGATGCTTCTGAACATTCAAGTTATTCTGTGACTTATGAATATGTTCATATTTAATTGTCCATATTGTAATTGAAGATATGTCGTCATAGTAACACTACGAATGCAAAATTGAATGATTTCACTCAACTAACCTACAGCGAAAATGTCTAGAATGTACATCTATTAAATAATAACCCCATTAATTATGATACTTATTAAATTGAAACTTAACAACATTAGTAGCAACATGCCACAATTCTCATCTGGGTCATCTTACCCCAAGGGTCTAATTTGATCTTTTATACTTCAAAATAATCACTATAATGTTTACTCCACAGATCCCTCATTAACAAATAGACACAATAACAGGAACGATTTCATCTCTTAAATGTGTTGGTGTGTGTTTTTGGTCATAATTTAGACTTTAAAATCTAAATTCAGCTTTTTATCTCATAATTAGGAATTTTAATCATAATTTAGATTTTTAAGTCATATTTTTTACTTCAAATCCAACATTTAGAATTTTTAAAGTCCTGATTTCAACTGTTCATCTCACAATGACTTGGCGTGTCATATTTTTCACTTTTTTATCTCACTATTATGACTTTTTAAATCATATTTTCAACGTTGTACGTCATAATTATGACTTGGCATGTCGTATTTTCGACTTTTTATCTAATGAGGACTTTCAAAATCCTATTTTCAACATTTTCTTATAATTATGACTTAGCGTGTCATCTTTTAGACTTTTTATCTAATAATGAGGACATTCAAAATCATATTTTCAACGTTTTATCTTATAATTATGACTTAGCATGTCGTATTTTCGACTGTTTATCTCACCATTATGACTTTTAAAATCATATTTTTTTTACTTTTTTTCTAATAATGAGGACATTCAAAATCATATTTTCAACATTTTATCTTATAATTATGACTTGGCGTGTCATATTTTTGACATTTTATCTAATAATGAGGACATTCAAAATCATATTTTCAACGTTTTATCTTATAATTATGACTTAGCATGTCATTTTTGACATTTTATCTAATAATGAGGACATTCAAAATCATATTTTCAACATTTTATCTTATATTTATGACTTGGCGTGTCATATTTTTGACATTTTATCTAATAATGAGGACATTCAAAATCATATTTTCAACGTTTTATCTTATAATTATGACTTGGCATGTCTATTTTTGACTTTTTATCTCTTTATTATGACTTTTTAAATCATATTTGACATTTTATCTAATAATGAGGGCATTCAAAATCATATTTTCAACATTTTATCTTATAATTATGACTTAGCATGTCGTATTTTCGACTTTATCTCACCATTATGACTTTTAAAATCATATTTTCAACATTTCATCTTATAATTAGGATTTAGCATTTCACATTTTCGACTTTTTACCTCACTATTATGACTTTTAAAATCATATTTTTGACTTTTTATCTAATAATGAGGACATTTATCTCTTAATTATGACTTTATGAGCTTTATGAGCTGATCAGTAATGTTGTTGAATATTCAGATGAAATGACAGATTGTGTCATCTGCGGTCAGGCATTTTTATTATTTTACTCCTTCAAATTTCCAAAATACATATTTCTTTGTGTGTCCTATTAATGGATAAAGAAAGAAAATGTTGTTGATTCAATAGAAAAGCATGTTGTCACACGATATAAAGCAAGTTTTTAGCTATCTAAAGCAGCAGACATGTTAAAGCTGATATCAAACCGTAGTTGACATTAAGCACATGTCATTTATTGCGCATTAATAATTGTTGTCCACAGTAATCCGTCTGCTCTCCTTCTCTGCATGTGAGGCCTCGTTGAATTCCTCTCCTCAAGCACAGTGAAGATGTCCGTGTCCTTGCAGCTTCTCCTGTCATGAAACCGGTGGGCTTAAGCGCTGTTGGTGCTCCTAACAGGTCGAGGTTCTCCTCTGTGGTTGTTGTTTGTGTAATTCTCTGTTCGTTTGAATGGATAGGTGTCTAGGTGGGCACCACACAAAGGGTTGCTTACAGACAAGAAAGAGGTTTTAGTCAGAGCAACCACAGTTCCTCTTGCGGTGTGTTGCTATGGTAAGACTTCCCTTTCAAACAGGAAGTGACAGAGCTGTAAGAAAGAGGGGTGGCAGGCAGCGTAGCCGTAGAGGGGAACAGTCTGGAGAGAGACATCCTCGGTGTGGGCACGGTCGACCCGATCCTGATGTGGCCATGTCCAAGAACATGAAGACTCTGGCAGTGCCAGCGGGTCAGATGGTGAGTGGGGTTCAGGCCTGCTGCTGCTGCTGCTGCTGCTGCTGCTTCACCGGCTCATTCTGATGGGTGTGTGACGCGAGAGCTGCTTTATTGTGGGATCATGATCATGTGTTTAACCTCGCATCAAAATGACAATTTCAACTGCATGCTAAAGACAAGATATTTAAACTCTAGAAAGTGGCGTTTGGTTGACCATTTGGCTTGATGTGCTGCTGCATTTCCTGATGTTTTCTTCTGCTTGGCTTGTTTAGTCCTGGTCCGTTTTCTTTCCACATTGAGTCCGAGGGGACTTTGCGTTTGCAAACTGTCTGTGTGAGGATGAGATTGTCCCCTAGAAGTTGATGATTGTTTTTGGGATGTCTTTTTAAAGGGAAATATGAGTAATATGTGTATTAGTGCTTTCAATTGATTAAAAAGATTAACTAATTAATCGCACCTAACGTTAAAGTTTTTAATATCTTTATATTGTACTAATAATGTATTTAATCTCCAAATGAATGTAGAAACAATATAAAGACCGTAGCCTAAAATTAAAATATTTTTATGAATGAAGGATCCAGATTCACACCCTTTCAGATGATCATATCCGGATTAGTGCTCCAAATGTGGTTCCATTCACAGTGTGGGCTAGTGATGTGAAGAACAGGTAGAAGAGGCACTTTAGTGTTTGAAGAGAAACATCCCAAACATCCCTGAAACAGTCCGACCCCTACAGAGACATTAAAGAGACATGGTGATGGAAAGAAATATGAAATTTTATATTTTAGAATGTTTTCTCACAAAAATGCTGTGTCCCTTCAAGAAACTTTGTAATCATTCTTAAAGTTAATGCAAAGTCTCTTGTGGGAGTGCAAAACATTTGCGAGAGAACAGTAAAAAAATATTTTTTTTCCTCCCATCAGCATGTCCCTTTAGGGTTTCTGTAGCCCCTCATGATAGACTGACACACACACACACACACTGACGCACACACACTGACGCACAGACACAGGCAGTCACACACACACACACACACACACACACACACATGCACGCAGTCACACACACACACGCACGCAGTCACACACACACACGCACGCAGTCGCACACACACACACGCAGGGCCGGCTCTGTAAATCTGGGGGCCCTAAGCAGGATAATTTTGGGGCCCTGCCTTGCAGTGAATAATGGAGTATTGCACCGCAAACCAGCAACTGTATACAATCTAACACTTACACATTTCATCTGTATATCTTTTAACATGATTGCCTACAATTATTTTACTGCTTATTAAAGTACACTCACTGAAACAGTAAAAGTAAAGATTACAGATTTGCAAATTTCTTTCATACCTAAGGTCAATTTGTTGTAAACAAATAAATATTAATTATTTTTGCATTAACAATATATAGCTAACTTACAACATTAGCCATAGTGGTATGCGGCTCGCTATGCTCTACTGAAGCAGCAGTAGAGTCACCTCCTCCAGCTGTTGAGATTACAATATAATTAATAATAAATACAGTATGCAGAGTAGATAAAACACATTAATTTTAAATTAATATTAAAGTACAATTAGACAACATAGTGAATTATGATTATAAAACACATTTTTTTATTGGCAAGAGGAAAATTAGCTATGTTGAAGTTGCGCACAAAACTATTCAAAAGAAAGGCGGTGGGAAATATTTACTTGTGTCATCTCTGGTGTCAGCCTCCTGAAATGTTTCTCCACGACCACCAAAATATTTAAGAATGGCTCCTCCTGAGAAAGTGACATTTAGTTTTTTACAATTATGTTAAGGGTAAATTAAAAGAAATCCAATGTTAAATTATATTATTTAATTATTGGTTGATTAACATACTGTTCATATTTTAAACCTTCACAGCATGGAGTGAGATATTTTTTACCTTTTATGATTACATACAGTAATACATTCACTGTAAAAAAAAATCAGGTCCCCAATTGAAAATTTTCTAGTGAGCGATCACATCTAAAATATTCAGTTGGCCAAATTTAATTTCTTGAATTTTAATTGAATTAAATTGCATCAATTCACATTAATTCAATTTGGCCAACTGAAACATTTAGATGTGATCGCTCACTAGAAAATTTTCAATTGGGGACCTGCTTTTTTTTACAGTGTTCTTTACTAAAATTGACCACAAATCCATTTTGCTTTTAGGTGTCTTGTATCGATCATCATTCAATAATGTTTCAGAGAGGACACTGTGTTTTCTTTAGGTTTAAATGGTCTGGGCGATTTAGCTTAACAATATATAAAATATTTCATAATAGTATATAGATTAATATTTATTAATAATCTTTAATGTCCTATTCAGTTAAGACCATAAGAAAAAGCTTGTATTTAACCGCTTTATTTTAAACTTAATTTTGATTTTGACTGTCAAATGATTGCTCTTTCTCTTCCTTTTTATTTTCTTTCTCTCGAATGTTCAATAATTAAACAATTTTTTATTGTAATAAGCGTCTATTGAGACAAAGATTTTTCGTTTTTTTCTTTCCCAGAACTAGTGTAGGTCATGTAACGTTAACTGTTAAAAAGAAAATACATTCATAGGAGGTGGGTCTGTCTCTACGCGGTCTGTAGCCCAGAGCTGGGGCCGACGGCTGGACCATAGCGCAAGCAATGTTGATTCAGCATAATCGACGGACAGCTAACGTTATGCTGCGGTCACACCAAACGCAAATAGAGTGTCTGGCGCGAGTGATTTGATTTCAATGTTAAGTCAATGGAAAGGCACGTTGACGAGCGTCTGGAGGTCCCGCGGCGCGGAAGGCGCTTTTCGCGCGGTGCGAATGACGCGAATTGAGCGTCTTGCGTGATAAACTGCGGCGACGCTGGCGAGTGCAATCTGTAGTTAGGGGGCCCCCTAGTGGCGGCGGGGCTCTAAGCAGCCGCTTAGTTCGCTTATAGGGAGAGCCGGCTCTGCACACACGCACGCAGTCGCACACACACGCACGCAGTCGCGCACACACGCACGCAGTCGCACACACACGCACGCAGTCGCACACACACGCACGCAGTCACACACGCACGCAGTCGCACACACACACGCACGCAGTCGTGCACGCAGTCACACACACGCACGCAGTCACACACACGCACTCAGTCGCAAACGCACGCAGTCACGCACTCAGTCGCAAATGCACGCAGTCGCACACGCACGCAGTCACTCACACGCACGCAGTCACACGCACGCAGTCACACACACGCACGCAGTCACACGCACGCAGTCGCAGACAAGCACGCAGACGCACACACACACGCACGCAGACACGCACACACGCAGGCAGGCACGCACGCAGACGCACACACACACGCACGCAGACACATACACACTGACGCGCAGACACACGCACGCACGCAGTCGCACACGCACGCACGCACGCAGTCACACGCGCACGCACGCAGTCACGCACGCACGCACACACACGCACGCAGTCACACGCGCGCAGTCGCAGACACGCAGGCACGCAGACACACACCCACCCACAAACGCAGACACACCACGCACGCACATGCACACACGCACGCACGCACGCACGCACGCACGCACGCACGCACGCAGGCACGCAGACACACCACGCGCACACACGCAGACACACCAAGGCAAGGCAAGGCAAGTTTATTTGTGTAGCACATTTCATACACAGTGGCAATTCAAAGTGCTTTACACACCTCGCACGCAGACACACCACACATGCGCACACACACACGCAGGCACGCAGACCAGCACCTGTTAGTGGGTGGGATATATTAGGCAGCAAGTGAACATTTTGTCCTCAGAGTTGATGTGTTAGAAGCAGGAAAAATGGGCAAGTGTAAGGATTTGAGCGAGTTTGACAAGGGCCAGATTGTGATGGATAGACCAGTGGTTCCCAAACCTGTCCTGGAGGACCACAAACACTGCACATTTTGAATGTCTGAAATGGGTGTGTCAGATATAGGGAGACAAAATGTGCAGGGCTGGTGGTCCTCCAGGACAGGTTTGGGAACCACTTGGCTAGACGACTGGGTCAGAGCATCTCCAAAACTGCAGCTCTTGTGGGGTGTTCCCGGTCTGCAGTGGTCAGTCTCTATCAAAAGTGCTCCAAGGAAGGACCAGTGGAGAACCGGCCACAGGGTCATGAAGGAACAGTGGAGAACCGGCCACAGGGTCATGAAGGACCAGTGGAGAACCGGCCACAGGGTCATGAAGGACCAGTGGAGAACCGGCCACAGGGTCATGAAGGAACAGTGGAGAACCGGCCACAGGGTCATGGAGGAACAGTGGAGAACCGGCCACAGGGTCATGAAGGAACAGTGGAGAACCGGCCACAGGGTCATGAAGGACCAGTGGAGAACCGGCCACAGGGTCATGAAGGACCAGTGGAGAACCGGCCACAGGGTCATGAAGGAACAGTGGAGAACCGGCCACAGGGTCATGGAGGAACAGTGGAGAACCGGCCACAGGGTCATGGAGGAACAGTGGAGAACCGGCCACAGGGTCATGAAGGACCAGTGGAGAACCGGCCACAGGGTCATGAAGGACCAGTGGAGAACCGGCCACAGGGTCATGGAGGAACAGTGGAGAACCGGCCACAGGGTCATGGAGGAACAGTGGAGAACCGGCCACAGGGTCATGGAGGAACAGTGGAGAACCGGCCACAGGGTCATGGAGGAACAGTGGAGAACCGGCCACAGGGTCATGGAGGACCAGTGGAGAACCGGCCACAGGGTCATGGAGGACCAGTGGAGAACCGGCCACAGGGTCATGGAGGACCAGTGGAGAACCGGCCACAGGGTCATGGAGGACCAGTGGAGAACCGGCCACAGGGTCATGGAGGACCAGTGGAGAACCGGCCACAGGGTCATGGAGGACCAGTGGAGAACCGGCCACAGGGTCATGGAGGACCAGTGGAGAACCGGCCACAGGGTCATGGAGGACCAGTGGAGAACCGGCCACAGGGTCATGGAGGACCAGTGGAGAACCGGCCACAGGGTCATGGAGGACCAGTGGAGAACCGGCCACAGGGTCATGGGCGGCCGAGGCTCATTGATGCCCGTGTGGAGTGAAGGCTGGCCCGTGTCGTCCGATCAAACAGACGAGCTACTGGAGCTCAAACTGCTCAAGAAGTTAATGCTGGTTCTGATAGAAAGGTGTCAGAATACACAGAGCATCTCAGTTTGTTGTGTATGGGGCGGCACAGCCGCTGACCAGTCAGGGTGCCTATAATTTATATATTTTTTGCATTGTACAAATAAAAACAATCTATGGTGTTACTATGTCGCTCTGTGTGTAAGAAGAAATAAACGAGTGCATGTTGAGCCACAGAGAAAATGAGCATTTCTCAATCAGGTTTCCACATCCTTTCCATGGCAATGAGACTTTCAATCACACAGACGTGTTTGGCCAGAGAGTCACTGGAAAGTGAACCTTATTATTAACACCTCGTATGCTTTTTGCTCATGTGTGACACACTGTCTGAAGAGCCGTGTCATGTCTCCTAATCAGCTTTCCAAGTCGAACACACCCATTTCCTGTGTGAGCTGAGAAGACATGCAGCTGTTACAACTTCCTGTGATGCGTTACTCACTTAATTCATGACTGATACTGCAGGCCCAATGATTTAATGCTAGACTGATGGTGTGTGTTTGTTTGCTCCTGCAGACCCAGGCGGTTTCTGATGGCGGTAAGTTTCATTTCTGCACATTGTAGAATAAGCCCGTCAACATCATGAACTTTGTGCTGACGCTTAATTATTATATAAATCATTGTGGTTTTGTTCATGTCACTTACAATCTTAGCCTAATTCATGATTGTTTTTATATATAATATCATATAATATATAATATAATATCATATAATATATAATATAATAATATATAATATAATATAATATAATATAATATAATATAATATAATATATAATATAATATAATATATAATATAATATAATATAATATATAATATAATATAATATAATATATAATATATAATATAATATAATATAATATAATATAATATATAATATATAATAATGTAATATATAATATAATATATAATAATGTAATATATAATATAATATAATATATAATATAATATAATATAATTATAATATTATTTATATTATACTAAATTAAATGTATTGTATTGTATTATATTATATTATATTATATTAAAATAAATTGTATATTATATTAAATTATATCATATTAAATCATATATTATATTGTATTATATTATATTAAATAAATTATATATATATTATATCATATTAAATTATATTATAATATATCAATTTATTATATTGTGTGTGTATATATATATATATATATATATATATATATATATATATTACTAAATTAAATGTATTGTATTATATTAAATATTATATGAAGTATATAACATGTAAATAAAATGTATAATGTTAATTATATTATGATTATTTATTATATTAATTATATTATATTTATTATGCATTGTGATTAAATCCTCAAACTTTTAATAAAGTTTTGTATGTATGTGTGTATATATATATATATATATATATATATATATATATATATATGTATATGTGTGTGTATATTATATAATATAAAATTTAAATAAATATATATTCTTTGTTTCACTGGAAAAATAGACACGATATTGTACATTTTGATTGCATTTCTTTAAGTGCTTAAATGTCCTTTATTTGAATGGTAATTATTGCAGTTATCTCAAATAATTGCGACTAGATCAAATAACTACGATCAGACAATTAATGAATAATGGCGTCAGGCCTTCTGTAGATCTTGCTGTAACATCAGTCCTGTGGTCCGATCACTCAATCCAGCCACGCTCTTTTATACAGAGCTGAACCTGAAGTTATCCAGCTGTGGCAGCAGCTCCAGCCTATCAGAGAGCTCGAGCGGGTCAGGTGGTCATCAGTGCGCTGATGGTCCAGCCAGTCGGGTGGTCAGCTGGGCGGTGTGTTTCGAGCGGCTGCTTGAAGACCATGTCGGGGTGCGATACTTTACTGTAAGTTTTTAGACTTCTTGCCACAATAACAATAAACACTATTGAGTGCAATATCATCTTAACGCACTACTATTTATTCACATTATCTATATTATTGTAAACTGTACATATGTTCATATCTGTAAATGTGCTTTTTCATATACTTATTCTTTAATTTCATTTTTATTTGTCTTGTTGTATTTGTGTGCACTCTGGGGAAGCTTCATTTACAATAAAGATGCAAATAAGACGGGTTCTAATCAGTGTCGAAAAAAAAGTATATACACTCACCAAAAGGATAATTAGGAACACCATACTAATACTGTCTTTGACCCCCTTTCGCCTTCAGAACTGCCTTAATTCTACATGGCATTGATTCAACAAGGTGCTGAAAGCATTCTTTATAAACGTTGGCCCATATTGATAGGACAGCATCTTGCAGTTGATGGAGATTTGTGGGATGCACATCCAGGGCACGAAGCTCCCGTTCCACCACATCCCAAAGATGCTCTATTGGGTTGAGATCTGGTGACTGTGGGGGCCATTTTAGTTCAGTGAACTCATTGTCATGTTCAAGAAACCAATTTGAAATGATTGGAGCTTTGTGACGGTGCATTATCCTGCAGGAAGTAGCCATCAGAGGATGGGGACATGGTGGTCATAAAGGGATGGACATGGTCAGAAACAATGCTCAGGTAGGCTGTGGCATTTAAACGATGTTCAATTGGCACTAAGGGGCCTAAAGTGTGCCAAGAAAACATCCCCCACACCATTACACCACCACCAGCAGCCTGCACAGTGGTAACAAGGCATGATGGATCCATGTTCTCATTCTGTTTACGCCAAATTCTGACTCTACCATCTGAATGTCTCAACAGAAATCAAGACTCATAGACTAGGCAACATTTTTCCTCGGTTGTAACGAGTGGTTATTTCAGTCAAAGTTGCTCTTCTATCAGCTTGAATCAGTCGGCCCATTCTCCTCTGACCTCTAGCATCAACAAGGCATTTTGGCCCACAGGACTGCCGCATACTGGATGTTTTTTTGGACCATTCTTTGTAAACCCTAGAAATGGTTGTGCGTGAAAATCCCAGTAACTGAGCAGATTGTGAAATACTCAGACCGGCCCGTCTGGCACCAACAACCATGCCACGCTCAAAATTGCTTAAATCACCTTTCTTTCCCATTCTGACATTCAGTGTGGAGTTCAGGAGATTGTCTTGACCAGGACCACACCCCTAAATGCATTGAAGCAACTGCCATGTGATTGGTTGATTAGATAATTGCATTAATGAGAAATTGAACAGGTGTTCCTAATAATCCTTTAGGGGAGTGTGTATTATATTATATATATATATATATATAAAATTATTACTTAGTATGTCCTCCATAATTTTAAGTATACGGCTCTGACTCTTCTTGGCGTCGAGTGTGCAGGTTCATGATAAATTGTCCCATGTGTCCTGTTTAACTCCTGGAGGATGAGCTCCTTAAATGCCCTGTGTTGCTCACCTCAGAACCTCCCACAGGTGCTCGAGAGTGTTAAGAAAACAAGTCAGCTCGCCAGTATGCCAGTTTTTTTTGGTTTTATAATTCTGACGTAGTCAGACCAATGTCGTCTGCAAATTATGCAAGACCATCGTCCCGACCAAGACCGGTAATACCACAAACTTGTTTTACCAGCCTTGCTTATACTTTTGTCTGGCTCCTCCGCTGACAGCGTTCATTTGGGGACGTGTTTATACTCGACGCGCTCGCCGTTGTGCTATTGTTGACTCTGGCTGAATCCGAAAACGCCCCCCTAAACCATCAATCACTATGCCCTACTTTAATCCACTGATACAGTTCACTTGAAGGAGTGAATGAAACCAAGTGAGCGAATTCCAACTCATTATTGTGGTGCAAAGTGGAATAGAATGAGTGCACTCAATAACGTCCACTATCGTTTTGGACACCCCTACAAATGACTGTCCCTTAAAATAATGCCCTATTTAAGGGTATAGGGGGTGATTTCGGATTCAGCCTTTGAAACTACATGGAGAGGTAATGTTACTCTGCATCAGTGCCTTATGACAAAATGTCTAAACGGTAAGAGTTACAAAGAAATAACGGAGGCACTGCACCTTAATGTTAAGAGATAATTGTTAAGTGTTCATTGTGATTTTAGACTTGTGTTTATATTTGAATTATTTGAGTATTTTCCATGGTTGTGTTGACATTTCTGCCTTTATAACTGAGGGGATTATAATCAGAGGAAGGTAAAAATATTTTTCTGGTCCTTATTTTAAATAGGTCTTAAAAAATATCAAATATCGATATCGACCGATATGAAAAACTTGTATCGTGATACAGTTTTCAGCCATATCGCCCAGCCCTACTGAAACTAGTAAAAAACACTTGCGTGGCGTTGCACTGGGTGTATGATAGAGCCCAATATCTCTAAAGAACCCTAACATGTCTTCTAATTAAAGAGTACTTGCTGAATTTAAGTTTTAGAGGAGGTGTACTCATTTATGCTGTGCACTGTATACACAATATATTTAACAAGATTTATATACAAGTATGTCCAACTTTATCCGTATGCACACAGTACACTCACATAAAGCGATATGGCGAATCTCAGCTGCTTGAATTGCTTGTATTGTTGCAAAATGTCACTATATTACCATCCAGAGCTGAGACTATAAGGCATGGAGATGTTACAATATTATAAACATTAACATAATTTTATGTGAAGCTGCTTTGTTAGGTATAGTGATATAAACAGACAACCTAAAAGTTAAAGGGGTACTACACTGCTGGCAAAATGGGCTTTCGATAAAACTCGGCTCCCTATGTAAGGTGAAAAAAAAAAAAACGGTGCTACCTGACTAGAGTAAACTGAGAAATGAGGCTGTTGTCTTCTCATTTGGCTAATCGGTAGGAAAACTTCAACACCCATAATGCACTGGGCATGTTGCCTTCCGAGGCCACTCCCACCCGTCTGCTATGGATACACTTGTCAGTCAAATATCACCTTGATTTAGTAGGAAATACTCCTTGGCAAACTTTTATTCATGGGGACTTGTATTGTTCCCTGGTGAGGAGAATCATACAGCTTGTTGAAGGTGTGCTACGTTTCAAGAGAGATGGCTTTCACTTTTTTCAGATATAAAATAAAACAAATGATTTCATGTCGTTTGGCATCGTACATTAGCATAATGCAATTTTGACTTTCTCACTCAAGTCCAAGCAGTTGATCAGCATTTCAGATTATTAGAACTAGATGTAATTTCAGCATGTTCAGCAGTGCTTCAGCGTGTGTTACTGGTCAGAAGGAAGTATTCCGTCATAAAAGCACATCATTCACACCCAGAGCTTCTTTGGATTGCATGTGTGAAGCATTGAAGTGTTTTGGTTTTTCTCACAGGAGTTTCTCAAATCAGAAGTGAGTGCAGAGAATATCCTGTTCCACCAAGCCTGTGAAAAGTTCAAGAAAATCCCGCCCACGAGACTGGAAGAGGTTTGCAAAGACTTTTTAAATTGACATGGGAATTGAAAAATCTGTTTTTAAAAAGGGAAAAATCTAATTTAAACTTAGAAAATCCCATTTAAATCAAGAAATGAAGTTTTTGGATTTTTGATGGTTCATTATGCCTTGATGCAAATCAGTAAGGTGTGTGTGTGTATTGAATGTCTAACTGGATTTTATTTACATCTTGTTGCTGTTTAATATGGGAATGTGCAGCCATGTAAAATGCACGCTATCTTAATAATTGCACATCAGCTTAAAAGCAAGTCATGCAATGTAAGAACTAGAATGTGGCGCAACATTGCTTGATCTTCGTGTAAAACAGGAACTTGGTTTAAACCTGAGCTGAATCCTGAAACCACCTGGTGGTGCTGTGAGTAAAAGTCATAGATTGGAACTGGAAGGTTGCTGGTTTGATTCCGAATGAACTGAATAATCATTGCGCCTTTTGTGGTAGTGGACTTGTCTTGTCTAGGTTATATGTTTACGAGCCATTAAACAAAGGCAGATAAGAGATCTTTTGTTGTGTTCGTAGCCCAGTAGACTACATGCCATCCCAGCATTACATATTTGCTAGAAGTGTCATTTTTGGAGGGTCTTTAACCTCTTAAGCTCTGGGGCCATTTTTGGGATTTCTGCCTGGATTTGGCCGACCCAAATTGAAAAGCTTCCCATACACACACACAGTCTCTAAATACACAATTTTGGTGCCATTTTGAAGCAAACCCTTTGAAGTTACATAATCCACTGCTAAAAGTGATAAACATGTAAGTATATGTTGTCTGAGCTGTAATACCCCCCCCCCCCAAAAAAAGAGGCGCTTTTAGATTTTTTTATTACAGCTCAGACAACATATACTTGCATGTTTATCACTTTTAGGAGTGGATTATGTAATTTCATAGGGTTTCCTGTAAAATGACACCAGTATTGTGTATTTAGAGACTGTATGTGGGTATGGGAAGCTTTTCAATTTGGGTCGGCCAAATCCAGGCGGAAATGGTACCAGAGTAATTTAGTGTAAATAGGTTACTTTGTGTAAAACAAATGCTGAAGTTATGCATATCTCCAGAAAGTAGAGACTCTAAGCTTTCAAATGGTACCACAAATGAGGTCAGAGCGCCTCCACAGACACTTAACATTGAAAGTATATACATGATGTCATTCCTGACCCTGTACAGGGACCGCAGAGTTTAAATGGTAAATTCTTCTCTGTATGATGGAAGCTTGTTTCTGCCACAGAACAAAAATAGATGAGATAATTGTGACTTTTTATCACACAATTGCTAGATTATAACTCACAATTAGGACTCTAAGAATTGCGATTCTGTGGGGGGGGTCAGAATTGTGAGTTTATACCTGGTGAGTTTATAAACTTGTGGTATAAAGTGTGAATTGTGAGATATAAACTCACAGTTCTTACTTTTTTTCTTTTTGTATGACAATTCTCACAATTTTTACTTTATAACTTGCAATTTCGAGTTTATATAACCTCACAGTTCTGAATATTTCTCGCAGGTTTGAGTTTAAATTCACTAAGATTCACTTTTCTGGTATGGAATTATATTCCAGACACTATTTTTCAATTGATTTTCTTTTCCGTGTATGTAACACGTCTGCCAAATTTCAAATGGAAATCCAAAGACCGTCTGCAATGTCTTACAAGTTATGACCCTGCCATTTTGGAATGGCAATAGAAAATCACCCATTTGCTATTTCACTTCCTCCGCGTCCTGCCACAACCCTCACAAAACTCCATTGGAATCGCAATCCCCTTTGCACTTGCATTTCTGATGCCTAACACAGTCAACCGTCAATCATAATTGAGGACGGGATTTATTGATATAGTCGGAAAATATGCCCTCAAGTATTGGAAAATACAGCACCGTTTTTATCATTATTCATTCCTATAAGGAGAACGGCGAGAAATATCCAATAAATGTGTCTATTTTGCATCAAAAAACATGTCGTAAAACTGCTGTGTAGTTTTTTTTCACTTCAAACAAAGCCAACAATCTGGAACTAAGCATTTATCACCTGCCAACCAAACCAAAAAGACACTAAAAGAAGATCGCTCTGGTTGCAAGCAACTTACTTTGAAGATGCATCACAGAACCCCACAACTAAGCAGCATGTGTATGTCTGAAAAATGTTTTAAATGTCAAAATAAAGGCACAAATGTAGTTGAATGAATATGAATGCGTTTAAAAAAAAAAAAAAAGTTGACTAAAATGTTGAAATGAAGCAGCCTTCAGAGCATACTCCTACTAAACGAACAAGAACTGCGACTGCATGTCACTACTAATGTATTTTTTGTTTTATTTTGTAATTTGATTACTTGGATCATGGGCACATGTCATATAGACAACACTCATATGTCTTTTGACTAAGTTTAACACTAAGTTTCTACAGATTCTCTGATTTTAACTCAATTCATTGTGGCAGCTGGAGCTAGGATATTCGTCTGATACATGCCGACGGCAGTTTTTTTCTGGTTGCCAGGTGAACAAAGTCAATTCTGGATTTTTGACTTTCTTTGAATTTAAAGGATTAGTTCACTCCAAAATGAAGAATTCCTGATAATTTACTCACCCCCAATGCCATCCAAGATGTTCATGTCTTTCTTTCTTCAGTCGAAAAGAAATTCAGTATTTTGAAGAAAACGTTCCAGGGTTTTTCATCATGTAATGCTTTTCAGTTGCAACCAAAATGCTGAAGGTCCAAATCAATGCAGTTTCAAAGCGATGGGCTCCAGAGGCTCTGCGTGATCCCAGATGAGGATTAGAGTCTTATCTAGCGAAACGATCGGCCATTTAAAAAAAAAAAAATTGCTAAGGATGACGTAATCACGCCCCTGTGTTTACAAAGCGCTCGTGTGAAGACTAATGCAAACGCCCTTTAGTAAAAACACTCACTTTTTTTTTTTCTTTTTTTTGTTGCTAAAGGGCGTTTTTATTAGTCTTCAAACGAGTGCTTTGTAAACACAAAGGTTAGGTTAAAAAGTATATTCATTTAAAAAAAAAAAAAAAAAATTTTTTATGACAGATCGTTTCACTAGATAAGACCCTAATCCTCATCTGGGATCACGCAGAGCCTCTGGAGCCCATCGCTTTGAAACGGCATTGATTTGGACCTTCAGCATTTTGGTTGCAACTGAAAACTATATGATGAAAAACCCTGGAACGTTTTCTTCAAAATACTCAATTTCTTTTCGACTGAAGAAAGAAAGACATGAACATCTTGGATGAGATGTGGGTGAGTAAATTATCAGGAATTTTTCATTTTGGGCTGAACTAATGGTAACACTTTATTTTGATAGTCCACTTTAGACATTCTACTAACTATAAGTAACTTTGCAGCTAACTGTCATTGGAGTATTTGTAGACTGTCTGATTAATATTTACTAAAACTTTATTTTGTTGGTCCCCCAAAAGACATTCTACTGACTATAAGTAACTTGGCAACTACAATTCAACTTATTCTACTAACCCGAACCCTAACACCTAACCATAACCTACCAGTCTACTGACAGTCAACTAATACTCTAATGACCGTTAGTTGACATGTAGTTGCAAAGTTACTTATAGTTAGTATAATGTTTAAAGTGGACTATCAAAATAAAGTGTAACCGAACTTTAAGATAAAAAAATTGGCTTGTTTTTATTGCAAAAATTGCCCACCACTTGAGGGCGTGGCATACTTTCCGACTATATCGATAAACCCCGCCCTCAAGACTGATTGACAGTTAATTCTTGTTAGGTATCGGAAAGGCAAGCGCTAACAGTCTTTGCGTTTCCATTTGAAATTTGACAGACATGTTACATACACAGAAAAGAAAATCCAAACGCAATTGCAAATCACACATTTGCGTTTCCATGATGTCACAACGGATGCATGCACAAATTGAAATGCAATTTGCAGTTCCTTTTGAATATTGTCCAGAATATCATTCCATATTTCTGACTTTCTCAAAAATGCTTGTTTATAACTCAGTTATAAATGCAATTTGTATGTGCAATGACCTATTTTTATATTCCATGGCAGAAACGAGCTTCCATAGGATCTCCAGTCATAACAAGAAAATCAAAGCAAATATCCCCATAAAACTATTGCATATTTCCCCCATCAGCTGAAGAAAGAGGCACGCTCCATCTACGACCGTTTTCTCTCTGAAAGCTCTCTGCATGCGGTTAATATTGACGACACGGCCCAGATGGAAGAGGGCGCCCTGGAGACGCCTACACCCGGCATGTTCGATAAAGCACAGGCACAGGTACATGCTGTGGGTGGGTGGTATGACAAACACATACCAATACTGTGAATTACTTGTATGATGATATGCATATGCATGTTATGCATGGAAATTTTATGAAAGGCTTTGTATATTAAAGGGTTAATTCACCCAAAAATGAAAATTCTGTCATTAATTACTTACCCTCATGTCGTTCGACACCCGTCAGACCTCCGTTCATCTTCGGAACACAAATGAAGATATTTTATTTGAAATCTGATGGCTCTGAAAGGCCTCCATTGGCACAATGCACGGTTCACTCTCAAGACCCTTAAAAGGCACTAAAGACGTCGTTACAAAGTCCATCTCACTACAGTGGTTCTAAAATAACTTTATGAATCGGCGAGAATTAGTTTTTGTGCGCAAAAAAACCCTAAATAACGACTTGTATAGTGATGACGATTTCAAAACAAGGCGATCCAAACTGCTGATTCGACTCACTGATTCATAACGCTTCGAAGCTTCATGAGGCCGTGTTTTGAAATCGTCATCACTATATAAGTCGTTATTTAGGGTTTTTTGCGCACAAAAACTATTCTCGCCGATTCATAAAGTTATTGTAGAACCACTGTAGTGAGATGGACTTTGTAACAACGTCTTTAGTACCTTTTAAGGGTCTTGAGAGTGAACCGTGCATTGTGCCAATGGAGGCCTTTCAGAGCCATCAGATTTCAACTAAAATATCTTCATTTATGTTCTGAAGATGAACGGAGGTCTGACGGGTGTCGAACGACATGAGGGTCAGTAATTAATGACAGATTTTTCATTTTTGGGTGAACTAACCCTTTAAGGAACCATGCATATGGTAAAGCCTGTTTTGGATAACACAAAGTAAAGGTCTATTTGTGTTTGTTGATGAAGTATTTGAATGGATAAGTCTGGCATTGCAAAAACTGCTGTAACTCTAAACAGTAAAACTACTATTATGAAACGTGTACATGAACAAAGCAAATCTCGAATGATTTACGGTAACGGTTTATTCTTTTCCCCTGCCGCAGATCTTCAAACTGATGAAAATGGACAGCTACACGAGGTTTGTTCGCTCGCCGCTGTACCAGAACTGCATGCTGGCTTGTGTGGAGGGTCGTCCTCTTCCCAGCATCGGAACCCCGGAGCCCAGAAGCAAAATGTCCAAAAAGAGTGCAACGCCACCTAATTACAGAAAGGTAACGCGTTAAAAATTCCCTACTCACAATACATGTTACTTTAGATATTTTTTCATTTAAAGTGGTGGTTCCGTGTTTTTTTTTTTTCTAGGCTTGGTTGTGTTTATGGGGCGCAGTATAACATGTCTTAATACTTCTTTTTTTTTTTTAAAAAACATATTTTTCTTATATTTTACCTTTATTCCACACCGCTGTCTCCACTGTCCTTTGAACGGCTCGTTTGCTTCCTGCTTCTGTGAAGCCCATCCCTCCGAAAAACGCAATGGTCTTAGATTGGTTAGTCGGCCAAATGTAGTTTGTAGTTCTGCAACAGCTCTCTCTCTTTCGTAATGACTGCGACGTGGCCTCGCACACTTTGTTGCGTGTTCGCGGGGGCAGTGTTTATGTTAATAGCAGGTGTTTATGATGTCACCAACCCGGGAAGAAGCTTGTTGTAGTCCAAAGCAGACGTTTTTGTAGGCAATAAAGTGCCATAACTTTAAAAGACAATATCTCCATTTGCATTGAACTTTCAGCGCTGTAACTTTGCAGATACTGTTTATGCTCAAGCAGCAACATTACACACTAACTAAAGTTAAAAAAGTGAAATCGCATGCAACCACCCCTTTAAAAAAAACGACCGTTGAACTACTATTCAAAAGTTTTGGGCTGATACGATTTTTTTATTTTATTGTCTTTTTTTTAATATCTCTTAGGGGTTTTTTCTGCTCACCAAGGCTGAATTTATTTAATCAAGAATACAGTAAAAACATATTCTGAAATATTATTATAATGTAAATCAGCTGTTTTCTATGTGAATATATATATATATTAGTGGTGGGCATCGATTAAAAAAAATTAACTAATTAATCACACTTTTTTCTGTAATTAATCGCGATTAATCGCAAGTTTTTAATATTTTACGTTTTTAATATTTTGATATTGTAATAATTTCAGTTACTCTCCAAATTAATGTATAAACAATTTAAAGACAGCATATTTTAAATATGTGTTGTATTGTCATATTTTTATGAATGAAGGCCAGTATCACTGATACTAAAGTGTCTATGAAACATTAATGACGTTACATTACAGTATAACTGAAAGCTCCCAATTTCAACATTTATTAGGCTCTAAAAAAACAACTTTTAATTTAAGTGAACTTAAAACAATCTTTACATAAACCCAAAATAATAAATGTTATATTCACCCATGGCCTTCCCTGTTAGACATATACAGAAATGTAATAGTTATCTTTCTTAACTGCATAAATAATAAATTAAATATAGATGAATCATCATTAAAGCTAAAATTTTCTCTCTTCCCGTTGTTCTTTGATGAACATTAATGACAGGCATCATCAGTGCTCCTGTCACTTTAAGAACAGCCGCGGATCTCACGCGCTGTCCCGCGCATCTCATTTCCACACAACTCTTTAAGTTCATTTAAGACATTATTTAACTAATTTAAGACTCCTAATATGAGAATACTCAAAATCCTTTGTGTTATTGTTTGTTCAAGAGCAAAAGAGAACTCGATGTGAGCAGGAAACTGACGCGAGTCTATCTATGCGTCGAGTGTGTGTGTGTGTGTGTGTGTGTGTGTGTGTGTGTGTGTTTGTGTGTGTCCTGATTAGCTGACATGAGACGCATCCATACAGACAGGACACTGACACACACACACACACACACACACACACACACACACACACACACACATACACACACACACACACACACACACACAGGACATTGGCATACAGCGCGTTCGCTTGTGTCTTGTCACGCTTGGAAGCATTTACATGAATAAGAGCGTCATCATGTAACGCTAAGCAAAAATGGATATAAAAACGGACGCTGCGTTATTTGCGTTAAATATTTTAATTGCGTTAAGCTGAAAAAATTAATCGCCCGCGTTAACGCGTTAATTTGCCCAGCCCTAATATATATATATATATATATATATTAGTAAATTGTCATTTATTCCTGTGATCAAAGCTGAATTTATCATCATTCCTCCAGTCTTCAGTGTCACATGGTCCTTCACAAATCATTCTCATATGAGGATTTGATGCTCAAGAAACATTTATGATTATTATCAATGTTGAAAACAGTTAATTTTTGTTGAGAATTATAATTTTTTTTACCTTTTTTTTTTTGTCCAGGATTTTTCAGTTTTTTTTTTTTTTTAAATATAAAAATCTGCAATAACAGTGTGAGTCTTTACGGTCACTTTTATTTAATTTGGCACATCTTGTGTGCGCGTGAGTGTGCGCGCGTGTGTGTATATGCTATAATGTATATAAAGAAAGTGATATTTTTATTCAGCAAGGATGTTACATTTATTTTTTTTTAAGTTGATAGTAAAGACTTATATTGTTAGAAAATATTTCTATTTTGAATAAATTCTGTTCCAAATCACAGAAAAATCACTGGTTCCAAAAAAAATTTAGGCAGCACAACTGTTTCCAATATTGATAATAAATCCTCATATGAGAATGATTTGTGAAGGGTCATGTGACACTGGAGTAATGATGATAAATTCAGCTTTGATCACAGGGATAAATTACACTTTACTATATATTCACATAGAAAACAGACAATTTACATTATAATAATATTTCGCAATATTACAGTATTTTTGATCAAATAAATGCAGCCTTGCTGAGCATTTTGAAAGCATTTCTTTCAAAAACATAAAAAATAGTAATATTTCCAAACCTTTGACTGGTTCAGTGCATTTATATCTCGTAAGCATGATCAAATGGAATAATGTGATTGGTAAACCCTGTTTTACACATCTTGCCAAACAATAACTTAAAGCACAAAATACTGTAGTGCTTAGTTACACCATTGGTTGGAAATACTCAACTATTTATAACATGGTTATAATGAGTGCACTATTGAGAACTAGTACAAACTTGATCATAATAAAATCAAATTTATATGAGGTGTTATTCACATTTGCGTCTATATAGTGATCAATCTACAAAAAATTGTCTTGACTTCATTCAGATTTTATGAATAAAAAGTTTTTGCATGCAGAACTTCAATACAAGAATACAAACTTTGTCCAATGATCTGTTGCTTCATAGATGTCTATATTGCAACATATGTCAGTGTTTCCCCTACAATGTATTCACAGCGGCGCAGCGCCGCCGCTGGATTTTCAGCGCCACTGCAAAATCTTCACATGATCAGTAATATCACGACATTCACTTACACACTGTAAAGGAGAGAGAGAGAGAGATTGACGATGGCCAGAGAACTAAACAAAAATGTAGTCTGCTTACACTTTCACAATATCACAGAGCTGTGATATTAATCTTATTTTCGCTTCCAAGGATTAAAAAAAAGATATGAGGTAAAACTATTATAAACTATGCTCGCGCATCGTCTAGCACAACTTCCTTCCCTTCACAGCACGTGCTCTCATTTCTCCTCAAACATGTATTTAACGTCAAATTCAGCACAATCCGTGATTGTTGTCAAATGCACACTCCACTTTGGCTAAATTGCAGAACGTGTTTGATTAAATGAAAAGCACAATAATCCGCGCAATAGACGCTGTTTCCAAGTTCAAGGCGGGTGTGTGTGTGTACGCACGCTGCGAAACGGACCGACTTGCACATATGCTTCGTGTGCGCGACTAAACCATCAAATACACAACAAAATAGCCTATATCTCAAAATGACAGGCTTGGAGAGTATTCACTTAAACACAGTTTAGCTTAAATGGGCGTAAAGGGGAGAATGATTTTAGATCTGCGTCTTAAAGGGGCAGCATCTAATAAACCTGGTGACGATTGAGCCATAATTTGAATCAAAACAACAATATATATATATAAATATATAAATAATATATTCGATTAATAAAAACGTAAGGTAAAAAAAAACATCATGTAATAATATTTCACAATATTAGGCTACTGTTTTTTCCGGTATTTTTAATTAAATAAATGCAGGCTTGATAAGCATGAGACTTTTTGCAAAAACATAAAATAGTATCCAAATTTTTCCAGTATATATTTTTTTTTTTTTTAGATATTGCCCCTTTCTTACATTTGAGCCCTTGCCCCTTAGGAACTTTCTGCATGTCCCTGCAGGTTATTGAAGTAAAATAGGCTATAAACTAGTCACCTTTTAAAGCTTAATTTGGATTTTAATGTTCAAAATGTCTATTTCTATCCACAAAACTTTGCAGAAGTCATGGTTTAAGGGTTTTTTTTTTTTTTTTTTTTATTCCGGAAGTGTATGCCCCCAGACCCCCCGACGAGCGGCTAACCTCCGGCACGTAACAGCACCGCTGCTGGAAAAAATTCTAGGGGAAACACTGTATGTTGATGAAAAGGTCCGCAGCGCATTTTCATTATGCTTAGTTTAGTTTGCATTAAAAATAGACACTATTCTGAAACTCTACATGCACATGTAACGTGAATTCTGTTCATGTATAAGCCCTAAAAATGAATATATATTGCTTACAGTGCAGATGTTTAAAAGGGCCTAATGTGTGAGACTGTTTGTCAGTCAACCGTGGGAATATGATGCCGTGTCAGAGTAAATATACTGAGAACCACAGTGGAAAAAAGGTCCTAACATGTAGGTCTGTGTGTTTCTGAACAGAGCGTTGAGTTGAGAGTGCCCTCCTCAGACAGCAAAGCCAACAGGAAGAAGAGGTTAGAGAAGAGAGGCTCATGGGGAGGTACCATCTGACTCAGCAGTTCCCTATCTGTGTGTGGCATCTGTGCGGACGCATTTGCTGTGCATGTCTCTGTTACAGTCGCTCTTATGAAGATGCATGTTTCAGTGATGGTTTGCAGATGCCCGCAGTTTTTCTGTTTGTATGGTTCTCTTAACTGTTCATGCCTACACTAACAGCATTTATGTTTCTCAGCTGACCAGTCGTACCAGAATGAGACGGTGTCTCGTAAAGTGTCTCAGATGTCGGCGAAGTCTAACAGCAGCTTGGAGTTGGTCTCTGGGTTCGGCCGAGCTGAGGTATCTTCAAGTCATCTTTATTTATATAGTGCTTTATACACTCACCTAAAGGATTATTAGGAACACCTGTTCAATTTCTCATTAATGCAATTATCTAATCAACCAATCACATGGCAGTTGCTTCAATGCATTTAGGGGTGTGGTCCTGGTCAACAATCTCCTGAACTCCAAACTGAATGTCAGAATGGGAAAGAAAGGTGATTTAAACAATTTTGAGCGTGGCATGGTTGTTGGTGCCAGACGGGCCGGTCTGAGTATTTCACAATCTGCTCAGTTACTGGGATTTTCACGCACAACCATTTCTAGGGTTTACAAAGAAAGGTGTGAAAAGGGGAAAACATCCAGTATGTGGCAGTCCTGTGGGAGAAAATGCCTTGTTGATGCTAGAGGTCAGAGGAGAATGGGCCGACTGATTCAAGCTGATAGAAGAGCAACTTTGACTGAAATAGCCACTCGTTACAACCGAGGTATGCAGCAAAGCATTTGTGAAGCCACAACACACACAACCTTGAGGCGGATGGGCTACAACAGCAGAAGACCCCACCGGGTACCACTCATCTCCACTACAAATAGGAAAAAGAGGCTACAATTTGCACGAGCTCACCAAAATTGGACAGTTGAAGACTGGAAAAATGTTGCCTGGTTTGAGTCTCGATTTCTGTTGAGACATTCAGATGGTAGAGTCAGAATTTGGCGTAAACAGAATGAGAACATGGATCCATCATGCCTTGTTACCACTGTGCAGGCTGGTGGTGGTGGTGTAATGGTGTGGGGGATGTTTTCTTGGCACACTTTAGGCCCCTTAGTGCCAATTGGGCATCGTTTAAATGCCACGGCCTACCTGAGCATTGTTTCTGACCATGTCCATCCCTTTATGACCACCATGTCCCCATCCTCTGATGGCTACTTCCTGCAGGATAATGCACCATGTCACAAAACTCGAATCATTTTAAATTGGTTTCTTGAACATGACAATGAGTTCACTGAACTAAAATGGCCCCCACAGTCACCAGATCTCAACCCAATAGAGCATCTTTGGGATGTGGTGGAACGGGAGCTTCGTGCCCTGGATGTGCATCCCACAAATCTCCATCAACTGCAAGATGCTATCCTATCAATATGGGCTAACATTTCTAAAAAATGCTTTCAGCACCTTGTTGAATCAATGCCACGTAGAATTAAGGCAGTTCTGAAGTCGAAAGGGGGTCAAACACAGTATTAGTATGTGTTCCTAATAATCCTTTAGGTGAGTGTACAATACAGATTGTTTCAAAGCAGCTTCACAGTGATAACCGGAAAATAATACAACAACATTTGATTCGGCTGGACAGAAAACTGATGTTATCCAGCTCATTTCAGTTCTCATATAGTGTCAATATGGGTGGATCAGTGATCTAGTTGATCTAGTTGAATATTTAGTGTCCCCAACTAAGCAAGCCAAAAGCCAAAGGCGACAGTGGCAAGGGACCAAAACCAGGCTCAGTCAGGGGGGGCCGTTCTCCTCTGGCCAGCAAACTAAATGTTCCTGGAGATTGCAAGATTTTGCATTTCATGAAGAGAATACAAGCGCTTGCAAAAGAGCAAATGTATAGTGGCAAACATTTAGGTAAATTGATTACTGTTTTGAGTATTACAATGACCTATATAGTGCTGAAAACATTGAAAGGACTGTGCTAAATCCTCCTAACTTCGTGTTGCTGGTTAAAAATCACCTATTATGTCCTTTTACAGAGTCTTGGTGTTGTTTTGGGCTCTACTAGAACAGGTTTTCCTGCTTGAATGTTGATTATTTCCCTCATATTCTCCATTGTTGCAGCCAGTGTTGTCAACTCTCACGAGACAAATAAGCAACCGCAGCTTAAAAAACAAGCCCTATATTCTGTATTATTATCAATATAATTTATGAGCAATTATTTTTATACAATAAATGAGCCTGCAACATATTAAACTGAAACCTCTCGGAGTTTGAAAAGCAAAAACTGTGATTTTACAAAAAGCATCAAACTGCAATAAAGGGCACAAAATATCCTCCGATCAGCTGTGAACAGAAGAGGTCTGGAGATGGAAAAAGAGAAAGTGATGTCTAGGCCAATTATGGTAACCCATAGTCGCAGTTAGTGCACACATATTTGGAGCAGTGAGTAGTGCACGCAAACACACACAAACACACACACACTGCAAACCGTGAAAAAGATAAGCCCTAGCTGCATCTCAATGTGCATACACCATCTGCCCTAAATAGTATTGAAAATTACTAATGTCACACACTACTTAGGATGGATAGTATGCACATTGGGACACAGGCAAGCACTAAGGGAGTGCTGCAATATAGCCACATATTTATAATAAAATAAAATCGAACCATACTGTTGTTATTATTAGTAGCCTATACTTGTTTTGTTTTTGTTTTTTTTATAATAGCCTGTAATGATAAATACGTTATTAAAATATTTTTTTACATTACATAAGGTGCCTCTCCTCCCTGTTTCCTCTCCATCTCTGTACATCTCTGTTGGTGGCATTGTTTGTAAAAATGTATACGTCGATTTACGTCTACTAACTATCATTACTTGCAATTATAACGTCACATGCCTGCACGTTGAGAAGGAGGGAGAAGGAGGCGGGATGTATGAGGATGAATTACTACAGCACTTGAACTGAATGGCTATTAGCTGTGAGAAGACGGCGTCAGTCAATGTATTGGACAAAACAGCGACCATAAATGTAAAGAAACAAAGTAGCCTATAATATTTTCCTAACTAGCAACCACATTGTTAAAAATAAGCCCAAAAAAAGCAACTTTTTTTTTTTTTTTTTACGCGACAAAAAAAGAAGCCCAAAGTCGCGTGTTATACGCGGACTTGGCAACTATGGTTGCTGCTTGTCTCTTCAGTCTGTCAGTAACGCTCTGTTTAGTTCCTGTCTCTAGAAACCCCTCCTTCTGGAAAGCACACTGTGCTCTGATTGGTCGGCTGGACTGGTGTTGTGTTTGGGAAATGTCCCGCTCCTTACCATAACCGCCAATTTCAACACACTACTAACTAACTCAAGCAGGCCCCACCTTGCGTATGAATTATTAAATGAGTAATAGTGTGACGTGTTTGTTCCCAGAAGAAAACTCAAGACTACAATGGAGGCGTTTCAGGAGTTCAGAAACACTGACTCTAATATAGAGAAGAACTCCCGCTGGAGGGACACTTTCACAGCAACATTACACACTAAAGACTGATCAACATAGAGAAAAGCATGATGGCTCATCTTTAAGTTGGTGATAATATAGCATAATGAAAGATTTACAAGCAGTGTTGGGGAGTAACTAGTTACATGTAACAGTTATGTACAAAATAAATGTAACTGTAATCCGTCACAGTTACTGAGAAAAAATGTGTACTTAAATTAGTTACTTATGAAAATGTTAACGATTACAAAGGGGGTTAAATCTGGATATGTTGAATATGAATTTGTTGCTTTGCCTGTTTTTGACGATGCTACATGAATCTGCACCACGTCTACCAATTACATCAATCCACAATGCCGCTGAAAGCTTTAGGCTACAACCTGTCCGAGAGTTGCCACCATGGCGAATGATAATGCGTTCCAGTGCTGGGAATTTATCCAGGAATTAGAAAAGAGTAAATATAACCGTTCAGTGCAAAATATGTTTGCCAACTATTAAAATGTTGTCGACATTGAAGGTTTCAACGTCGAACCTGAGGAAGCATCTCCAATGATAAATGATAACCTGAAGCACCACCTAGTGGACAAGTCTCTCAAATAGTTTGTCCCATTTTGACTTGTAAATGACTTTGAAAATAGAGCTATTTGGGTTCATTGATTGAGAAATCAACTTTCCCTTGAGCTTTTGATATATAAAAGGTCATGGTAATATAAGAATATACTGTAAGTTTCAGAGCTGAAAACGTCCTTGTTAGTCAAAGAAAAGCTTTTATTGACGCCAGGCCCAGAAAACACTTGATCTTAATGTGCCAACATGTGACGTCATAGGCCCTGTCCCAAATGGCACCCTAAACCCTCACGGTCTTCCTCTGAGTCCGCACTTTCACGGCGTAATGCCGCTTTGACTGCCGGGAAGAAGTCCGCTGCGTAACAACAGTACGGGCTTGGCAGAAGTGCTCATATCGACCTTCAAAGGGGGGCGATCGCGAGCACCCTTCTGAGACCTAAAATGACAAATGGGACACCCTGCGGTCTCGTGGACTTAACGGACACACGCACGCAGCGGCCATTGTAAGTCCACAAGACCAAAAGTGCACATGAAGTGTGCCATTTGGGACAGGGCCAGAGTGTGGTGAAACACCGCTTCAGTCTGATCCTGTAGCCCCGCCCACCGACTCGTGCAAGAAATGTAACATAAATAACATGGGCCTTGGTAGAACGGATCGCGCTACCCTCTGGGCGAATCATTCCGGTTGTCGTTTTCCCACACGCTTTCAAAACAGTTCCTCACGTGTACTCACGGGGGAAACGGAGCTCATTATAATATGCAAAGCTTATCCCAATCATAGCAGTGGGCGTTTACTTCCAAGTCTTCAGTGCGGCACGACAGAGCGTTCCAGGAGAGAGGCTCAAAACCAGGGTAGAAAATAGCCTATTACTTATTCATTATGATGTTTTTGAAGGTAAAAACCAAGCGAACATCATTAATTGACCTCAGACAACAGTATACCTTTTTTTTTTTAAAAGTTCATGACCCCTTTAACTACACAACGATTGGTCTCTAAGGGTGCGTTCACACTTGTCATGTTTAGTTTGATTAAAACGAACCCCTGGTGTGATTGCTCGGTTTGTGTGGTTCATTTGAACATATGTGAACGCTGCCATACGAACCCTGATGCGCACCAAACAAGCGGAGCAAGACGCTAAAAAGATGGGCCTCGTGTGCTTCCAAACCAACTCTGGTGCAGTACGATTTATACATAAACGCAATACGGACCAAAGACATGTAAACGAACCAAAAACAGGACGTGACGTCACAAGATGCCACTACAAGAAAAAGATCGGTGTATCCAAAATGAGTAGAGGGCAAACGTGGAGCAAAGAGGAGGTAAAGTGCCTCATCAATATAAGCAGATCTGCGTTTCTGCACAACGGAGGAAATCCTGCTGCTGTTCTGAATGTTTTGAACATTTTATGAGCTCTTCGCAAGTTCTCAGCCGGTAAAAATAAAACCATATGTACACGCCTAAAATTATGGCGTTTAATCAGCACAGCATTGTTTTGAATGTTCGGTAAGCAGCTCCGTCGCGAAATATACGTCATAAAAGCCGACCAATCAGGTTGTGACCGTATCCCTTTGCCTTTGGTTCGGTAACTTTAGGTTCACTGTTAAAAATGCCAGTGTGAACGCTAAGCGGACCAGGACTATGTTTTTGTTTTTGTTTTTTGGTCCGAACTACGAACCGAACTACAAGTGTGAACGGTGTGCACCCAGAGTCTAAACAATATTTAAGGTAGAATATAAACCAAAAAACAATGCCATGCATGTTATTACAACTACACTGAGGGCTTCTGTTTGGGTTGCCAAACTAAATATAACACCAACTCTTAAATATAACTTTCTGTTTTTAGAGGTAAATGTTAACAGTCGTAAACCATTCATTAGAAATTTAGAAAAGTAATCAAAAAGGAATTAAATGTAATCAGTTACATTAATAAAGTAATTGAAATAGTTACACTACTTATTACATTTTAAATAGGGTAACTTGTAATCTGTAACCTATTACAAGTAATCTTCCCAACACTGATTATCACCAAATACTGGATCTATATGGGAACTGATTAATCATAGCCCCCTTTGATCCGAGCTTATGCATAGGTTAAAAAAACCTGAGGTGCATAAGCTCAGATCAATGAGGCCTACAAACAATTGGTTCCAAAAAGCCATACAAAACCTGTGCTAATTCGCAAATGTCTTATGCAATATCCCAATTTTGTGCATAAGTTAAATGTGCAACTTCGGCTGGTCTCTTTCTCTGACAGAATGGACGCTGCAGTGTGAACATCTCTGATCCAGAGGCTTTGAGTTCTGGTTCTCCTACAGCGGATAAGTACTGTTGCGTCTATCTGCCGGACGGGACCGCCAGCTTGGCCCCTGCCAGACCGGGCCTGTCCCTCAGAGACATGCTCAGCAGCCTGTGTGAGAAGAGAGGGTTTCCTCTGAAAGACGTCCTCATTTACCTGCACGGCAAAGATAAGGTCAGTCCACAACCTGCTGTATCTGCTTTGGCATGTTTATCTAACCAGTGACCAGCATCCGGACTCTACTAGATTTTGGTAACACTTTACAATATGGTCCCATAAGTTAACATTATTTAATGCATTAAAGGGGTGGTAAAACACGATTTCACTTTTCTAACTTTAGCTAGTGTGTGATGTCGCTGTTTGAGCATAAACAACATCTGCAAAGTTACAACGTTCAAAGTTTAAAGCAAAGGGAGATATTGGCTTTTAAAGAAATCAATTTCTAAGGACTACAGCAAACGGCCGGTAGGCGACTACAGATGAGATGAGATGAGATTCAAGTTTATTGTCATTACACATGTACAAGTACAATGCAACGAAATGAAGTTTGGAGCAAGCCTCCGAGCCGCAGCTATTTAAAGCGCCGCCACACGCTCTCCAGAAATAAAGAAATGCAGATTGCTAAGCATACATGCAAACATTACATACATTGTACACACAGTACACGTGGTCACGTGATGGTATTTTTTGTTGGGAATAGTAAGGGAGATAGAAAGGAGGAAAGGGGAGGCAGACGGTTGGATGGGGGGCAGGGATGGGGTGAGGTGTGTATGTACAGACATTCCTCCAGGGTCTCTGACATCACTAGCCCCAATATTTACATAAACCCCTCCTCCGAGAATATTAAATAAGGGGGACGGGGCCATTTTGTATTGCTTTGGGGAGGTGTTTTTGTGGTATAGTTAGTAGGCTGTAGTGTTGCTGCCGCAATGCCGACAAAACGCTGTTATTTTCATTCGGATTGCACGTCCACTTTGTTCAGCCTTCCTAGGGACGGGGGTGCGTTGCAATGCGTTTAACATACATGTTATTTGCATGTGTGTATGAGACAGAGGGGAACACGGTCGCATTTGCAGCAGATATATGCTGCCCATCATAAATCAAAGCATGAGACAGACAGGGGTCGGAGGAGAAGACCGGAAAATGTGACATAATGGACAATATTCGTCTGTATTTGCAATACACGAGCCGCGGTTCAGCTGCGCGAGACAAACACTGCCAGTGTGTGAATGCACGACGGGCGCGCGCGGAGGAAAACTTCCACAATCTTCGCGAGTTCAATGAAGGATTCGCACAACGGATTGTCCTGAAAGATGGATTTAAGAACAGAAGCTGTTTACGGGCCACAACCTGTAAGTCTGATTTATTTTTCGTCGAGTGTTTTACTGTAATTGTTCGTATTGTTAATTGTACGTTGTAGCAAGGAAGTAAACAGATGACAACACTGTTTGGCTCTGCAAACCAGTTTGTTAAATGCTCATTCATACTTATCGTTATCCAACCAACACAGTGTTTCCCACAGATTAGAAACCAATTTGTGGTGGTGGGTGGGCGGGTGGGGAATTTGGGGTTGGTGATTGGCACAAATATCGATTTATTTCGATCTTGATTCAGTATCAATTCATATGTATATAGCCTACTGTACATATAAGGAAAAATAAGTTTGCCTTTTTAGCACTATTTCAAACTATTTTAAATGATATTTGCTCACATTCATTAATATTCACTTGTGTGTGTGTGTGTGTGCTTGTATAAGTATCATTAAAAATATTAGGATGTAAGTTATTAATGTTTTAATTTCACATTTAAAGAAATCTAAAGTTTGATCATGTCTAAATGTATTCAAATGCAAAACCTAAAAATAAGTAAGCAGTTATGATCTGCAATACTTTTTTTGAGCAACTAGACTAGATACATGTATATTGATTAAAGAGCCATACAGACACCTACAGTGGGTAAACCATGGCATTACAAATGAAATTAATTATTTTTCCAGACACATAATGACTCTAATTTGCATTGGATTTCTCCATTTTAACATTAATTACTACACTAATTGTAATATAGATAAGAAAAAATATATTAGAAGTATTTATTTTTATTTAATTCATTAAATTGTCATTAATGGACCATAATTATTGCACAAATAATAGGCCTATTTAGTACCAAAAGATCTCCTCAAAATATTCAATAAATATAATTAAACTAAAATATAGAACATTTATTTAATTGAAAAATAGTTAAGGAGTATGGTCACATTTGACCACCAATGAGTACAAGTGTGACCAATTAGTAAGGAATACCAGAGGGCTAAATACAAGAAAAACATTAACATTAATGTTGCAAGATGTTGCATCTCCATCACTCTCCATAATAAAATGATACTGTAAATGTGGTTGACATAATAAGCAATGCACACTATGCTGTACTGTTTACCAAAACTTGCTGCAAACACCTGAATAGTGAAACTGTCGTCTATCCATTCAAACTTATTGACCCAGCGCTAGAAGTATAGAGAGCTCCGTGAACCACGTGACCGCCGGGAGATGAGAGCATGTCGCCTCTGGCTTTAACTGTTATGCCACATTAGCGCCAAAACGCTATTTATTGTTTGAATTCCGTATTAAAACTTTTAAAAACTGTAAAAGCTTAGACTTTGCTTCATAACAAAAGCAGGTTTGGCGTTTGAGGTTTGAGAGCGAGAGACGCGCGTGAGTGACAGAGATGGAGGGACAGCAGGGAAAGAAAGCGCAGCTTAAAATACGCTGCGTGTTTTAAACAGGGTAAAAAAAATAAATACAACAAATAACGACACGCAATGTGGCGGCCGGTGTTGATTCTGTGGCGCACCGCCACAATAGTATATGTGTGGGGAACACTGCAACACCTAACGTTACTAACTTTTTTTTAAATCTCAACAGCGAACTTGGCATTAGTGTAAATTATTCTTTGATTCGAGCTTTTATGTATTGTTTATCTACAGGCATGCTAAACATGGTTCTGTGTTTAATTTGGCTACTAGTAAAGCTAATGTTTAGTGTTTGTTTTGGGTTAATAGTTCTTGCGACAGATATTTGGCTATAATCGTTCTAAAAATACAAAAGCAGACCTGCCAACATGTACGCATTTTTCGTACTCGGCACGCATTTTGACCCTTTGGTACGCTTGTACGATTCGCTGCTCTCTATGTACGCATTTTGTTGCATCTCGCATTTCGCCGGTTTCAGTGCAATCTATGACGTTGATTCTGCTGCTGAGCCACAGCGTGAAAGTGGAGTGAAAAGCTTTCGGCCAATCAGAGCGCTTCATTACCTCCGCTTACATGCCCGCCCCTCCTAGACAAATGCTTAGAGTCCGCGCCGCGCACGTTCGTTTCATTTCAGTGCCTCAAGCAAGCTAGGCAGGCCGGATAACTGCAGGCTTGCATGCCATGGCTGAACCGCGTCACAGAGATACGCTGTTGGCGGTTACAGCCGCGGATGACTTGACGAAAAATTATATTTTAAATAAATTTGGAAAAAAATATATGCATTCTTAAATATGGTTACAGTGCACTAAGCAAACCTGCAAGCTATGAGCCCAGCTGTCAGTATGGAGGCCTAGGCTACGTTACTTCTCATAGATATTTTAAAACAGCCAGTCGTTGTAGCCTACCACTCGGGGAATAGGCATTTAACCCTTAATCGTCCCTTGGGGTCCAGCTGACCCCACTGGACTTTTCCTCCATTTTTTAAAAGTGTTCCCTTCATCTCAGGGCCATGAGACTCGGTGACTTTCCCTAAATAATCTATCTAAACATGCACAAAAAATCAGAGCTTGATTTGGTTGTTCTAAAGGTGTGTAAAAAAAAATTTACCGTTTAAGTCCCTCGGGGTCAGATTGACCCCACATTGAAAATGAATGGGAAAGTGTAAAAAATAATTTTTTCACTTTTTTTGTCAATTTTTTTTTTACTAAATCCAGTATAAATCTGAAAATGTCCACATTTATATCAAGGTCTGGTCCTAGAGCATAAAAACAAAGTAGAACGAACTTTCTGTCTCATACACACACGCACATACACACACAAACACACATGTGTGTGACTGCAACAGAGAGCATTTTTATAGAAACTGGCAAATAAAATCAACAAAACTGGCATAAATCTGAAAGATTTTCATACATAAATGAAGTACTAATACTAGAGCACAAATGCAATATGGAACAAGCATGTTCACTCACACACACACACAAACACAGGTGTCTGGAGCATTTTTTTGGATTTTGGCAATGAATGGGAAAATGTAAAAAATGCTTTTTGTTCACTTTGTTTGTAAAAAAAAATCATCTAAATCCAGTATAAATCTGAAAATGTCTACATTTATATCAAGATCTGGTCCTAGAGCATAAACACAAAGTGGAACGAACTTTCTGTCTCATACACACACGCACACACACACACAAACACACACGTGTGTGACTGCAACAGAGCATTTTTATAGAAACTGGCAAATAAAATCAACAAAACTGGCATAAATCTGAAAAAAATCCATACATAAATGAAGGACAAATACTAGAGCACAAATGCAACATGGAACAATCATGAGAAAGAGAGGGAAAAGGGCAAATAAAAGAAAGATGAAAGGCAGCTTAACTTTTGCATAACTTCCCTATGGACCTCTATTGGATAATGTGGTCATTGCACTCTCTTTCTCTTTAACTATAATTCCTAAAGTTTTTCCACAAACCTACAGATGGCGGTATTCTATCCCTAACACATAGAGCAATGTCCAAAAACTATTTATATTTATTTAAGATCATCATTCAAGTGATTTTTTCATAAAAAAATGATTTTTAATGAGCTAATTTATGACATAGTTAAGTATTTGTGCAGTACATGGGTAAAAAACTGCCAAATACCCACAAAAACACAGCATAAATGTATAGTTGAGAAGTAAATAAAAATAATGATATATAGTTTTCCATGTAAAAAAATTATATTTCCTTATGCAATCGCTCTGTAAAAGTTTGGGGTCTATCTGACCCCAAGGGACTCAAACGTAAACCCTACTTGAGGGGCGATTAAGGGTTAAAGCATAGACAGATTATGGAGTGATATAAAAATGGCATCGGGCAATGGCAGCGCGAGATGTTCAGAAGAACGCAAGAGCTAAACTTCTACAAGCTCAATAACATCCACAGCAAAAAATAAGGTAAAAAAATAGTCGAAAAACTTTGCCCATCGTTTATTACCAGATGTGCAAGGCAAGTGGGCAAGTTTTGGGGTTGTTATGGATAATTAAAATGTGAACATGCACGTTGCACAGTTGTTCGGTTGACTTTCAGCGAATTTTAATGAATGAATAGAGTTGGCGTTTCTGTAATATCAAAGCTCCATAATTCGTTTCTTGTATGATTTTGTTTGACCTGCTGGTATAAAATGAATTAACCTAACTGTTGTGTTGCGTCGCGTCTTGCCACATTCAATGTAGAAAGCATTGCTTTCGTTTGAGGGTGCTTAACTCGCGCCAGTAGACAAAAAGTTACCTGATTGTGACAGATGGTCGAATTCACATGACACATTATAAATTAGCATTATAGTCTGCCATAGCCTATACCCTACAGTATCAAAAAGACCAAAGCCCTCTGATGCAGGGAAGATGAAAAATGGGGATAAAGACAGAGGTAAAGTGATGTAATGAAGGAACAGTTTATCTAATTGCATAGTATTAAGATACTAGTAAATGAATGGCAGTTATTTTTACCTTAAAGTTTATGCTAACAATTGTGCTGGGTTGTCTAGAGAGGCACCAGACAGTGTGACTTTACCTTAATCTTGTCAGATTTTTTTAAACGCATGGAATATCAGTGTTTTATTAATGTTTTTACTCTACAGTTGTGTAGTTGTGTTAAATTATATACATTTTTATTTATTAATTAAAATTCATATTTAATTTGATTAAGTATTAAATTAAACGTACATGTAAATTAGTAATAATAGTCTATTTATATAATAGCAACATTTTATGTCAAATTCAAATAAAATATCTACTACTCAGTTTCATTCATAGTGAAAATATGAAATGTGCCATAGTTTAGTGGAAGATTGCTGCCATCTACTGGAAAACAAACACTTTTGCTATTGAATACGGTAGTTTGTTATTAATCTTACTATATGTGTTTAATCTGTCTTTGGTTCTATTTTTCTATGACGTTTAACCATCATCAGCCTTTTTTGTATATAATATCCTGAACACAATGATGGGTGTGCAGTAACTGTATAACATTTATGGTCTACTTGTATTTGGTTATGGAGTAACTAATAAATCGTAATTGGTGAAAGTATATTGTGTATATTATGTATTTTAGTGTTAGGTATCTCATAGATTACTTACTGGTGGGTGGACAACGGTGGAGCGTACATTGGCGGTGGGCTATTGGGCCCGCTGGGGGCCCGCGGTGGGGGGTGGGGTGGGGGGGTGTACTCATAAAGTTTCTTCTAGGTTGGCAGGTCTGCAAAAGTAACAGTGACATTCAGTAGCGATCACTGTAGATCCGCAGTCTTTACTCTTGAGGACTGAACAGGTTCTGCTCGATCATCTTCACTAAAATGTTCTGGGTCTGATTCGGGCTCAAATTGGTATGGTTTTATTGACGCCATTGTTTCTAATACTACCAAAGCACAGTCAGCTAATTTGCATTTAAAGGGACGCACACAAAAATGGCGTGTTTTGCTCGCCCTCAAAAAGTGACAATTTTAACATCTGATCTGTGGGGTATTTTGAGCTAGAAACTCACATACACACTCTGGGGACTTATTTTACATCTTGTAAAAGGGGCATTAAAGGACCCTTTTAAAGCCTTTGTGTTTTGTAAAGCCTCTTTCTCGGGGGAACGCAAAACATTTGTGAGAGAATGCACATTTTTCCTCTCATCTCACATTTTTTCATCACCATGTCCCTTTAGGGGGTCCATCATTTTCTACACTGTCTATTTTAAGTTTCTAATTCACTTTGTGTTAACGTAGTTATTCTTTATAGCTCTTATTGGCTGTATTGATTCTTTGGAGATTCAACAAGTTGTGTTATACTATATTATATATTTGGCTTCTGGGCTTTTTAAGCCACTGTTTTTAAGAGTATGCTATTGGTCTAGGTGTTTATTTTTTACTGTAGTATTTGTGAAGATAATGAATACTGTGTGTTTGCTTCTCGACAGCCTCTTTCTCTGGATCAGGACAGCTCTGTGTGTGGAGATCAACAGCTCACTTTGGAGCTCAAAGTCACTTTTACGTGAGTAAACACACATATACACACACACACACACACACACACACACACACACACACACACACACACACACACACACACACGCAGACCATAGAAGCTCTCATAAACACAATGGTTTTTATGCTAAAGTATTTACTGTTCCCTGCCCCAGTTAAACGCAGTTTGTGATTGGTTTTCTTCCCTATTGTGCGGTATATCCGGTTGAAACTGCTTCTCAAACAAGAACAAATGTACCTAGCTTTTTACTTTCCTTGCTATAGTTTTGGATTTATGAGTCTTTACTTTTCTGTATGTCACTCAAAAAGAAAAAAAACCCCTCTAAAACTGCCTTCAGGTCTTAAAGGGTTAAAGAGACAGTGTGTAATTTTCCTGCTGTCTGTCATTCATATTAATCCAACAACAAAAGATAAATTCTCTCACAGCTCTTAACTAATCCACTTGTGTAACTTTAATCAGAGTAAATTTATATTTCATTGACTGTCAATGAAGACTATGCAGTGTTTTGTGATTTATTTTTTTTGTCATCTTTTTCACCCCTGGATATGCACGAATAAATCATTTATGCAATATTCCACAAAAAACAATAATTGTCAATTTTGAATTCATGGTAACTTTAACATTATTAGGGATAGACCAATGTGTAGTCTAGGGTGATGTTTGACTCTTTTGATAATATTAGCATTGGTCAATAACAATTCCTGATTGACAGTAGCGTTAAGCTTTCACTGGGATCAGTATATCTTAACCTGGATATATAAAGGCACTCATATGGTTATTATTCTTAGGCAGCAATTGCATAAAATTAATGATATTATAGCTCATTCTGCTCTAGCCTAGTTATAGGATGTTATTTTGGTGTACTGTTATGGTTTTTATTCATATTTTCAATTAGTTTGTATTTTTCCATTTTAGTTTTTGTAAGTTTTAGTCATTTTTTTGTTTCTGTCTTTTTAATGTTTTTTTAACATCTGTATAGTTTTTATTCATTTTATTTCAGTTTTATTTATGGTAATACGTCAAGTTAAACAAAAAAATGAGCTGTTCCCTTGGCGACAAGCTGAAATGAGTTTAATATTTTATTTCAGTTACAAATGAACTTGATACGTTCATTTTTAAATAGTTTTATTTTTCTAAAATAACCCTGTAAACACATCTGAGCACGTTGTTTGTGTGCAGGCTGGAGATTGTGTTTTTAGGAAAAACGATCGTAATCATCGCAAAGTCGAGCAAGACTTTGGGCGACGCCATTGCCACCATCCTTCAGAAAAATCAGCTGCGACCTCAGGATGTGCAGGTCACTCTGGTGCGTAAACGGTGAACCGAAAGAGTGTTGTGAAGATACTGAAATATAATATAATTAACTTAATTTTTCTTTCTTTGTGTTCTCATTCCAGAGTGGCTCAGATGAACCTCTAAACTTGAGCACCAATGTGTTTCGTCTAGCCAGCAAAACGATGCGTTTGGACAAAGTTAAAGGTGCGTTATTATCACTTGTCAATTGATTTGTCAATATCAATTTATTTAATAAAATACAAATACTAACATACAGTACTAATATACAAGCAATAAATTGTATACAATTATTATGTTATATTAATTATAATTATTTAAATAAATAAATATTTAAATTAGTATAATATAAATATTTACATAAGTAAATGTATTTAAATCATTTTATTTGTATAATTATAGTTATAGGAATGCATAAATATTATTTAAATCATTTTATTTTATTATACTTAATTCAAATGTATATAATAATCTATTTAAATAATCTAAATCATTCAAACTGACTCTAATCATTATAATTTATTGCTTTATTATTGCTTTAACTTATGCTTTTAATTATATAAAAAGAATGTATTATATTAATTATTTTAAAATAAAAATCCATGTATTGACATAGTTAAAATTATAAATTTAAAAAATGCTTATCGAAATAATTATACAATTATAATTTAAATCAGATTTATATTAATAAATACATTTATTATAATAAATAAATATGTATGTCTAATTTTAACATGTGTGTGTGTGTGTCTATTACCAGACAAAAACTGCTCAAATGATTCAACTTCGTAATTGTATTTTGCCTAATTTAGAATTTCTTTACAAAACTTAATAAATAGATTTGTTTGACCAAATGGAAGGAAAAACACAATGCATAAACTTCCAAAAAATGCCAAAATAAGTCAACATGATGAACCCTCTTTTATCTCTTAGCGTTTCCACCTCCGGTATTATTCTGCAGGAGTCAAATCTTTGTGTCTGAGTTATGCAAACCACTCGTGATCTTCTGTCTCTCTCATGTCAGTTTGCGTTAGACTTGTTGTACTTTCCTGTCGCAGTGTTTTTGCCCAGCACAAATGAAAGCTGCACCTCAGGGGTCATCGCAGGCTTTAAAGCAGCGTTTTAAAGCTCATTTCCTCCCTGAGCACCACGTTACACTAGACCTTAAAATAGGATTATGGGGGAGGTGTTAATTGTCATGAAATCCAGCTTCTCTCTTCCCAGTGATCCCAATCCCTCACTCATCAGATTGTTTTAATGGTGTGTGTCTGTCTGTTTTAGTTGGTTTGGAGACTCGATCCTCTTCACCAGCACCCAAAGCAAATCACAGACCCAGAAAACACCAGGAGATGGACGGTAATGCAGGAGTCTTCACCATAAACATCCTGAGCTCTAATGCCAAAGCCGGGAAATGCAAATTATGCAGCGTGTGTCTTAGTGTGTGATCTCCTGTGCATATTGCCTAGTGATTTTGACAGAAAATGGTGTGCCGCTCATATACTGTCCATAAAATGCAAATCTACATTCATATGCAAACAGATCACACTTTATGAATACTGTATCCCACAATGCAATGCCTTCAAGTTGTCTGTCCGTTGTGAGAAATGAACCACCGGAAGCATTTTCAAACATCATTTATTGTTGTTGATTATTTTTTAGATCTTTTATATTTTTATATTTAATGTTTTATAATATTTATTATTTTTGATTGTTTATGGTTTTCCCTGTTGGGAAGAGGTACAATTTACAGTTGATAACAGGGTGGCACCATTAACCCTTTAGATAGGACTGTGCAAAAAAAAAAGCTTAGTTTCTGGCTTTTCTATGGAGTTTTATATGGAGGATATCAGCCTATTAGTGTGAGTGTGACCTTTGCACACTTACTAGAGTCTGAAAAAATCTAAATATGCAGCTCAGCTCTCAGAACTACATGGAGTAAACAAAAACAAGGTAAGTGGATTTAAACACTTGCATGCCACCCTGCTGGTCATTTGATGGTAAGAAGGGGCTTGAATTGTACCGAAGTTTTAGAAATGATTATGCAGCCGGACCCCTCCAGCGAGCTGCAGGATGTATTGCCTTATGTATTGCCTTAAAATGTTTTCATCCACGAGGATAACGAAAGGGTAGTGAATTTGCCCACAGTGTATCGTTGAGTTTGTGAACATTTTCAAAGCATTTTCCCAAAATATGTGTAAAAATAAGATTTGTCACCAAAAATGATTCCATTTGCTGAAACGCAGAGAAAGTTGTGGCCAAATTAAGACTCAAAAACACCCCATGGTGGATGAAAACGTCCCCAGGGACACATGAGGGTTGATGTTGATGATCACGTTATTTTGCATATGCATCTGCCTTCCTTGTCTGTGTTTTGATCAGGAGATTCTGTACTTGTCATTCAGAAGGTGTAATAGCGCCCCCTAGTGTATAACAGTGAAAACACAAACACGGAAAATTCTGTGTTTGGCAGGGAAAATTTTCTCACAAATAACAGAAAATTCTATGTTTGACAGGGAAGAATTTTCTCACAAATAACGGAAAATTCCGTGTTTGGCAGGGAAGAATTTTCTCACAAATAACGGAAAATTCCGTGTTTGGCAGGGAAGCGTTTTCTCACAAATAGGGTTGGGCATCGAGAACCGGTTCCAACTTGGAACCGTTTAAAAAATAACGATGCCATTGGAATCGTTTAGAAATTTTGTTTTAGATTCCGATCATCGGTTCCAAACACGCAAGTTTTCGGAAGTGCTTGCCGCGCCCGTTTGTTCTGTTGCAGCCATGGAGCACGGTAAGCGGCGCTCAAAAGTGTGGCTTTATTTCACTTAAAAAAAAAAAAAAAGCCTGGGTCGGCACAGTGCAACACATATGACAAACTTATTTCTTGCACGGGAGGATGTACTACAAATATGTGGTGTATAAATTAACGAGTGTAGCGTGTTTGAAATGCTGCGCAGGTCTGTCCTCCTCGGGCAACCCTGCGCTAACCAACGCTATTAAAGGGATAGTTCACCCTGAAATGAAAATAAAGCCTTCTTTTACTTACCCGGATGTTGTCCCAATGCCCTATGTCCTATGACATTTAAAATACTGTTCCTGCACGCGCTCCTTCCTATTATGGCAGTGAATGGCGATCAGCTAAAACATTACAAAAAATAAACAAATGTATCACGCAACGATACAGGGAGACGCGCGCCATATGGAAAGTGTTCAGGGGGCACACTATAAGGTTTTGCGAGAACGAACCCGTATTATTCAGTCAAAACACTGAGCTCGGCCGTTATTCTGAGCGCGCTCCTCTGTGTGCACTACAGGGAGTGCAGAATTATTAGGCACGTTGATTTTCTGATCATATTTTTTTTCCAGGCACATTTGACCAATTCCAAACCACAGTAATCCTAATAACTACTATTGATTTAGTATTTAATAATGTATAAGTGATATATAATTGTTCATGAAGGCTGGAAATGAAAATCACCTTATATTCAGGTGTGCAGAATTATTAGGCATGTTTTCTTTTACAGATAAATTGAGCCAAAAAAGAGATTTAACTCAGACTGAAAAGTCAAAAAGTATTAAATGCCCATGAGAAGGATGCAATACTAATGCAATACTAGACATTGCAGTTAAGGCGTGACCATTGGACAGTGAAATGCTCGTTGGGTCAGCAGGATCTGACAAAAACAGGTGGTGAAGAAAAGACACCTGTTAACTGCAAAAGAATTAAGAATTAAGGTGAAGAATTAAGGGTGAAACCATCAGGAAGCCTTTAGTCTCCAGCGCCACCATTTTCCAGAGCTGCAACCTACCTGGAGTCTCCAGAAGTGAAGGTGTCAGGATCTCAGAGACTTCAGTTAGGTAAAGAATCCTAAAAAATGACCCCCACTAAATAAGAATCATAAGCTGAAGTGTTGTAAAATACATGAAGCCTGCTTTTTTATAGGCTTTATGGGTTTTATAGGTTGAGAATGACTCTTGAAGGACCAGCACCACATCCTCTAGTACCACTGTTTGAAGAATTCATCTTCCAGAATCTGGCAGTACGTTTTGGGAGTCCATTTTAGTCCATCCTGAAGTCCGTTTTGCAGAGATGGACTAAAAATGAACTCCCAAAACGTACTGCCAGATTCTGGAAGATGAATTCTTCAAACAGTGGTACTAGAGGATGTGGTGCTGGTCCTACAAGAGTCATTCTCAACCTATCTGTCCATAAAGCCTATAAAAAAACCTTCTTCATGTATTTTACAACACTTCAGCTTATGATTCTTATCTAGTGGGGGTCATTTTTTAGGATTCTTTACCTAACTGAAGTCTCTGAGATCCTGACACCTTGCACTTCTGGAGACTCCAGGTTAAGGTTGCAGCTCTGGAAAATGGTGGCGCTGGAGACTAAAGGGTTCCTGATGGTGATGGTGATTTTCATTTCCAGCCTTCATGAACAATTATATATCACTTATACATTATTAAATACTAAATCAATAGTAGTTATTAGGATTACTGTCGTTTGGAATTGGTCAAATGTGCCTGGAAAATAATTTGATCAGAAAATCAACGTGCCTAATAATTCTGCACTCCCTGTATGAGCCGTCAGCAGCCGCCGGAGCTCATGCCTACTATAATAACTCGCACTGTTGTCATTGCAAACAGGATAAGCACACACACACACACACATAACCATTTTGAGAAATCAAGCTCAATAGAAAAAAACGCGATTCTCGTCTTTTCTATAACGTATATGATAAGAAATAATACTAATAATATAACCTCCTTAAGTGAATATTGTGTACCGGTTGTCATGACAATATTGCACGAGGCTACTGCGGCTTGGAGTGCGCACACACAGGAACACGCGCATTTGAACAACAGCTGGGTGAGTAAAAGATGGCTTTATTTTCATTTCAGGGTGAACTAACATTATCCCACCTCGTCATAATCAGGTAAGTGATTGTAGTGTAATAACAAAGCCCTTGACCAAATTGCGAATTGTGGTGAACAACAACGTTACTGAAATTATTTTTCCCCCTCGTAGATAAATGTAGCTATACGCAAATTGCCCACGCTAGTAGCAGTCCTAATATGACTGCTGCTAATGCTGTTGTTAAACCGGGACTCATGTGAAACTCCATTCACCTTTGCAGCAAAGCAAGTGAAAATGCCATCGGAGAGTCCCAAAACTAAAACTCATTATTGAATCAAAATGCAATTTTCCTCTGTGAAATGAGCCTGTGACATGTTGTGACTCCACCCCTCAAAGAATCGGAATCGAGAATCGAAAAGAACCGTAATCGAAACTAAGAATCGGAATCAGAATCGTTCAAATCAAAACGATGCCCAACCCTACTCACAAATAACGGAAAATTCCGTGTTTGGCAGGGAAGCGTTTTCTCACAAATAACGGAAAATTCTGTGTTTGGCAGGGAAGCGTTTTCTCACAAATAACGGAAAATTCCGTGTTTGGCAGGGAAGCGTTTTCTCACAAATAACGGAAAATTCCGTGTTTGGCAGGGAAGCGTTTTCTCACAAATAACGGAAAATTCCGTGTTTGGCAGGGAAGCGTTTTCTCACAAATAACGGAAAATTCTGTGTTTGGCAGGGAAGCGTTTTCTCACAAATAACGGAAAATTCTGTGTTTGGCAGGGAAGCGTTTTCTCACAAATAACGGAAAATTCCGTGTTTGGCAGGGAAGCGTTTTCTCACAAATAACGGAAAATTCCGTGTTTGGCAGGGAAGCGTTTTTTTTTTTACAAATAACGGAAAATTCCGTGTTTGGCAGGGAAGCGTTTTCTCACAAATAACGGAAAATTCCGTGTTTGGCAGGGAAGCGTTTTCTCACAAATAACGGAAAATTCTGTGTTTGGCAGGGAAGCGTTTTCTCACAAATAACGGAAAATTCTGTGTTTGGCAGGGAAGCGTTTTCTCACAAATAACGGAAAATTCCGTGTTTGGCAGGGAAGCGTTTTCTCACAAATAACGGAAAATTCCGTGTTTGGCAGGGAAGCGTTTTTTTTTTTACAAATAACGGAAAATTCCGTGTTTGGCAGGGAAGCGTTTTCTCACAAATAACGGAAAATTCCGTGTTTGGCAGGGAAGCGTTTTCTCACAAATAACGGAAAATTCCGTGTTTGGCAGGGAAGCTATTCTGTTCTGAACTGATCTCTTCATCCGTTGATCTGTTGTCTCTTAGTTCTCGTTGAGCTGCTGTCCCGCGCCCAGTGCAGTCGAGTGGATGACCAGCGCGGTTTACTCACCAAAGAGCACCTGGAGTTGCCGCAGTTCCTGCAGCTGCCAGCAGGGAACGGAGAGCAGACGTCCTGCGAACACGCACCGGGAGAAGACTGTGCCCTTTGACCTGAGAACCTGTGCAGTTACATTGAGCACTTTTCAAGCAGCTTAAAGACTCAAAGCATTTAGTCGTGGGGAGTGAATCTCTGATACGGTCATGGCAAGTGTGTGTGAGATTGAGATTTCTTAACCTGAGAGTGAATGATTTGTGTGTATATTTTGTAAATTACAGACGCTTAAAACGCCGCCCATCAAATAATGCAGATTTATGGGACGTTGCCTTTAACAAATGATCAAACTACATTTGCCTACTAAAAAAAAAGTATTTATTTTCATATCAGATTGTATTGTGTGCAATATCAAGTCTGCTCTTTATATTTATTAGAACATACTTGATATGGGAAGACATTAGTGTGACTTTACATCGAGTGTTGTTCACAGAGTTTTATGTCTGATTAAAAAGGTTTTGTGTGAGCTGGTGAGGGGAAGTTGCACTGTTTGGCTTTTTTTGCATTTTTTGTTTTGCTTCGTGTGGTGAGACAATCTGATATGAAATGAGGCATGCAAAGTCATATTCAGAATAGTTTGAAAATGACATTTCTGTCATTTGCGCACTGCGTCATGTCCTTCTAAAACTGTATCACTATTTTCCTGTAGTTTATGTATTTAAATTCTGTTAGTGGATTATTTGCTTAGTGCTGCTCTCTCTTCTTTTTGTTGGACAAAAAGCTATAAAGTTAGTCCATACAACATGTGCACTATATTCAGGGTTGTGTCATATCAATGTGTCAATTTCCTCCTTCACAATTTGTACAGGTTTAGATCAGTGTGAGGGTGAGTAAATGATCATTACATTTCCTTTAAATGCATCTCTGCTGTGATTTTAATATTGTGTACTGGCATTATCCTTATCAAGCCTTATTGACAGCATTACTGTTATTGCTAAAAAAAAAACTAAAATTCGTTTGATAATTGACTGAAAGCTTTAATCAGTTTGTTAAAGTAATAAAATGTACTAAAACTGAAATAAGCTGCACTATGTAACTTTTCCGTCCACTAGAGGTCACCTATTCAAAACAAAGGCGTAGTTTGAAGTTTGAGCACGGATTCATGGGAGATGTGGTCTTCACCTCACAGCCGGTGGGAAAGAATCGGGATAGGACTCGGGCAGAAATCATGTTCATGGCCGCTGGAGCGATTGTTAATAAGAAGAGCGGAACACACGCCTCGCAAGCAGCAGGACTTTTATTATGGCACAGTCGCCGGCTCCACTTCCGCTCCTCCGGTCATGAGTGTGAGGTAACGCAGCTCTGTTGATCATATTAGACACATCTGAGTGTGTTGATGATGTGATGACGTTACTCTGTGTGTTCTCTCAGCGGCTGCTATGACACTTGTTCACACTGCAGTGAGAGTAAAGCGTTTCTGCAGAATAAAACCGAAAACCGAGGGGAACACAGATATGATGTCATCGACAGGCGACTCCTCACACGTCCCGGTTCCTCGGTTAAAATAGCAAATTTCTCACGATTTTACAAATAGTTGGAAACATTTGGGATATTGTAAGTACTCGACTGAACAAAATATATAACACTGGCCTAGTGGTTTTTGGATATTTTACTGAAAAAGTTACATAGTGCACCTTTTAAAGCGAAAAAAAAAATGGAAATGCTTTACAATAAGGTCTCATTTAACATTTACCAACATTAAAGCCTCCATGAAATTTTTGTCTTTTAGTGGGAATATGTTGTTGTCAATAGAGACAGAGCGACACGCGTCATAATCTGAAGACCACGCCCACCGGGGGGGAAAACAATCAAACCGTCTCCATTGACTTTGCATTGCATGAGGCTGCCTCATTGTTATTTCGGACTTATAACAAAAAACTGAACAATGTATAAAAGCTGATATGTGACAAAGTGTACAGCAAACAAGCTAAACAAAACCCACAACCAAAAACCCAGACGTTTTTATAAGCTGTTGACCCAAAAAACGAGCGTTTAAGGAGAAAAAAGTGGATTCAGGCCACTGAGACAGAGCGCGACGGGTCATTTTACACTGAGAACTACGACGACTAGAGGGGAACGTGATCAGTGACAGTAAATATAATATATGAAACGGACATTTGGATATTTGACTTAACAGTGACAAAATATTTACTGCACACATGGACATATTGAGGCATACTGAGTGTCAGGATCCCAAAATGTACCCATTCTTCCTGCTGAAGCTTCACTTCGTATTGCCTGTATCCACTTTTATCTTCTTAAACGCTCGTTTTTTGGGGTCGACAGCTTATAAAAACGTATTTCTGTGTTTTTTAGCTTGTTTGCTGTACACCTTGTCACATATGAGCTTTTAGACATTGTTCTGTTTTTTGTTCGAAGTCCGAAATGACAATGAGGCAGCCTCCCGCAATGCAAAGTCAATGGAGAGCGTTGGATTGCCCCCCTTGGGGGCAACTTGGTAAGTTGTCTCATTTGAAAAACAAAAAAAAACTAGATTTAACTACCAAGTTAATCTGTTTGTCCAGTTTAAAATCACTGTCCATAATTACACCTACATTTTTTTAATATAGGGATTAGCAAGTTGACTCTGTTCACCAAGGTCCAATAATGGCTATATATAGGTCTGTCCCTTAACACATTAACAGCACTCAACTTCAACATTTACTCTCCTTATGCAAAGCATGTTGGGAACTAGAAATCCACTGCTCAGTTTCAGTCAATGCAACAGAAATGAATCATGTAGTCCCAACACAAATGGTTTAGGTTAACTTAACATTTTACTAATTTAATTTAACATAATTAAATTGAGTGTAATGACAATTAAGTAAAAAACTAAAGATTTGTGTTGTTTCAATTTAATTAAATGAGCAAACAGCTAGAATCTTTTTTTTTTGAGTCTAGTGACCTGGGACATCATTTATTCCCCTTCTCCTCATTCATTTGTTTAAAGTTAGACATCCACCACCTTAGGATTCCTCAATCAATTCATTATAAACACTACAACAATGAGAAAATACAATGATAAAAGATTGCCCGTTTTCCCATTAATTTATTTTGTAAAAATTGTATAATTGTAATTTATGTTCTGCATAACAATAATTGAATCATTGATGACTGAATAAATGCAATTCACCATTATCCCATGAGTCTGATACACAATGATGAAGTGACGTTTCACTCATAGTTACCGCAGACAGAAAACAAAAGAATAGGAAGAATCATCAGCAAAACTTGAAATGGCTCAGAGATTTACTGAACGCAATCAAATGTTAGTGTCACTTGATCTGGTGAAGCAGCTGTCAGCCATCAAAATATTGATTTTTAAGATGATAGTTGAGAATGTTTGAGATGGCGAATATGAGTCGGATGCTGAATGTCCTGGGAAATGAGCTCTGACAAGGACAATGATGATGGTATAACACATCTGCTCAAACTGAACCCTTCCAACCTACAAACAAAATTATAACAAATTATGCTTTATTTTATTCTTCTGTAATTGTTAGTCGAATATCAGGAGAGCTTTATATTGTCGCGATGGGTAGAGATCCATCCGTGTTCGATCCGGGTCAATAAAGACCCAAATATGTAATGATGATTGATGATACATTCATGCATTTAAGGGTTAAGTACTTATTTTGAATAAGTAATTACTTCATGAGCTAAAAAAGTGCGTTCTATTATGAGTGCGTGTAGTTTGAATGTAATCCCAGTTGTGTCCATAGACAAAAAATATGGATGTAGTGTCTGTGACGTCACCCATAGGATTCTGATGAGCCGTTCTGAAGCACAAAGTATGGACGAGCAGGCCGTCGCCATCTTGTCAGCGCGCGTCACTCCCGGATAACAGAAAATGGGCAAAAAGGCGGGACGTGGGCGGAGCTGAGGTGACGTGATCACTAACAGACAGCAGATAAATGGCTATCCACCTGTCACTCGAAGTGGCCACGCCCTTAATTATGCAGAACTTTAAGGCTTTATATAATGTAAATGAATGAGTTATAAAAACATTCACCCCCCTCACAGTCGTCATGAGGGGCAAAATTTGCTGTATAGACCAAAACCACAATTTGTCCCAGACTGTAAACATGTGTTCTTCTGCTGTAAAGTTGGGCATTTTAACATGAGCTCAATGAGATTCTGCTCCTTCTGGAGTCTGTCTCTAGTGGCCAATCGATGAATTGCTGTTTAAGTCACTTCCTTATTGGCTTCAAGATAAACTGCGGGAGATTGCTGCTTGGTTGTGTCACTTCACTGACAATCACAGATCCTTGTCTGTGGCCTCATGGTAAATTGTCCATCATATACACACTTCAGAATCTCACCAGTAGGAGGTCGTCCGGGTACTTTTTGCCTTATATGAGTACTGTGAATTCAGACATACTACTTTTGTCATTACTGTTTTTCGCTTACTATATATTAAGGAAGTACACTCTAAAAAAAAAAAAAGTTCTATATGGCATTAAAAATTGTTCTTGGCTCGTAATCATAGGGTAACCTTTTTTTTAGTGTTATATAGCACCAATTTTGGTGCTTCAGCGGCTCTTCAGTGGTTCTTCACCGGTTCTTTGACTAAGGTGCTATATAGCACCTCTGAAAAACCGCTGAAGAACCACTGAAGCACCAAAATTGGTGCTATATAGCACTAAAAAAGGTTCCCCTATGATTACGAGCCAAGAACCATTTTTGGTGCCATATTTTTAGAGTGGATGCGATTACGGATGCAGCCTGAGTGAGTCAACGAGCCATTCATTCAGTAAGAAACTGAAATAGGCTGCATCCGATATTGCATACGTCCAAATTAAATTCATTCTACACATTCTTATACTGCATAGAATGCACTTTTTTAGCGCTTGTGACGTAATTACTTGTTCAAAATAAGTACATACTCAAAAGACCATGCGATTTCAGAGGCACGCAGTGGCTCTAATGTTTGGAACTATTTTCATTGGCAAAATAGAAAAAAAAAACACTACATTGTGTATAACATGTAAGTCACCAGCCTATTAACTTATTGTTTATTGTATTATATGTTACATAACTCTCTGAAGTCGGTTAAGGCGCCGGCGCCTTCACCTCGTTCATCAAAATCAATCAAAATCACATTTGCAAACATGCTGGTATTCGGGAAAACAGCATTTTTGCTATAAAAAATAACATACAGAGACCTTTAGGGTTCTTGAGAGATCTTGGTTTTTGGAAGCATTTTTATTAATACTATTTTTCGAATGCAAGCGGAAATCCCTTCTGTTGCACTACTGATTATTGTAAAGTGTTACCAAATGAATTGAACCTAAATAGCTATATTTATATAAAAAAAACACTAATAAAATGACACAAGCACATAACTAAAGGACACAAATTTCACTAAAAGTAACATACTGTAACTAAAAATAAAATATTCATTAAAAATAATTCAAAGTATTAATAAAACCACAATAAAGCAGACAATTAATTCCATTTTAGCCTTAATATTGCCACGATTGTGAACACCCATTGTGCATGAATGCTTTTTCAGGGTTAACTGCAATCCTTCATCTCTCTCGCCCTCCTTATTACACTCTTGTGTTCGTGACTGGCCTGGTGGGTGTGTACGTGTGTGTCTGTGAAATTATGAATGAGCCGTGTGTGTGTGTGAGCGAATGAAAGGGAGGGATGGAGCGACTGCATCGTGAAACGAGAAGGATTCACTTACTGGCTGCACACCTTCACTGACAGACAGGAGGAGGGTAAGTGTCTAGCTCTCGTTTTATAATCTCTGCATTACAATCAGTTTATTTACTGGGTTTTTACTATATTTACTGGAAATATATTGTATAATGAGCTCCTGAGCGGTCTAGAACATCAGTATGTGGCTGTATTTGTATGCGTCTGTTGTTCCAGAATCACTGAAAGGCAAATCGACTCAGTAACTGAACCGAAATGGACAAAATGTGTTTTGGTTCCTGAGAGTCAAAGCCCTGGTTCTGCTGTCATGATGTCTCACAGCAAATATATGCTCTTACCTCCAACAGTGTCTATATGGAAGATGATAATGTGTGTCCTCCCCACTGAATGTTTTGTTTTAATAATTTATTATGAGCCACAAATAAAGGTGTTGGTGTGCTGTTAAATACTGCAGGTCTGACTCACTGGCTGAGGAAGAAATATCACAGCGTGAGAATATGATTGACATCAGCTGCTGGAGATTTCTATTTTTCAAGTATTGTAGTGGTATTAAATGTTTGGTATTTTTATTCTAGGATACTTGTAAGAGGCTTAGTATGCATCCAAAAGTAAGGGTTAAGTTCCCTTTCGAAAGGAAACCCCTAGGGGTCGCTATGGGGCATGACTGGTGTCTAAACACGACTATGAACTTGAGTGTCTCAATCAGTTACTTCAGTAGTCAGGGCACTTATCAGGGAGTCGGCCATTTTAAGGGCTGTCTCAATCGCAGAATCCTTCCAGGGCACTGAAACGTTCGCTCCCTAAAAAGTCCTACAATGCACCGTGAAAACCAGGGTGCATCGATGCTCACTACGTTCCTTTAACCGAAGTTCTGAAGAGCGAAACTTAACTTAAATCACGTGAGCCAACTGACTACACAATGACACGCGATAGATGTTTTTTTAAAATACGAACTTTATCATTTATTTACGGCTAAAATGTTGCACGTATATGTAACAAGCAAAGTATTTATAATAATATACTTTAAATAACATTACAAGTAATGTCAGAAAGATTTCAGCTCTGCTGTTGTTCATAAATACCAGTAATGATGTTGTCACGTCGCTGGAAAAAGTCATCAGTGTCCCAATGTGTAGTGTGTGGTGGGCGTTCTGGCGCAATATGGCTGCCATCACATCATTCAGGTGGATGCTGCACATTGGTGGTGGTTGAGGAGATCCCCCCCCCCCCCTCTATATGTAAAGCGCTTTGAGTACCCAGAAAAGCGCTATATAAATGTAAGAAATTATTATTGAGGTAGCGTCCTTTACTGTCCTTACCAGTGCCTGAATTCATGAACATGATATTCTGATTCAAACTCGGGAGCTAGGGAACTGATTGAGACGTAGCCCTTGACATTGGCAGACGGAAGCCTCTGACGTCACGATAAAAAGGGCACCTTTCGTTTAAATCCTGAGGGAGCGATGATTTCTCAATGAAAAACTCATTTTGTGCCGTCCCTATTCTCGAGGGATGTGGGACGCGCATTTGAGTTGAATGCGGTCTTCTCTCCGAAGAAGCTGGATGCGCTTGGCATGATGCATTCACGAGACTGACTACAAGACACAGGTGAGGAGATTTTTTTTTCCTTTCTGCTCTCTCCTGAGGGATAGTAGTTAGTGGTTTCACAAGCGCGTTCTGCTCTCGAGGGAGTTTAAGGCACTCATAGCGATGCATTCGTGTCTGTTCTCGTATGATTATTTTCAGAGTGATGGAATCTGACGCTTGAACTAGTGTGCTTTACTCTTGAGGGGGTTAAAGGCTCACTATTCGTAATGCAGTGGCAGTTATTTTCTTCCACCTTGGCTTGACTCTCCTGAGGGGTGATAGTTGAGCACCTGCACTCGGAAGTTCGGGTCCCATGGCGGCATTTGAAGTGTTCCTTGGCCTCTTCTCACTTTAGAGAGTTGTCCTTCGAGGCCTCCACTCCTTAGAGCTCAGATTTTAATAGCAATTCTGAGTTGTAGGCTCTCTATGAAACTCCTTGGAAGCTGTTCTGAGCGTGGAACATAGTTAGGCTTCCTCTTGCTTTAGAGAGTCGTCGTGCTGAGGCTTCTGTTCTTAGACCTCGGCTAGACATTGACGGAATGGCAGTGGTTCTCTGTCAACCTTCTTGGTACTCCTGGGTTAGGGACATTGCTAGACCTCCTTTCACTATTGAGATTTGTTCTGTTCGAGGCCTCCACTCCCCTGAGTTTCGTCTGATATTGTCAAGCTGCTGGCCCTATTATGTAGCCACCTTGACAGGCGAAGGACTTAGTGCTGAGGCCTCCGTCCCATGAGCTCAGTCAGAGGCAATTTTGCTAGGCACTCTGTGATGCACCTAAGCCGGAGCGTTGCTAGGTCTCCTCTCGCTATAGAGCGTTATCCTGCTGAGACCTCTGCTCCCCAGAGCTCCACCTGGATAGCAGTTCTGAGATGTTAGGCTCTAGGCAAGCCTCCTTGAAAGCTGTCCTGTGTGTGGAACGTAGTAGGCTTCCTCTCGCTTTAGAGAGTCGTCATGCTGAGGTCTCCATTCTTAGAGCTCTACCAGGCAGTAGTCATCAGGCTTCCTCTGAGCCTCCCCAGTTACTGCCTGTTCTATGGACCGTTGTTAGGCCTCCTCTCGCTATAGAAAGTCACTTTGTAGAGGCTTCCGCTCCTCAGAGCTCCAAGTAGCTAGGCTCCCTGTGAGCCTCCTTGGTAAGCTGTTTTGGATGTAGTTAGGCCTCCTCTCACTTATGGCTCATTTACACCAAATGGTATTGTTCAGTACAGTTCAGTGCTATTCAGGACGTTAAACCCTGATCCGGCTTGCGTTTCCACCTCCAAAAGCACCCTTACTTGATAGGTGTAGTATAGCAATCAATGTCATTCTCGCACGAAGAAGAAAGTGACACGGTAAACAACAGTGGAGGACATACAGCAGATCTTGATCTTGCCTCTCAGCATGTGGCTGTTTGTCAAATGAAGAAACGCTTTGTTTGAGCCAAGGCTGCAGGCTGCAAGGAAAAACACAGCCGAAAAGCATCCGCAAGTGATGATTCTCTCAACCAATCAACGTTCAGCAGTGAGTCTAGCTCCACCCTTTAGTACCAGACTACTGTGCTAGTTACCCCTACGGAAGAGTGCCAAAAAAGTGGTACTGTTCAGAATTAGGGTACCATTCACAACTTCTGACAATGGAAACAGCAAACATTGCGTACCATACTGAACCGCACCTCACCGCTCAGTAGAATTGAGCCATTAGAGAGTCGTCATGCTGAGGCCTCCCCTCCTAGAGCTCTGCTATTGTTTGCTGAGTCGTTAGGCTCTCTGTGAGCCTCCTTGGCTGCTGCAAGCATTGTCCGGCCTCCTCTAATTAGAAAGAGTTATCTTAGTGAGGAGTCCGCTCCCTAGAGCTCCGCTAGGATAGTGATTGCGAGTGGTAGGCTCTCTGTGAGCATCCTTGTAAGATGTCCTAAGTGTGGGGTGTTGTTAGTTCTCCTCTCGATTTAGAGAGTCATACTGAGGCCTCCAATCCTAGAGCTCGGCTAGTCGGAAGTGTAGTTACGCTAGGTTGTAGGCTCTTTGGGATCTTCCTTGGCTACTGACCCTAGTGTGGAGTGTTGTAGGACTCTGCAGAGCTTCGTGAGCCAGTTAGACTGGGCTTAACTCTTTCTTCTCTTGGGTTAGAGCATTGCTAGGCTTCTTGTTTGAGGCCTCCACTGTTCTGGGCTGTCTCAGAAGGTCTGAGTGTTAGCTCTCTGTGAGCCTCCTTGGACGCTGGCCTGAATATGAACGTAGTTAGGCTTCCTCTCTTTAGAGGAGTCCTGTTGAGGCCTCCGTTCTTGAAGCTCCAGTGGGTGATCGTTGCTGGTGCACCTTAGGGATGAGGACTCCTTTGAGTCCTTTGACTTAGTTCATCCAGTAGGGCACTCATCCCTTCAGCATGACTGCGTGGATAGCCCATTCCCCCTAGGGGACGCCCTGTGAGTTCCCGTTCGAAAGGGAAAGTCTTGGGTTATTCATGTGACCGTGGTTCCCTGAGAATAGGGAACGAGATGCTGCGTCCCTTTGCCATGCTTCCTGTATTCCTGTGCATGTCTCCTTTAGGCAAGTGGATGACGTATTTCACAGGTGCCCTTTTACACTCACGGTCACACCAGCTGCCGCCTGCCAATATCAAGTTTATTGTCGTGTTTAGACTCATTCTTCAGACCCCAGCTGGAGGCATTCCCCATAGTGACCCCTAGAGGACGCAAGCCTCTCGTTCCCTATTCTCAGGGATCCATGGTTACATCGTTTTGTACTTTAATAGTGACGTCCAAATATTAACATTCCTAAAAGCATAAAGACATAAGCCTGGATCAGTTAAGTATTTAAAGGGTTAACACCCCAAGTTTCTTGACCTTCAGGAAAGATGATAGTGTCTCTCTCAGCGTTATTAAAATCTCATTTAAATAACAGAACAGGCTGGTCAATTTTACATTAGCCGACTTAAAGTGTAGTGTGAGGTCACATCTAAGTCTCGTTTCACGTCTAAATAACTTCCTTGCTTTTAAGCCTCTTTTTCTGCCTCCATCTCGCTCTCTTGCTCAAGCGTCACTGTTGTTATTGCTCATACTTCAGGTTAGATTCAGATATTGTTTTCCTAACGCCACAAATAAAACATCCAATAGACCACTCAACCTTTTGCACTCAAAGGCCTCGTTGTTTAACACAATATTTGAAGGCTCCCTGATATAAGCCGTTTCTGGTATTTTTGGTGTAATTGTGACTGCTTGCTTTTTTTTTATTTATTAATTTTTAATTAGTTTTTATTAGGTTTTAAGAACTGCTTTTATTGAAAATGGTTATTAAGAAAGGGTAAAGATATGGTATTTATTTATATAATTTGTTTTTAAAATAAATTATTTGTAATATTTAAGATGCATTTTAATTGTGTTCTTTTTATCATTTTAGAGTAGGATAATAATTGTATATAATTTTATTATAATTATGATAATTTATGTAATATTACATAAATTCAAAATTATAATATTACAGTAGCAATACATTTCAATGGGTTTTGTAGCATTTTATCAATAATAATAATAAATATTGTAATATTTTTACAATTTTATTAAATATATTTATGTAATTTTATCATTATATAAGTGATGTAATTATATATATAAAATAAGCTTGATATATATATATATATATATATATATTAAATTCACAATTTAATTTACTTCTAGCGATTTAGTTTTTTATTATTATTAAAAGTATTATATTTATAGTATTATTATTATTTTATTACTATATTTTATAATGTTATTATATTTTATTTAATTGATGTACTATTAGAAATTAATTTCAGTGTATGTATATATGTATATATATATGTATATATATATGTATATATATATGTATGTATATATATGTATATATATGTATATATATGTGTATATATATATATATATATATATATATATATATATATATATATATATATATATATATATATATATATATATATATATATATATATATATATATATATATATATATATATATATATATATATATATATATATATATATATATATATATATATATATATATATATATATATATATATATATATATATATATATATATATATATATATATATATATATATATATATATATATATACATACATACATACATACATACTCACTCACTCTTGCACACAGACAGACACACTCACACACACACACTCACTCACTCACTCAGTCACTCACTCTTGCACACAGACAGACACACTCACACACACACTCTTGCACACAGACAGACACACTCACACACACACGCACTCACTCACTCACTCTTGCATACAGACAGACACACACACACACACACACACACACTCACACACACACTCTCTGCCTGGCCAAAAAAAGTTGATGTTTGGATTTAAATAGGCAAATGCTCTTTCCAAGAGTCTATGATTGGATCATTATTGCAGTGATTTTTATGTTTCTAGCATGTTATATGTTTGGCAACATTTCTTCCAAACCCTAACTGATGGAGTGTGAAGCTTTTCATTTCTCATGGCCATATTCCAGGATAACAATGTCAAGATTCATCAGCTCAGACTGTTGGTTTAATGGTTATGAGGGAGCATGAAGAATCATTTCCACACATGGATTGGCACCTCCGAGCCAGACCTTGAATTAATTGAAAGTCTTTGGGATGTGCTGGAGGAGACTTTACAGAGTGCTGAACTCTTGCATTGTCAATACATGATATTGACCAAAAATGAATGCACCTCTTGATGAAAATAAATGCTGTGATGTTATTTCCATCAAGAGGTGCATCATTTTTTGGTCCAGATCATGTATTGACAATGCACATATATGTATGTATTTATGTATGTATAAATATATCATTTAAAAAAATGCAATAGGCTGTTCTAGACTTGGGGCAACCTCTCAGAACCCACAGTGGCCTCTTAAAAAGCTGTCTCTCAAAGTTAAAGAGCAGAACAAATTGATGTGTTCAGCTCAGAGAACAATGTTAGAATGGTGAGGATCACTCATTGGTTGTGCTTTCAGATCTGTGTGTGTGCGTGAGAGGTTGTATCAGTGTCAAGCGCTGCTCTGCCCAGAGACGTCACCTTTAGTGCTGTTGAGTCACTGGTGTGGATGAATCGATAAGAAGTGTGTTTTCCTCCTCTCGAGCCACAGAGCTCTTCACAGTCACAGCAGAACACCGAGAGCTTGACCTCTCGCACTCCGCCTCATTGCTTTCGCTTTAACATCTCACGCGCACACTTTGGACGCGTGTTCATCTCTGCTCAATAGGTGGCAGATTAGTGAATGGTTGACTGGAAAATTACCATTTTGTCAGTGTAAATTCAGCCTCAAGACATTCCGGCTACATAGTTTTGGTGTGAAATCGAAAAAGGAGATATTATCTGTGAAATGTCAGAGCTGAGAATTAATGCAAAGTACAAGTATTTCTCGTTTTTAGTATCTTTGAAGTGAATTCTTTCCATTTTAAATGCATTACTTAATGTTGTCTGAAGTGTAAGCCTACTGTATCATATTTGACACATTTCTAAGGCCTCTAAATGATCAACATCTGCTGATAAACCTGTGGCACACAATCTTCTACATGCCTTCTGTTAGCAAATAAACGTCTTTTAGTATAATTTCACAAGCGTCCTCCTTCAGCTTGTGCTTCACGTGTCTTTCTTCTGTCAAATCTGCACTGATTTTTATTAAATATATGTAAGAATAGCTTTTATATTGTCAGAAATAACTTAAGATGCACACTTACTGGACTGAAGCAGCTTAGGTTAAAAAAGCATGTTCAAATGTAAGTCAAATATTGATCATCAGGTTCATTATGATCTTTCTTAACACTGAAGTCTCATTGGTTTACATTACAAGTGATCAAAATTTCATCCATTACATCAAATATCAGCATTTGCACCATTTTTATTTAGTTTTTTAATGTTTGCGCATTTGTGGCCTTGAATAAAACGTTGCTGTTTTTTTTCCTCTGTATCATACATTACACTTTTATGGCTCATATATCAAATATGAACACATGCAAATGCAACACATGCAGTCTTTTTATATATAGACTGTCTACACTCTAAAAAATGCTGGGTTAAAAATAACACAACTTGGGTTGAAAATGGACTAACCCAGCAATTGGGTTGTTTTAACCCAGCGGTTGGGTTAAATGTTTGGTTTAAACAACTCAATTGCTGGGTTAGTCCATTTTCAACCCAACTTGGATTATTTTTAACCCAGCATTTTTTCGATTGTAAGGTTTAAAAAAATAATAATATTTATATTATTTCATTTGTCAGGCTTTCCAGGGTTGTATTGAACACTCTGTGTTTCCCATATGAAATTGAAGCGTGCACTCTAAAAAAATGCTGTGTTAAAAACAACCCAAGTTGGGTTGAAAATGGACTAACGACTAATGACTGTTTTAAGCAAACATTTAACCCAACCGCTGGGTAAAACGACCCATTCACTGGGTTAAAACATCCCAATTGCTGGGTTTGTCCATTTTCAACCCAACTTGGGTTGTTTTTAACCCAGCATTTTTTAGAGTGTGTGCTGTAGTCACTGTAGGAGCCATGTAAGGTGAAAGTCATATGACCAAGGGGAGTATCATTAAGTGGGGTTAAGACACGTGTGTATGTCTGTGTGTGTGTGTTAGCATGGAAGAAGAGGGGTGAGTGCTGGAGCACATTTGTTGACTGTGCAGCCTGCAATAAAACAAGCTGCTAGGATTGGCGTGTCACATACGTTTTTCCTGCACTCGGCTCCTTAGCGGTTTTGGATTGTTTTTATTGTTCTGCTACAGTGACCTCTAGTGTTAGTAACACTAACTTTATTCTCTTCTCTCTCTGACAGCAGCTGCTCACCTTGTGTTTGAGGAGAGTCTACACAGTTAAATCATGGATCAGAAGGTGAGTATGGCCTGCTGAGATGACAGAAAGTGACTTTTGCTGATCTGGTCATTTTATTGTGCTGAATTTCTCTGTGTTGTGTGTGTGTGTGTGTGTGTGTGTGTGTGTGTGTGTGTGTGTGTGTGTGTGTGTGTGTGTGTGTGTGTGTGTGTGTGTGTGTGTGTGTGTGTATCATTGCAGTCCACTTCACCCCAGAGGCACGCCGTGAAAAGCAGGTCAAAGTCTACAGAGGAAGTCCAGCAAGCTAAAAAGGTTGAAGACCACCGCTTTACTTCAACAAACTGATGAATAATTGATAATAGCATCATTGATATGAATGCATATGAACTGTTGACATGTTTATAGCAGCCAATAATTACACCAGTAATCAACTGTTAACACCACAGTGGTGCAAGAATGCATGTTAAACTGCCCTATTGTGTTATTTTAAAGGCTTCTAATGTTGTGTCAGAGTCTCCTACAACAGGTGTACATGCATAAAAGGTCAAAAAACACATTTCCCCCCTCATAATATAGCATCAGCTGTTTTCTCTCAGTGTCTGAAACGCTTCCATCAAGGATTCAGTCTCTCTAAACCCCGTCTCTCTGAGAGCTGCTCTGCTCTGATTGGCCAGAAAGCAAGCACTCATTATCATATCTGAATCTCAGCTCTTGACACACAGTGATATGAACAGTAATGATGGTGAGGGTTTTACCGTCTCAATCTCATCAAAGTGGATTTGCTTTGGCAGCAGAAAACAGCGTCTTCTCCACAACACCAACAAAACTCTTCCAGTCTCAGACACAACTACAGTGTTTGAGGGCGGAGCAAACAAGCCACTCTTCAGCCAATCGAGAGCATAGAATGGCATTATGCAAATTAGTTACAAACCTTCTTATGCTGCGTTCCAGGCAACCCGTAACCCGTGTTTTTCCAACCTTCTACCCTTGAAAGTGCACTGGAACGACAGTCAAACTCGTGACTTCCCACCCGTGAACTCGTACTAGATCGATATACTCCCAGTTACGAGATCTGACGTCACATAGCCCGCGAAGCAACAATGGCAGCCCCCATTGAAGCAGTGTTTATGAAAGTCGTACATGAAAAAACAAATATAAGGTATTGCTCTAACATTATTTATCAGCAAATGTTATGCATTATCAGCAGCTTCTCTAGTGTTAGCTAGTTTTCAGGCCATTGAGTGCAAGAATAAATGAATACCAAATACATTTCTAAATATACAAATAACGTAAAATAAAAGGTATAACAGCTTTTCTTGCCTTATGCACCGTTTTTCTTTGCCGTTTCCCTCAAATAAACAAAGAGTAAGCACCTTTGGTGATAGAAATGATTGGTTCCCCATTCTTTGTTTACATCTACTACCGCTCCAGGCAGTTTGGCGGGACTTTGCCTGGAACGCTACAAAGTCGTGAGTCGTGATTTGAAGTCGTAACTTACGGGCTCAATAACCTGCCTGGAACACAGCATTAGGTTCAGCAGGAAGTGAAACTGGAATTACAGACGACTCGTCTCAGTTCAGAATCACTTCTTTATTGTAAGCCACAATAACTCTTTATCTGCACTTTGATCTGGGAAACTTCACAGTTTTACATCCACAAACAGCTCTATTACACACTGCAAGAAAGGAAATATCCACACAAAAAAAGCATAACAGGAGCACTTTATATTACCGCAATGCATTGACCAAGTATACATGTCTGCATTGTGTGTAGAGAATGTCAGTTCAGTTTTGATTATTTGAGTGAATAACTGTCTTTTGATTTGATAGGCCTTCCACATCCCCCAGAAATCACTACCTGGTGGGTCAGAACTGGAAAAGGTGAAGGTGAGTGTTGAACTGTGTGTGGATCATGACCAAATGCCCCTAAAATGATAGAAAAACCTGAAACCGTGATTAAAAACAGCTTCTTAAAGTGTCTGAAAAAATGGTGTTTGAGTGGGTAAGTTCAGCTCATTTTTAGTGTAGCATTTTTATAAAAATATTTTTGTTAAATATTTGTAGTTAAAGGAACACGCCACTATTTTTGAAAATAGGCTAATTTTCCGTCTCCCCTACAGTTAAACAGTTGAGTTGTATCGTTTTTGAATGCATTCAGCCGATCTCCGGGTCTGGTGGTAGCACTTTTAGCATAGCTTAGCATAGATCATTGAATCTGATTAGACCGTTAGCATCTCGCTCAAAAAAAAGAGTTTCAATATTTTTCCTTTTTAGAAATTGACTCTTCAGTAGTTACATTGTGTACTAAGACCGACAGAAAATGATAGGTTGTGATTTTCTAGGCCGATATGGCTATTCTCTCATTCCTGCGTAATAATCAAGGAACTTTTAGCCGTATACGGTATTATCACGATATTGAAATAAGTTTCAAAAAAAGTGTCATACTATAACCGGTTTAATAACTTTCTTATAACAAAAAACCGAACATTTAAATACAATAAAGCAATACACAAAAATTTGTAAAGTAAACAAATACTTAAAAAGATTTATTAAGAACAATGGGTAACACTTTACAATAAGGTCTCACTAGTTAATGCTAATTAACATTAACAAAGAGCGAATAGCTACATTTTTACAAAAGTTATTATTCTTTGATGACGTTAGTTAAAAAAAGCAACTGTTAGTTAGTGTTTGCTCAGGTCCGTTAAATAATACAGTTACAACTTTTGATTTTAATAATGTTATTAAATACTGAAATGTACATTTAACTAAGATTAATAAATGCTTTAGAAGTATTTTTCATTGTCAGTTTGTAAACTAATGAATTAACTAATGTTAAATAATAGAGCCTTATTGTAAAGCGTGTGACTGAACAACAATCAGAACATATTCAAAAAATATCTAGGGCATGTCATTTAGTCCAGATTAAAATATTAAATGTTTAAGTTGGAAAAGAATAGCCTTAAGTCTTTAAAGTCCCTGTAAAGTCAAAACTAAACATGTTATTAACCACCAAGCTAAATTTGAATAATAAAAAAATCCGCCAAGTACATAAAATAGCTTATCAAAAACTTTCATTCTCAAAAGCAGCATTCTCTGCTCTCAAATGCTGGGGGTGTGTCCACTGTCGGCGCTGAAACCACGCCCACTCACGGGAAAGCTGCCGTAGTACACAAGACAACACTCACGTACTGATCACGACCGTTTATGATCACCGCGCACCAGATGTCGGCGGGACGGGAGGATGAAGGCCGGGTGGGTGATAGTCGGTTCGGCCCCATTCTGCAGCGGATTATCAGTGAATCCCAGTCGTCTCCTGTGAAAGTTTGTAAAACGATCCAGTGTAAAGTCACTGCAGAGTCAGGTGTTGGTGGTGATCCTCAGCTTTCCATCAAGGTAGCTGTTCACAAAATTAATCCACTTCTTCTTGATCAGTGTTTGTTTTGTAAGCTGTTTTGTAAGTTGTAGGCTATAGTAACTAACAGTACTGACAGTAACTCGCGATCGAGCGGGCAAACTGATGCGAATGTGCTCTAGTTATGATCGTGTTAGGGGAGGAGCCAGGCTCGGTGGCTCCAGTGCGTCATCGAACCACCGTTTTAGCCCCGCCCAGAAAATCCTGAACATAAGCAACGGTGAAAAACTGTTTAACGGTCTAACTTCTGAATTCAGTACTACATAGTTCACAGTCTTTGTAATGTGTTTCAGCAATACATTTCTAACATTTATAATGTGTTTAGAAACAAATCTCAGAATTGTCTTTACAGGGGCAATACTTTTTAAGTATTACGTTTTTGGTTGTGTGTTGAGCACCGTAGCGAATACAGAAATCTGAAAGGCTGTGTGTTCAGTGGCGCGAGTGTTTTGTTTATGAGGGTTACCGGGGAAACGGCTGCATTTCTGCTGTTCCGTTAGCGCCCTCTGCTGTCAGAGAGGGAATGTGCATCTCCTTCACTCGTTCCGCCATGAGCTGCTCATGTGCGTTGTAAGGGTCGAAATTGACCGACATTAAGTCACGATCTCGAACTTCGAATTCAAAAATGGAATCGTCGATGCTGCCCCCATGTCATGTCTGGTTGCTTGCCAAGCGGAAAAAAAACACGTGTTGAAGTGCTGCGAGTCAACCTCAGCTACAGCCACTCAAAAGATAGCATGGCATCTACAGATGCAGGAGACCCATCGACAGAACTTGAACTCCCTCCTCTTTCACTGAAGTCGCTGGTGTGGAAGTATTTTGGATTTCCTGTGAGTTATGTTGACAACGTTTGCGTGCAAATGTAATTACGCGCGAATTGGGAGTAATCATAGCCGCAGACATGCAACCTTATTCGGTGGTGGAAAACTCCGGTTTTAGGCATTTAATTAGTGTGCTAGAACCACACTACGAAATCCCAAGTAGAACGCATCTCAGAGCTACGGATGTACAATAATGTAAGGAGAAAGTTATTGAAGGTCTGATCAGCGCACATTTAGTTGCCTTGACTGCAGTATTTTAGCAGTAGTTTAGCAGTTCTCTTTCCATATTCCTCTTTATGAAGAACCGGAAACTGCAAAATTGTTACAGTTGTCTTGTTTTATTATAAAAAAAATGTTTGACAACTCAAAGAGCAGGGGCCTGTACCATGATGGTAGTTTAACAAACTCAGGGTTACAGGATTAGTTTCAAGTTGACGAAACCAAACCAATCTATTCTGGCTTTGTTGGTCCCATGATGCTGATCATCAGCTTTGGGGGGGTGACTTCATTGCATCAGAGGTGTGTCACTTTGCTCACAGTGGACTGGTCTAATTTCAGTTTGAGATTTCTTATCCAGAACATAACCTGCCCTGAAGCAGGTTAGCTTTGAAGTGTAAGTTACTGTGGAGATGAACACTGCTAAAAGCCAAACCACTTTAATGGTACCTAAAACCCAGGATTGGCACAAACTAAGCTTAAACATATCTGGTTAGCCAGCTAAACCGGCTTCATGGTACAGGCCCCAGCTCTAAACAACATATCCGTCTTTAGAGAGAAACATGAAAGAATGAAAAAATACAGTCATCATTCTCAGGGGATACAAAGTAGTTATCAGTGTGGTATATGTTCAACTGTTCGGAAATAGTTTGTTAAGACACTTAATTGTTCAGATAAGACTATGGCCATGGCTTTTTTATTGTTTTTGTTGTGAACTTGAATGTCATCTGTGAAGAAGACTGCACTTGCAAAAGAGAAACTTGATGGCAAGTTTTTCAGTTGACTGAACACTGAAGATATAAGTTGTTACATTGTTGTTAATAAATGTTAACTAAAATAAAATTGACAATGTAGTGTGGTACATTGCGAACAAAGTTCAGTAATTATATTGCATAAAAGTCTAGTCTAAAAATGGCATAGCAACCATTGCTTAAAAAAAAAAAAAAATCGAGAATCGAACCGTGACCTTAGAATCAAATGTAATTGAATTGAGGATTTGGAGAATCATGACACCCCTAGTGCGTTGGGTTTGTTTACATCAGTGCGCGTTACTCTTTGACGTGTTGTTCATTTTAAACGGTTGATGGGTAAAGTATTCTTAATGCATTCTAAAAATCTGAATCATTCGTAATAAATAATTATTGACGGTATTTTGATGTGCCTATGGTAACAATATTGTGCTTGTTCATTATTGTGATTATATCGTATACCGGCACATGTCTAATCCAAATCCAAATTTTTTCAGGCGCTGTGTAATATAATTATATGCACTCATGGGACGGCTCAAAGTTCCTTGATCATTATGCAGGAATGAGAGAATAGTTCGTAGCCATATCGGTCTAGAAAATCACAACCTTTCATTTTCCGTCGGTCTTGGTACACAATGTAACTACAGAAGAGTCAAGTTTTAAATAGGAAACAAACAAAACTCTTTAGTAATTTTTGATCAAGATGCTAACGGTCTAATCAGATTCAATGATCTATGCTAAGCCATGCTAAAAGTTCTACCGCCATACCCAGAGATCGACTGAATGGATTAAAAAATGGTAAAACTCAACAGTTTAACTCTAGGGGAGCTGGAAAATGAGCCTATTTTCAAAAATAGTGGTGTGTTTCTTTAAATGTTGCTCATTGTATAGAATTTTTTTTTTCAACCAGCGCTATAGTGAATGAATGTTATTAGCATAATATGAACAATTTGATATAGAAAAACTCATATAGAATATCTCTTGGTTCTGTATGTTTCAGGAGGGACCAGAAGATGTGACTCCAGCATCATCCACAGAAGAGCTGAAATGATGCAGCCATTAATCTGTCACACACACACACACACACACACACACACACACACACACACACACTCAGTTTTCAGTCCGTCTGCGCTGCATCTCTGTCCTCTGACATGCTGTTTATATAAACTGATTTCACTATGAATATGAGCATGTGTGTTTTTATAAAGATCAACCTGAGTTAAGTCCGTGGTCAAAGCAAATAAACTTAAATAACAAAATAGGAGCATACATTTTGAAATGATAGTGTATTACTAAAATATATTAGTTTACAGTTATATACTCGCAAATCTCCTGCCTCTGACTAGATCCTTTTTTTGCATTTAGGATAGCATCTGCTATATCCTACTCCCTTGTTTATCACCTCATCATCTCACTCTTAGAAGAAAAGCTTCTAAAGGGAACTTTAAAGAGTTCCATCAGGCACTTCATAAATAAATCAGTGGACAATACTTTCATGTTTAATAGGTTAAGACCTAAAAAAGCTTGCAAGCAAGTTGAGTCCTGAGGTGGTGCTCCGAGTTTGTAACTGTAAGATTTTACCATGGTACCATGTCCAAAAAACAACCCATTGTCAACCCATTGCACCAGGTTGGGGAAACAGAAGAGCAAAGTCTCATTTGTTAACATAAGTTAATGTATTAACTAACATGAACTAACAATGAGTAATACATTTTGACAGCATTTTTAGGGGCCAAGTAATGCATGGGCACCTATTGAAATCGTTAGCCTTCTTATTATTCTTCTTCTTCCTTCTTCCGCCATGGGAGTCTATGGCAGCCCATAGAACCGCTTGCGGGAAAGTTATGAAATTTGGCACACAGATAGAGGATTGTCACTATAGCAAATTTGGAGTCTCTAACTCAATCCCTCTAGCGCCACCACCTGTCCAAATTTGCACTTGTTTATGCAAATAACTTTTGAACCATAAGGGCTAGAAACAAAATTATTTTTTCCCCTGATTCCTCTGCTCTAGAAAACTCGATCGCACCATATGACGGAATTTTCCGTCATGAAAATTTTCCCACCATTTTTAATTAACCGAAAGCGAACTCCTCTAATTTGTACAAAAATGTAACCAGATCATCTTCAGACCGTGCTTGTAAAAAGTTATGGAAGTCAAATTGATTCGTCAAATCGTTTTTGATAAACCCGAGAACAAATTTTACGTAGCGGTTGCAAAAATACACATATGGCTATATCTCTGCAACGCTTTATAGTATTCAAACCAAACTTGGTACACATCACAAGCATGACCCGAGTCTACTTGCAGTGTTTTGACACCATTCCATAAAACTGGTCTCATTATGTTTAGGACGTCATGGAGAGTTGACTGATATCCAATTTTACCATATCGGCCATTTTGGTTGTCGGCCATTTTGAATTAGTTGCTAAAATACTGTATTTTATGAACACATGAACGGATTGTTACGTGTGCACGATGCCCTGAAGGAGCCTGAGAAGTTTTGAAATAGCGCGACCTAGTGGATAATTGTTTTTTTCAAATGCTTGTAACTTTGGGTGTGGTTGACTTATTTTCATCGGGGTAACTTTTTTTGTCTCCTTAATCCTTGCCAAGTCCAACGATACCAGACTTGCCAGGTTTCGGCATATGGTTTGTGCAGCGTTGTAATTTAGTGCTTAAAAAAACATTAGCTGATATCTTCGAAACCGCTTGTCCGATCGAGACGAAACCAGCGTCAGAAGTTCGGAAACATGGGTCGATAGGACAAATAGTGAGCCCAAATGTGAGAATATTGATAGTAAAGGGTAGTAAAATCCAATCAAAGTCAGGTGTCAGTAATTTTTTATGCGTTTTTTCATAAATGTCTATAACTCCAAAACGAAATTAGATATTTTCACCAAAATTAACACACACATGTATGGGCTCACTCTGAGGACACTTAAAAAAATGGTAGGATTGTGCCTCTTGGTGGCGCTATAATTAAACAAAATATGAAATTCCCATAGACAACAATGCATTTTCAGCCTTTTTGCCCAAAATCATCTTCATGTGTTTAATTGCTCATTGCTGCAGTTGATCTGACACTGTCAGCCATTTTGGCATGTCTTGTCTTCCTCTTTGCGCGTGGCCCAGATAATGGCTGCTTGCAGCTATATTTAATCTTTGTTAATGTTAGTTAATAAAAATGTTCATGTTAGTTCACAGTGCTTTAAATAATGTTAACTGATACATCTTTTAATTCATGTTAACAAATGAGACCTTACTGTAAAGTGTTACCGGTATGTTTTCTTAGTGTTTATCGTGTATTTCTGATGCCACCCCAGCTCTCTCATGTATTTTGGGCCCCAGAGTCAAATGGTGTCAAGCGCTCATTCGTTGACTTATTTATTGGCATCAGCTGAAATGACAGAGTTGACATACTGTATGACTCAGCTGAAGATGTTGTGTAAGTGCTTACAGTACCCAGGTTCAAAAGTTTGTGCTAATTACTAATAAAGTTTAAACTGCTCATCATGCCAAAGTTCAGTGAGTGAGTTCTGGATTACAGGAGTCACTGCCAAACTCGTGTTTTTCATCTCGCAGCCGTAAACATGAAACATGAAATGCCCGTTTACTGTAAGCATTTTTGACCACAGTAATATTAAACTACAATCAAAACAGGTAAAATGAGATGCTCTTCCTGTCATCACTGCGTTAATGTTCAGTTCTGCACACACCGATTTAATCAATTCATTTCTCATGACCTGCATTTTTCTGGAGTGAATTCATTTCTCGAATGCGGTTGTCACTCCCGAAAATAACCAAAATCTGTACTGAATGTGGCCTAAACAATGCAAACATCGTCATATTTTGCAAACCCCTAATAACTTGGCTTGAAGGTGGACTACTTTTTTCAGTAAAATATCCAAAAACCACTAGGCCAGTGTTATATATTTTGTTCAGTTGAGTTCTTAAAATATCCCAAATGTTTCCAACTATTTGTAAATAGTGAGAAATTGCTATTTTACCCAAGGAACCGGGATGTGTGAGGGCGTGGCCTGTCGATTGCGTCATATCTGCGTTCCCCTCGGTTTACGGTTTTATTCTGCAGAAACACTTTACTCTCACTGCAGTGTGAACAAGTGTCATAGCAGCCGCTGAGAGAACACACAGAGTAACGTCATCACATCATCAACACACTCAGATGTGTCTAATATGATCAACAAAGTCGCGTTACCTCACACTCATGACCGGAAAAGCGGAAATGGCGCCATAATAAAAGTCCCGCTGCTTGTGAGGCGTGTGTTGTGTTCATCTTATTAACAATCGCTCCAGCGGTTCCTCAGCTCCACAACACTCGCTCCTGCTTCTGCTTCAGACTGCAGGAACGTTAATAATCTCATCCATCAACATGATTTCTGCCCGAGTCCTGTCCCGATTCTTTCCCACCGGCTGTGAGGTGAAGACCACATCTCCCATGAATCCGTGCTCAAACTTGGCGTCATCAAACTACGCCTTTGTTTTGAACAGGCGACCTCTAGTGGACGGAAAAGTTACATAGTGCAGCTTTAACGAAAAATTATTTGAGGTAATCAGTTAACAAACTTAAAAGTTTAATTCTCTACTGTACAAACATGTTACTTACTCTTTAATTGAAATATTGACTAAACTCGATTTCATGAACATCGTAAATATATTTTGCTGTTAACTGCTATATAGCACACTTGTCTTGCATGCGGTAATGTAACTAGCATAGATCACTTTACAGCTGCATATATTTAGTCTTCATTTTTGCAGCCCACCCTCGACCTAATTAAACACTAACACATCTCTCCCTATAATAACCTTGTGCAAAAACAGACAAAATAACAATTTATTCTCCTTTTATACTACGTGGCTGTTGAATGCTTGAATCTGATTGGTTGACGGACGTTCTAAGGTGTGCACGGCTAAAGTAGTTCCAGGCAGGTCTTGGAAAGCACATTCTCTCTTTCTCCCACCCACTGGGTTATTACAGCTCAGACAACATATACTTACATGTTTATCACTTTTAGCAGTGTTTTATGAAACTTCAAAGGGTTTCCTGTAAAATGACACCAGTATTGTGTATTTAGAGACCGTATGTGGGTATGGGAAGCTTTTCAATTTGGGTCGGCCAAATCCAGGCGAAAATGGTCCTAGAGTAATTTAGTGTAAATAGGTTACTTTGTGTAAAACGAATGCCAAAGTGATGCATACCTCCAGAAAGTAGAGACTCTAAGCTTTCAAATGGTACCACAAATGAGGTCAGAGCTCCTCCACAAACATTTAAAGTATATACTTGATGTCGTCATTCCTGACCCTGTACAGGGTCCACAGAGTTTAAGAGGTTAAGTACAACAAACTTTCAGTAATGAGTGAAATTAACTAAATTAATACATTTCACTGTTAGGTTTTACAGTGATATTGCAACCTCTTTTTAGACTTTTTTTAATGGTAGTGCTCAGATTCTCATGTGAACGGGTTCATCATGCGGTTTGACTGCTGACACTGCAGGCCTCGACAATAATTAATCTGACGAAAACCACATATGACTGACAAGACCTGCTTTGACCACAGCGTATTGGTCAGGACTCGTATTGGTCACTTTTGCTTCAATATTTATTTTTATCTAAGTAACTGAAGTCAAACATCACTATTAGGGATGACAAAATTGTCGTGACGCTCGTGTTGTGTTTGCATACTTCATCACAGCTGAAGTGAAATAAGTGAAATATTTGGCAATACACAGATGTTTCAGAGACATTATTGTCATATAATACTTTATGCACTGCTTAATATGTCGTGTGTTTGCAGAATAAAGTTTAGCATATCAATGAAGGAGGTTTTACTGTTATAAAAAACAGATTTGTGCGCATTAGTGGAACTGAAGGTTCTAGAATAAACACGAAACACACGTGATCGCTGTCATGCAGTGAATCTGGCCAATCGGGGAACAGCTGTGTTGTCATCATAGTCCATGCAGCCGCTCCAGAGAAACTGCACCAGCTGTATTAGCCGGCTGCTCTCGAATCACTCTCGCTGCACTTTGTTGACATACGTCACTGTCAAGTGGCGTCGGCGCTGCCTCAAGTTGGACAAAATTTCTAAATTTCTGTGCTGTCGTGTCTCTGGACCGACTCGATCACATGATCCGCTCTGTGCTGTCGTGACTCTGGACTGACTCGATCACATGATCCGCTCTGTGCTGTCATGACTCTGGACTGACTCGATCACATGATCCGCTCTGTGCTGTCGTGACTCTGGACTGACTCGATCACATGATCCGCTCTGTGCTGTCGTGACTCTGGACTGACTCGATCACATGATCCGCTCTGTGCTGTCGTGACTCTGGACTGACTCGATCACATGATCCGCTCTGTGCTGTCGTGTCTCTGACTCGATCACATGATCCGCTCTGTGCTGTCGTGACTCTGGACTGACTCGATCACATGATCCGCTCTGTGCTGTCGTGACTCTGGACCGACTCGATCACATGATCCGCTCTGTGCTGTTGTGACTCTGGACCGACTCGATCACATGATCCGCTCTGTGCTGTCGTGACTCTGGACCGACTCGATCACATGATCCGCTCTGTGCTGTCGTGTCTCTGACTCGATCACATGATCCGCTCTGTGCTGTCGTGACTCTGGGCCGACTCGATCACATGATCTGCTCTGTGCTGTCGTGACTCTGGACCGACTCGATCACATGATCCGCTCTGTGCTGTCGTGTCTCTGGACCGACTCGATCACATGATCCGCTCTGTGCTGTCGTGACTCTGGACTGACTCGATCACATGATCCGCTCTGTGCTGTCGTGACTCTGGACCGACTCGATCACATGATCCGCTCTGTGCTGTCGTGTCTCTGGACCGACTCGATCACGTGATCCGCTTTGTGCTGTCGTGACCCTAGATTGACTCAATCACGTGATCCGCTCTGTGCTGTCGTGACTCTGGACCGACTCGATCACATGATCCGCTCTGTGCTGTCGTGACTCTGGACCGACTCGATCACATGATCCGCTCTGTGCTGTCGTGACTCTGGACTGACTCGATCACATGATCCGCTCTGTGCTGTCGTGACTCTGGACTGACTCGATCACATGATCCGCTCTGTGCTGTCGTGACTCTGGACCGACTCGATCACATGATCCGCTCTGTGCTGTCGTGTCTCTGGACCGACTCGATCACGTGATCCGCTTTGTGCTGTCGTGACCCTAGATTGACTCGATCACGTGATCCGCTCTGTGCTGTCGTGACTCTGGACCGACTCGATCACATGATCCGCTCTGTGCTGTCGTGATTCTAGACCGACTCGATCACATGATCCGCTCTGTGCTGTCGTGACTCTGGACCGACTCGATCACATGATCCGCTCTGTGCTGTCGTGACTCTGGACCGACTCGATCACATGATCCGCTCTGTGCTGTCGTGTCTCTGACTCGATCACATGATCCGCTCTGTGCTGTCGTGTCTCGACTCGATCACATGATCCGCTCTGTGCTGTAGTGTCTCGACTCGATCACATGATCCGCTCTGTGCTGTAGTGTCTCGACTCGATCACATGATCCGCTCTGTGCTGTAGTGTCTCGACTCGATCACATGATCCGCTCTGTGCTGTCGTGTCTCTGACTCGATCACATGATCCGCTCTGTGCTGTCGTGTCTCTGGACCGACTCGATCACATGATCCGCTCTGTGCTGTCGTGTCTCTGGACCGACTCGATCACATGATCCGCTTTGTGCTGTCGTGACCCTAGATTGACTCGATCACATGATCCGCTTTGTGCTGTCGTGACTCTGGACCGACTCGATCACATGATCCGCTCTGTGCTGTCGTGTCTCTGGACCGACTCGATCACGTGATCCGCTCTGTGCTGTCGTGACTCTGGACCGACTCGATCACATGATCCGCTCTGTGCTGTCGTGTCTCTGACTCGATCACATGATCCGCTCTGTGCTGTCGTGACTCTGGACCGACTCGATCACATGATCCGCTCTGTGCTGTCGTGTCTCTGGACCGACTCGATCACATGATCCGCTCTGTGCTGTCGTGACTCTGGACCGACTCGATCACATGATCCGCTCTGTGCTGTCGTGACTCTGGACCGACTCGATCACATGATCTGCTCTGTGCTGTCGTGACTCTGGACCGACTCGATCACATGATCCGCTCTGTGCTGTCGTGACTCTGGACTGACTCGATCACATGATCCGCTCTGTGCTGTCGTGTCTCTGGACCGACTCGATCACATGATCCGCTCTGTGCTGTCGTGACTCTGGACCGACTCGATCACATGATCCGCTCTGTGCTGTCGTGACTCTGGACCGACTCGATCACATGATCCGCTCTGTGCTGTCGTGACTCTGGACCGACTCGATCACATGATCCGCTCTGTGCTGTCGTGTCTCTGGACCGACTCGATCACATGATCCGCTCTGTGCTGTCGTGTCTCTGGACCGACTCGATCACATGATCCGCTCTGTGCTGTTGTGTCTCTGACTCGATCACATGATCCGCTCTGTGCTGTCGTGACTCTGGACCGACTCGATCACATGATCCGCTCTGTGCTGTCGTGACTCTGGACCGACTCGATCACATGATCCGCTCTGTGCTGTCGTGACTCTGGACCGACTCGATCACGTGATCCGCTTTGTGCTGTCGTGACCCTAGATTGACTCGATCACGTGATCCGCTCTGTGCTGTCGTGACTCTGGACCGACTCGATCACATGATCCGCTCTGTGCTGTCGTGTCTCTGGACTGACTCGATCACATGATCCGCTCTGTGCTGTCGTGTCTCTGACTCGATCACATGATCCGCTCTGTGCTGTCGTGTCTCTGACTCGATCACATGATCCGCTCTGTGCTGTCGTGTCTCTGACTCGATCACATGATCCGCTCTGTGCTGTCGTGACTCTGGACCGACTCGATCACATGATCCGCTCTGTGCTGTCGTGTCTCTGGACCGACTCGATCACGTGATCCGCTCTGTGCTGTCGTGTCACTGGACCGACTCGATCACATGATCCGCTCTGTGCTGTCGTGACTCTGGACCGACTCGATCACGTGATCCGCTCTGTGCTGTCGTGACTCTGGACCGACTCGATCACATGATCCGCTCTGTGCTGTTGTGTCTCTGACTCGATCACATGATCCGCTCTGTGCTGTCGTGTCTCTGACTCGATCACATGATCCGCTCTGTGCTGTCGTGACTCTGGACTGACTCGATCACATGATCCGCTCTGTGCTGTCGTGACTCTGGACTGACTCGATCACATGATCCGCTCTGTGCTGTCGTGTCTCTGACTCGATCACATGATCCGCTCTGTGCTGTCGTGTGTCTGGACCGACTCGATCACATGATCCGCTCTGTGCTGTCGTGTCTCTGACTCGATCACATGATCCGCTCTGTGCTGTCGTGTCTCTGGACCGACTCGATCACATGATCCGCTCTGTGCTGTCGTGTCTCTGACTCGATCACGTGATCCGCTCTGTGCTGTCGTGATTCTAGACCGTCTCGATCACGTGATCCGCTCTGTGCTGTCGTGACTCTGGACCGACTCGATCACATGATCCGCTCTGTGCTGTCATGACTCGGGACCAACTCGATCACATGATCCGCTCTGTGCTGTCGTGTCTCTGACTCGATCACATGATCCGCTCTGTGCTGTCATGACTCTGGACCGACTCGATCACATGATCCGCTTTGTGCTGTCGTGACTCTGGACCGACTCGATCACGTGATCCGCTCTGTGCTGTCGTGACTCTGGACTGATTCGATCACATGATCCGCTCTGTGCTGTCATGACTCTGGACCGACTCGATCACATGATCCGCTTTGTGCTGTCGTGACTCTGGACCGACTCGATCACATGATCCGCTTTGTGCTGTCGTGACTCTGGACTGACTCGATCACATGATCCGCTCTGTGCTGTCATGACTCTGGACCGACTCGATCACATGATCCGCTTTGTGCTGTCGTGACTCTGGACCGACTCGATCACATGATTCGCTTTGTGCTGTCGTGACTCTGGACCGACTCGATCACATGATCCGCTCTGTGCTGTCATGACTCTGGACCGACTCGATCACATGATCCGCTTTGTGCTGTCGTGACTCTGGACCGACTCGATCACATGATCCGCTCTGTGCTGTCGTGACTCTGGACCGACTCGATCACATGATCCGCTCTGTGCTGTCGTGACTCTGGACTGACTCGATCACATGATCCGCTCTGTGCTGTCGTGACTCTGGACTGACTCGATCACATGATCCGCTCTGTGCTGTCGTGACTCTGGACCGACTCGATCACATGATCCGCTCTGTGCTGTCGTGACTCTGGACTGACTCGATCACATGATCCGCTCTGTGCTGTCGTGACTCTGGACTGACTCGATCACATGATCCGCTCTGTGCTGTCGTGACTCTGGACCGACTCGATCACATGATCCGCTCTGTGCTGTCGTGTCTCTGGACCGACTCGATCACGTGATCCGCTTTGTGCTGTCGTGACCCTAGATTGACTCGATCACGTGATCCGCTCTGTGCTGTCGTGACTCTGGACCGACTCGATCACATGATCCGCTCTGTGCTGTCGTGATTCTAGACCGACTCGATCACATGATCCGCTCTGTGCTGTCGTGACTCTGGACCGACTCGATCACATGATCCGCTCTGTGCTGTCGTGTCTCTGACTCGATCACATGATCCGCTCTGTGCTGTCGTGTCTCTGGACTGACTCGATCACATGATCCGCTCTGTGCTGTCGTGTCTCGACTCGATCACATGATCCGCTTTGTGCTGTAGTGTCTCGACTCGATCACATGATCCGCTCTGTGCTGTAGTGTCTCGACTCGATCACATGATCCGCTCTGTGCTGTCGTGTCTCTGACTCGATCACATGATCCGCTCTGTGCTGTCGTGTCTCTGGACCGACTCGATCACATGATCCGCTCTGTGCTGTCGTGTCTCTGGACCGACTCGATCACATGATCCGCTTTGTGCTGTCGTGACCCTAGATTGACTCGATCACATGATCCGCTCTGTGCTGTCGTGACTCTGGACCGACTCGATCACATGATCCGCTCTGTGCTGTCGTGTCTCTGGACCGACTCGATCACGTGATCCGCTCTGTGCTGTCGTGACTCTGGACCGACTCGATCACATGATCCGCTCTGTGCTGTCGTGTCTCTGACTCGATCACATGATCCGCTCTGTGCTGTCGTGACTCTGGACCGACTCGATCACATGATCCGCTCTGTGCTGTCGTGTCTCTGGACCGACTCGATCACATGATCCGCTCTGTGCTGTCGTGACTCTGGACCGACTCGATCACATGATCCGCTCTGTGCTGTCGTGACTCTGGACCGACTCGATCACATGATCTGCTCTGTGCTGTCGTGACTCTGGACCGACTCGATCACATGATCCGCTCTGTGCTGTCGTGTCTCTGGACCGACTCGATCACATGATCCGCTCTGTGCTGTCGTGTCTCTGGACCGACTCGATCACATGATCCGCTCTGTGCTGTCGTGTCTCTGGACCGACTCGATCACATGATCCGCTCTGTGCTGTTGTGTCTCTGACTCGATCACATGATCCGCTCTGTGCTGTCGTGACTCTGGACCGACTCGATCACATGATCCGCTCTGTGCTGTCGTGACTCTGGACCGACTCGATCACATGATCCGCTCTGTGCTGTCGTGACTCTGGACCGACTCGATCACGTGATCCGCTTTGTGCTGTCGTGACCCTAGATTGACTCGATCACGTGATCCGCTCTGTGCTGTCGTGACTCTGGACCGACTCGATCACATGATCCGCTCTGTGCTGTCGTGTCTCTGGACTGACTCGATCACATGATCCGCTCTGTGCTGTCGTGTCTCTGACTCGATCACATGATCCGCTCTGTGCTGTCGTGTCTCTGACTCGATCACATGATCCGCTCTGTGCTGTCGTGTCTCTGACTCGATCACATGATCCGCTCTGTGCTGTCGTGACTCTGGACCGACTCGATCACATGATCCGCTCTGTGCTGTCGTGTCTCTGGACCGACTCGATCACGTGATCCGCTCTGTGCTGTCGTGTCACTGGACCGACTCGATCACATGATCCGCTCTGTGCTGTCGTGACTCTGGACCGACTCGATCACGTGATCCGCTCTGTGCTGTCGTGACTCTGGACCGACTCGATCACATGATCCGCTCTGTGCTGTCGTGACTCTGGACTGACTCGATCACATGATCCGCTCTGTGCTGTCGTGACTCTGGACTGACTCGATCACATGATCAGCTCTGTGCTGTCGTGACTCTGGACCGACTCGATCACATGATCCGCTCTGTGCTGTCGTGTCTCTGGACCGACTCGATCACGTGATCCGCTCTGTGCTGTCATGACTCTGGACCGACTCGATCACATGATCCGCTTTGTGCTGTCGTGACTCTGGACCGACTCGATCACATGATCCGCTCTGTGCTGTCGTGTCTCTGGACCGACTCGATCACATGATCCGCTCTGTGCTGTTGTGTCTCTGACTCGATCACATGATCCGCTCTGTGCTGTCGTGACTCTGGACCGACTCGATCACATGATCCGCTCTGTGCTGTCGTGACTCTGGACCGACTCGATCACATGATCCGCTCTGTGCTGTCGTGACTCTGGACCGACTCGATCACGTGATCCGCTTTTTGCTGTCGTGACCCTAGATTGACTCGATCACGTGATCCGCTCTGTGCTGTCGTGACTCTGGACCGACTCGATCACATGATCCGCTCTGTGCTGTCGTGTCTCTGACTCGATCACATGATCCGCTCTGTGCTGTCGTGTCTCTGACTCGATCACATGATCCGCTCTGTGCTGTCGTGTCTCTGACTCGATCACATGATCCGCTCTGTGCTGTCGTGACTCTGGACCGACTCGATCACATGATCCGCTCTGTGCTGTCGTGTCTCTGACTCGATCACATGATCCGCTCTGTGCTGTCGTGTCTCTGGACCGACTCGATCACGTGATCCGCTCTGTGCTGTCGTGTCACTGGACCGACTCGATCACATGATCCGCTCTGTGCTGTCGTGACTCTGGACCGACTCGATCACGTGATCCGCTCTGTGCTGTCGTGACTCTGGACCGACTCGATCACATGATCCGCTCTGTGCTGTTGTGTCTCTGACTCGATCACATGATCCGCTCTGTGCTGTCGTGTCTCTGACTCGATCACATGATCCGCTCTGTGCTGTCGTGACTCTGGACTGACTCGATCACATGATCCGCTCTGTGCTGTCGTGTCTCTGACTCGATCACATGATCCGCTCTGTGCTGTCGTGACTCTGGACCGACTCGATCACATGATCCGCTCTGTGCTGTCATGACTCTGGACCGACTCGATCACATGATCCGCTCTGTGCTGTCGTGTCTCTGACTCGATCACATGATCCGCTCTGTGCTGTCATGACTCTGGACCGACTCGATCACATGATCCGCTCTGTGCTGTCGTGTCTCTGACTCGATCACATGATCCGCTCTGTGCTGTCATGACTCTGGACCGACTCAATCACATGATCCGCTCTGTGCTGTCGTGACTCTGGACCGACTCGATCACATGATCCGCTCTGTGCTGTCGTGTCTCTGGACCGACTCGATCACATGATCCGCTCTGTGCTGTCGTGACTCTGGACCGACTCGATCACATGATCCGCTCTGTGCTGTCGTGACTCTGGACCGACTCGATCACATGATCCGCTCTGTGCTGTCGTGACTCTGGACTGACTCGATCACATGATCCGCTCTGTGCTGTCGTGACTCTGGACCGACTCGATCACATGATCCGCTCTGTGCTGTCGTGACTCTGGACCGACTCGATCACATGATCCGCTCTGTGCTGTTGTGTCTCTGACTCGATCACATGATCCGCTCTGTGCTGTTGTGTCTCTGACTCGATCACATGATCCGCTCTGTGCTGTTGTGACTCTGACTCGATCACATGATCCGCTCTGTGCTGTTGTGTCTCTGACTCGATCACATGATCCGCTCTGTGCTGTCGTGATATTACACACATTTGTTAAAGTTATGTTATGATGCTACTCTGTGCGTATGAGACACTTGTTCACACTGCAGTGAGCGAGATCATATAAGGCAGTTGAACATGATACTCGTGGTAAATCAAGAACACCAGATTTACACAATAGGACTAACTGTGTTGAGCTGTAAAACAATGATTAGTTTTCTGTCCATGAATGATCCAAACAGTTGCTCACTGTCTAGTAAAACACATCATATATTAAAGCGTCTTTGGTGTTTCCATGGTTTCTACAAAATAAAACCATAAATTGAGGGTAATGCGGGTATTAGGTCATTGATAGGCGAAGCATGGTCCGTGTCCTGATTAAAATTGCTTATTTCTCTTGATTTAAACATTCTTGGAAAGGTGGGATAATGTAAGTACACAAGCCAATACAATTTAAAACATTGTTTGGCCCCACTTTATATTAGGTGGCCTTAACTACTATGTACTTACATCAAAAAATAAGTACAATGTACTTACTGTGTTCATATTGTGTTGCAAAACACCTTTGTTGATTCTGAGGTGGGATAGGTGTGGTATGGGTAAGTGTAAGGGTAGGGTTAGGGGAAGGGAAGTGTCAACTGTGTGATTACAAATGTAACTACAGAAATTAATTACAGACGTAATTACATGAAGGTATTTTTTAAAAAGGTAAGTACAATGTAAAAACATATATGTACACAATAAGTGCAATGTATCAAATGATTAACTAAAATGTTAGTACATAGTAGTTAAGGCCACCTAATATAAAGTGGGGTCCATTGTTTTAGTGGTTTTGGGATATTTTAATTAAAAAAATCTTACATATTTTGCCTTTAATAGCATAGTGAAGTCAGCAAAAATGCTCAACACATATTATTGTACTTAACTTGTTTTGCTGCCTGGCGGGAATGGCACTAATGTCAGCTGGACACGACTCAACTTCACCTTTGTTAGTTAATATGATCAAGGAAGTCAGATCAACTAGAAAAGCCTGAGATTAAGAAGAAAATGCTATTTTTTAGGTAACATTTTCAAGAAGTTTTAAAATTTTTATAGTGCACTATATTTTTTTATAGTGTGTCCCAGGGTTCTTATAGTAAACTAAAACAAAAATGATTTACAAAAACATTCGTTATTTGAAATAAAACTTTAGACTTAAGACTTTTTAAAATAAGAGATTAAGAGATTTGTAAAATAGGTAGTTGCAAAGGTGGAAGATGTTTTTCATCTTCATTTAGTTTAACTTGATGTACCAAAATAATAATGTAGAACAGAAATAACTATAGCTTTAAAAAAAAAAAAACGCTTGTAAAAAATGACAAAACAACAAAATGACTAAAGCTGAAAATACTTTTCAGCTTTACTTGAATACGTAACACTGAATTATACTAAAATAACACTGGAGTGTCCACATATTCCCTGGAAAACACTATGGAGATATATTTTAATGTGTGTGAAATGTGACTCTGTATGACATTTTGAAATGAAAGACATTTGCGGTGCAGGAATGACCTAAGAGCAAAGACACCTGATTAAAACAAACAAACAAGAAAAGGGACTTCTCACCACAAGATGTCATGATTTTCCAATAAAGAGGCACCATTGTGTGTGCAAATATGCATTTTAAACAGAAAATGTCACTTTCTAATAGAATCTGTAGATCTTAGACTTTGATATGAATGTTTAAGTGGTTGTGTCACAAGCCGGTTTATGCTTGACTGATCCTGCATTTGGGCCTTCGCTCGTTTGACTGTAAATGATCTGACTGAACACTGATGGCCCACGAGTTAATTAGTCAGAGAAGATCATTACTGACGCCTCATGACAGGCTTTCCCATATAAACCTCCTTTACAATGTGGACTGTCAATCCAACAGCCTCATCAACCGCTGTGGAATCAAATCCGGACCCCTAAAAGGTATAAAGATTTAATTTAACCTTCAGGTCAATCTGTCGATTAGTGAAGAATGACTTTGTGTATCTATATATATATATGGTAGCCAGACTCAGTAAATCGGTGTACCGTTGAAAACAAATTTTTTGGAGTATAGTTTTACAAGAATATATAATACAGTTTTTCTACTTCAATATTTCACGTGTAACTCATTGTGTGTTTAATTCAATTTTGTTTGTAATTATTTGTGAAATGTACTTGCAATTTCTGATGGAAAATTGTTTTAAAGTTAATCATACACCAGCTTTTCCCAGTGGCACCAAAACGTGTTTGGAAACTTAAAACATGTCTTGATGTTATTGGATTAGATAGCAATCAAATGGCATTTATTTTAAAGGAAGACCACGTATTTTTGTGGCCGTTGTACTTCCAGGACACTTGTTGTTCTGTGCACGTATTCCCGATTGAGTTCGTGCGGTGTTGTGGCAGGCCTGCATTCAATAAAACCATATTTGGCTCTCAGGGACACAATGGAGCACCCGGTCCAGTGCTCAAAATGACATTGCACAAGCCATCTTGACATTTGTCACTTGCTGTGCTCTTGTGCTGATAAGAGTGAGATTTTAATGCCATGTGCGGCTCCACAGAAGCAGGTCAGTGTGAGTGAGTGTACAGGCTCTTAATGCACCGCTCATTCAGTGGCATGACTGAGAACCAAGAGGCGTCTTTGAGTTTACCATGCACCTGGTCTTGAGTTATCTCAAAGCACATCCCAGATAACCAAAAATGTGTTCCTAGAACGTTTTGCTAATGTTCCCGTTTGGTTATGAAACATTATTTCTGAATGTTCTATTCGGGATGTCCAGTTGTTTGAATTGGTTATACAAATTTCTGAACATTCTGATACAAGTAGTAACGTTCAATGAACGATGTATAAACAACGTTTCGGTGCAAACATTTTGAGAACATAACAAACTTTGAGAAAATAGACAATTTAACACAAGGGGACCTATTTTAAAGGGTTAGTTCACTCAAAAATGAAAATTCTGTCATTAATTACTCACCCTCATGTCGTTCGACACCCGTAAGACCTCCGTTCATCTTCAGAACACAAATGAAGATATTTTAGTGTAAAGCTGATGCTGAGAAAGGCTTCAGATAGGCCTCCATTGGCATTCAGTACATTTACACTCACAAGACCCATAAAAGGCACTTAAAACGTTGTTACAAAGTCCATCTCACCACAGTGACTCTACAATCATTTTACGATGCGACGACAATAGTTTTTGTGCGCAAAAAAAATTCAAAATAACACCTTTATCCAGCTTGTTCTTGTCTTCCGTGTGTGCCTCCACGACGCATGCGCGAGAATATGACGTAGCGCCAGCGTTCGGGAATCCATGAAATGCACACTTAAGCCCCATAAGGAATCCATGAAATGCACACTTAAGCCCCACAGACTGGAGTATGTTTGCTTCTCAAGCCACCAGTGGCGCTCACACGGACATTGACTCCTACACCTCCTCAGTATTGGATCATATCAATACCACCATTGACAGTGTTACAACCCAGAAACAGATCACCACATACCCAAATCAGAAGCCTTGGATGAACAGGGAAGTACGACTCCTGCTGAAGTCACGCAATACTGCCTTCAGATCAGGAGATGCACAAGCCTACAGCGCATCCAGGGCAAACCTGAAGAGGGGCATCAAAAAGGCCAAGCACTGCTACAAGCTTAAGATTGAGGGTCACTTTTCCAACTCTGACCCTCGACGCATGTGGCAGGGCATCCAGGCCATCAGTGACTACAAACCCCCCCACTCCACCCCCGCAGCCACTGATGTCAACTTCCTGAATGAGCTAAATTACTTTTATGCTCGTTTTGAAAGAGACAACAGAGAAACTGCCACCAAGCTCAAACCCTCAGCTGACCACCCACCAATCACACTCTCCACCACAGATGTCTGCAAGGCACTGAGCCGGATCAGCGCGCACAAGGCTGCTGGACCAGACAACATCCCTGGACGTGTGCTCAGGGCATGTGCGGAGCAGCTCGCTGGGGTTTTTACAGACATTTTCAACCTGTCTCTCGCCCAAGCAGCTGTACCATCATGCTTTAAACGCACTTCCATTGTGCCAGTGCCGAAACACTCCAGCCCGAGGTGCCCTAATGACTACCGCCCTGTAGCACTCACACCCATCATTATGAAGTGCTTTGAGCGGCTGGTCCTGGAACACCTAAAAGACTCTATACCATCCACATTGGACTCACACCAGTTTGCCTACCGCAGCAATAGGAGCACAGAGGATGCAGTTTCCATGGCACTGCACTCTGTGCTCACCCATCTGGACAGTAAAAACACTTATGCACGCATGCTGTTTGTTGACTTCAGCTCAGCATTCAACACTGTCATCCCATCCAAGTTAATTGCCAAACTTGGAGACCTGGGCATCAACACTTCAATGTGTAACTGGATTTTGGACTTCCTAACTGACAGACCCCAGAATGTTCGATCAGGATCCACCTGCTCCACATCCATCACTCTTAACACTGGTGTACCACAGGGCTGTGTGCTAAGTCCGTTTCTCTACTCCCTCTTCACCGCCGACTGCAAGCCTGTGTATGGAACTAATTCCATCGTCAAGTTTGCGGACGACACTACGGTGATTGGTCTCATCAGCAACAACGATGAGACTGCCTACAGGGAAGAGATCCAGCACCTGGCCACATGGTGCGCTGATAATAACCTGCTCCTCAACACCACCAAAACGAAGGAGCTCATTGTGGACTTCAGGAAGGAGTCAAGAGGCACACACGACACCATCCACATCAATGGAATGGCTGTTGAGCGTGTCTCCAGTTTCAAGTTCCTGGGGACCCACATCTCGGCGGACATGTCGTGGACGACCAACACCTCCAGCCTGGTCAAGAAGGCTCACCAGCGCCTCTTCTTCCTGAGGACACTGAGGAAGAATCAGCTCTCCTCGGCTATCCTGGTGAACTTCTACCGCTGCGCAATAGAAAGCATCCTGACCAACTGTGTGGCAGTGTGGTATGGGAGCTGCTCTGTTGCGGAGCGCAAGGCACTGCAGCGGGTGGTGAAAACTGCCCAGCGCATCACAGGGACTCCACTGCCTGCCATCGAACACATCCAGAGGAAACGCTGCCTGCATCGAGCTCGCAGCATCCTCAAGGACTCCTCTCACCCAGCCCACAGACTGTTTTCTCTCCTGCCCTCCGGCAGGCGTTTCAGGATCCACCGGACCAGGACCAGCAGACTTAAGAACAGTTTTTTCCCCAGAGCTGTCTCTTTATTGAACTCAAACCCCCGTTGATCCACTTCCCTCATAAACTGATAACTCTCCTACCTCACATCCACCTTCACTTTGTTATTTGCACTACTGACTGTTTATTACAGTAACAACTGTTTACTTATGCATTCTGCACCACCATACCGTAACTGGATTATGCTCATCTGCACTGCCGACTGTATTTACAGTAACAATGTTTACATTTGCATTTTGCACCGTACTTCTAACTGGAATATGCAACCACTTTCCACTGCACTTTTACACTTTCTTTCGGATAGCTCTGTCCATAATTTATTGTACTAACTTAATCCACTGCTATATTCCTCATATTAGCCTAACATATTATTGTATACCTCTAACTGTAAAATTCTGTTCAAGTAATAACCGTCTGTATATTTATTCATAGTACATAGTCACCTGTAAATTCTGTTTATAGTAATAGCCATCTGTATATTTATTCATAGTACATATTCACCTGTAAATTCTGTTTATAGTAATAGCCATCTGTATATTTATTCACTGTATATATTCATCTGTAAATTCAGTTCTACTTATAGTAATAACCATCTCTCTACTTATACATATTTATATATATTCAGAACATTTTTATGTCCTGCACTTACGCAACCATTGTATATATCCTGCACTTGCTGCTATTGCACTTCTGGTTAGACCTAAACTGCATTTCGTTGCCTTGTACTTGTACTTGTGTAATGACAATAAAGTTGAATCTAATCTAATCTAATTTTGAGAACTACGCCGAGACCTAAAGCACGATCAATGTAGAATTCAACAGCTTAGACACGCGCGTCTTCCTCTGCTTGTAAACCAATCGTTTCTGGGTCATGTGTGCGAACGCCGGATCTGCGTCATATTCTCGCGCATGCGTCGTGGAGACACACACGGAAGACAAGAACAAGTTTGATAAAGGTGTTATTTTGATTTTTTTTTTGCGCACAAAAACTATTGTCGTCGCATCGTAAAATTATTGTAGAGTCACTGTGGTGAGATGGACTTTGTAACGACGTTTTAAGTGCCTTTTATGGGTCTTGTGAGTGTAAATGTACTGAATGCCAATGGAGGCCTATCTGAAGCCTTTCTCAGCATCAGCTTTACACTAAAATATCTTCATTTGTGTTCTAAAGATGAACGGAGGTCTGACGGGTGTCGAACGACATGAGGGTGAGTAATTAATGACAGAATTTTCATTTTTGGGTGAACTAACCCTTTAATGATCTGAGCACATGGTCTGAATTAGTGTTGTTTTTGGCGCCTGTTTTAATTTTAGTTTTAGTCTAGTCTTTGTGTCAAGCTGTCATTTTAGTTTTTATTAGTTTTAGTCATGTTCATACACTTTTTAGTCTAGTCAAGTTTTAGTTGACTAAAAGTCTGAGCATTTTAGGTTTATTTTAGTCAGAATTATACATTTTAGTCTAGAAAATTGTATTTTAGTCTCTTTTTAAAAATGTAATTCTATTTAACCCAGTCAATATAGTACAAGTACCTAGTAGTATAAAGCCAAAATCTTCTCTTAGCCAAACCCATTTCAAACAAGGTTATTTTACTATGTTATTGTTACCTTATAGACTCAAGAATACATCCAGACACAGAAGACACTCTGATTTGAATTTACAACATATTTATTTTACCAACCAAACATGTTAGAAGTACACACACATACATTTAAATAAAATAAATGAAAACCTTGAGATGTCTCTTAAGGTTCATGGAGTTTTTCTCCTGTGATTTTGTGGCCACATTTCTCCCGAACTTTTTCCACAACACATTTTATTTTCCACTTCAATGTAATGAAAGTTTTTCCAAATGTCGTAATAAGAATAAATGCATATTTCATTTAATAATAGGAAAATAATATCCTAATTATTATTTAAATCTATTTAAAATTAGACCCATATTAGAGTTAAAATGGTTTTCTGTCTTGTATTTTATCTCAAAATAAAGGATGTCATTTTATTCCACATGGAAATGAGCGGAAATAAGTGAATACAGCCTCGTATTCGCTTATGAGGTAAACATAATGCTGCGGTTATTTTATAACGTGCTTTTCTTTTATTTGAATGGTGATTTAAATATCTTGCTCTTGTAAGTACTTGCCAGCATTTCAGTAATAAAAGTCTAGATCATTAAAATGCATCCAAATTACAGATCACATTTACTATTTAATTACTATTTACATGTGAGCGGAAAGACTGAATGCTTCTCCAGAGAGGAATCCTTTAATTTTGTATAATTGACGTGTGTATGTGCTGCTGCGTATCCCTGTGTGTGTAATCACACACGTTGTGCACCACCTATAGGCTCATATTACTAACACACTCTTTAAATAACACTAAAAATACTGCACTATTGACCAGGGCTGGACTGGGGCTAAAATTCGGCCCTGGCAAACCCAGCCCATCCGGCCCATGAGTTCCTCTTGAATGTTTTAACTGGGGTTAGGGCCTTAAATTGGAGTAAATAAATAAATCTAGGACAGGGACAACTAATGATGGATATTATCGAATTTACTGCAAATGCAGATGACAAACGTAATATTGCACTTTTGTCACACAGAAATGCAATTGACAGTAAACCACTGATTTTGAGCTAGGATACATTAAAGTGATTTAATGCTTTTAAAATCTGTCATCATTTACTCACTCTCATGTCGTTCCAAACCTGTATGACTTTCTCTCTTCCGTGAAACACAAAAGAAGATATTTAGAAGAATATTTGTAACCAAGCAGAGAGAGCAACTATTGACTACCATAGTATTTTTTTCCCTACTATGGTAGTCAATGGTTGCTCTCTCTGCTTGGTTACAAATATTCTTCTAAATATCATCTTTTGTGTTCAGCAGAACAAAGAAACTCATACAGGTTTGGAACAACTTGAGGGTGAGTAAATGATGACACAATATTCATTTTTGGGTGAACTATCCCTTTAATGCATGTGATCCAGGCTTTAAAGCTGTTTTGTTGAATTATAATTGAATTACCCTACACTCTAAAAAAAAAAGGTTCTATATGGCACCAAAAATGGTTCATGGCTCGTAATGATAGGGGAACCTTTTTTAGTGCTATATAGCACCAATTTTGGTGCTTCAGTGGTTCTTCAGCGGTGCTATATAGCACCTAGTCAAAGAACTGGCAAAGAACCGCTGAAGAACCGCTGAAGAACCGCTGAAGAACCTCTGAAGAACCACTGAAGCACCAAAATTGGAGCTATATAGCACTAAAAAAGGTTCCCCTATGATTACGAGCCATGAACCATTTTTGGTGCCATATAGAACCTTTTTTTTTTAGAGTGTATTAGTGTAATGACATTTTAACTGAGTTTAACTGTAGGTCAGTTTCATTTAACTGTATGGGCATGGTAGTCACAGGTAAAATCATGCTCCTCATTACCAAAGGTATATGGTTTCGGAAAAAAAAAATAATAATAATACTAAACTATTGAATTTGGTTGTGCTAGAGTGACAAGTTTGTAGTTGTGTGTATTGCTGTTTTCCAATTTACCTCGTGATGTATTTACATGGTCGCGGCTGTTTTCAGCTGATTCACCACAGAACCTTTAATGTTCCCATATCACACGATTGTATAAAACAACAATCGGAGTCAAAGTACCGGTTCATCACTTCATAGAGCAGCAGAAACGCAGCGCACGTTCGTCGGCGGCAGCGCTGTTGCGCGGATATTCGCCTTTTGCAGTTTCATGCGCCCAATTTTTTAAACAGCGCCTAATATGGACACAGTCTATGGAGGAGGGAAGGTCTCTCTCGCTTTGGCCTGTCAATTCAGAAGACAAACCAATGGGCCGCTGTCCCTGCATGATGGGCCAGTCCGTGGCAAAAAACAACAACAAAAAAAATTACATAAATAACCTTGCATCGGCCCCAAAGTGCGTCGGCCCACCGGGAAAATGCCCGGTATGCCAGATTACCAGTCCAGCCCTGCTATTGACTTTAGAGCAGGTTTGTGTTGGTCAATGGTCAGTTGTTTTCAGTTCCTCACAATAGCAACACTGATCACACCTGGTGTTCAGACCAGACGCCCATGGGCGAACAGATGCGCCAGTGCATTTGATAAACAACGTGACGCTGGACGGGAAAATGAGAACTGTGTCGGGCTGAAAAGCAAAAAAAAACCACTCGAGTCACGCCTGCCGTCACATTGCGCCAGTTGTATGATAGGACCCGAGATGTAATTGCTTTCCTGTCATCTCACTGTAATAGAGTGCATTAGTACTTTTTTCCCCTATTCATTTCTTTCATAGGGATTTAAAAAAGGTATTCATTTAAGTGTTATAAACCATGAACCAAACTTGAAAACCATGAAAACTTGCCAAGTGCCAAAGTGAGTCAAAATCGGTCTTGGCGAGTATATATAAAACTTTGAATATAAAATAACAACTTTCCCTTGAGCTTTTGATATATAAAAGGAAAATAGGAATGAAACTTCACTTTTTTAGATACTTTTTTAGATTTTTTCATTTTTGGTCTTGCATGCTGCCTTGTCTGCACATTAACCGAACACTCTCGAAAAAAAGCTGTCACTGGGCGGTACCCTTGCAAATGGGACACCTTTGTACCATATTTACCCCTAAACAGTGCATATACAGTTGTAGCTAGAACGATTGGCACCCTTGGTAAATATGATCCAATATGGCTGTAAAAATAAATCTGCATTGTTTATCCCTTTGATCTGTCTAACATGTAAAAATCTAACCTTTCATTGAAGTAAAATAATTGAAAGTTGGGAGTAAGTCACACATTATGAAATAAATGCCTTGAAATAAACACGTTGGCCATAATTATTGGCACCCTTTTATTAAATACTTTTTGCAACCTCCTTTTCTTCTTGTCTTCTATAATGCCTGATGAGTTTGGAGAACAGAGACCATTACCCCCATACAGAATCCCTCCAGATCCTTCAGATTCCCAGCTCTTCTCTTCAGTTCACCGCATTCATTTTCTATAGGGTTCATGTCAGGGAAATAGGATGGTGGTCATGAAGCTTCATTTTGTGCTCAGTGACACATTTGTGTGTTGATTTTGATGTTTGTTTCGGATCGTCGTCCTGATGGGAGATCCAACACCGGCCCATTAAACGATTTCTAGCAGAAGCCGTCAGGTTTAGTTTTTTTAATCTGTTGGTATTTGCTAGAATCCATGAAACATGAGCATGATGTCCAGGACCTCCAGCAAAAAAATAGTCCCAAAACATTAAAGATCCAGAGTATATTTAACTGTTAGTCATGGGGTACTTTACATCCTTATTAGCACAAAACCCAACTAATCTTTGATCCTCAGAGAGTCTTTTTCCACTCAAACTCTCCTCCTCTCATTCATTGGGACGATATAGACACACGTCCTCTTCCAGGCAGATTCATAACATCTTTAGTTGATTAGAACTGATGGTGGAAATGGGAATTTTCAAAGCTTTAGCCGTTTTCCTTCAGCCACTTTCTCTTTTGTGAAGCTCAACAATCTTTTGCTGCACATCAGAAATGTAGTTTGATAGCATAGTTTGTGACAGCCAGCCATCAAACCTCAGACCCCTGTGAGGTTTGCTTGTGGACAGCTCAGAAGCTGGACCCTTCAGAGCAAAGCCTGCCACCTAATAACATTCAGAGTCTCTACAATAATCAAACCGAGTGGTCCTGACAGAACTATATTCTGTGGTTTTGCTCATTGTGATGAAGGATTGAGGGAATTTGGCCTTTGTGTTTCCTCATATTTATACTCCTGTGGAACAAGAAGTCATGGCTGGACAATTTCATGTTCCTAGTCACCCTGGTGTGCTAAAAAATGGGAATATACTTCAGAGATATTTTACCCATAAACATTTTAGGGATGCCAATAATTGTGGCCAACATGTTTTGGAGAAAAGCATTTATTTCCTCCCCCCACCCCACCCCACTTTCACATTATTTTACTTCAATCAAAGGTTAGAATTGTGCGCATTTAAATGAAATCAAAAGGATAAACATTGCAGATAATTTTTTTACAGCCATCTTTGATCATCTTTACCAGGGGTGCCAATAATTCTGACCACAACTGTAAGTACCCTTTGAAAGAGTACCACCCCAGTGACAGATTTTGTACCATTTTTCTGAGAGTGAATCAACACTTTTGGATTATGTAATTTAATGAGCTAAGTGAACATCAGTGACTTCTTTCAAAAATATTAAAAAAGTTTTACAGACCCCACATTTTGAACATACAGCCCAAATTATATTTGTGTTCCTCTTCAGAGAGCCAAGGACAGAGAAAGTGGCTCCTGTGATAATATTGCGTCCCCTACAGCAGCCGCTGAACTAGAACACAATCTGTCATTCACTTTAATTGCCCTGACATTCAAGAGATCCTGCTTTCAGAAATGCATTAGTATGTTGTCCTATGAGAGCTCTTTTCAGACAGACTATGTGTTCAACTGTAACCTTGACATAAAAAACACATTTACCTGTTATTAAAACACCTCTGAAACAAACCGCTTGAGCCATTCAGCTGGGAAACAAGGTCATTAGGGGCCGTGAGGGACCACAAATGTGTTGTCATCTTTACAGTCCTGTCAAGCATTCACTTCTTTGAAAAATTGTCAGGAATAAGAAATAAATTAAGTAGAAAATAATGGATCTGAAATGACAGCAGGTCATTCATTTTGATGTTATTTGAGCAAATACTTCATAGAAATGTTCATTTTGGGTGATTATTGTTCAAAACCTGTATGTTTTTCCTGGGTCAAAAATGGTCTTCGGTTGTGGCAGACGAACACCGTCATCCACACACAGAGTACAAAGTACTCTACCCACATGAACTGTGAACCCAGTACTGACCCTAACCCTAACCTAAATCCAAAAACATAACTGCAAGCAGCAATTAAGTGGCCAAGCAACACAGAGGCGGAATGAGTAGCTAAACATTAAGGCAGCGAGCATCAGACCAAACTGTTCCCACAAAGTTGGGGACATGAAATTGTCCAAAATGTCTTGGTATGCTGAAGCATTAAGAGTTTCACTTTCCGATGCTTTGCATTGCACTTGGTGATGTAAGGCTTGGATGAGCTGCTCGGTCATGGAAACCCATTCCATGAAGCTGTTCTTGAGCTCATCTGAAGGCCACAGAAGTTTGGAGGTCTGGAGCTCTTGACTCTGGAGAAAGTTGGCGACTTCTGTGACCCTCAGCATGCGCTGACCCCGCTCTGTGATTTCACTTCGTGGCTGAGTTGCTGTTGTTCCCAATTGCTTCCACTAACAGTTGACTGGAATATTTAGTAGTGAGGAAATTTCACGAATTATTGCTCAGGTGGCAACCGATCACGCTTGAGTTCTCTGAGCTCCTGAGAGCGGCCCATTCTCTCACTAATGTGTGTAGAAGCGTCTGCAGGCCTAGAGCTTGATTTATACACCTGTGGCCATGAAGTGATTGAACACCTGAATTCAATGATTTGGAGGGGTGTCCCAATACTTTTGGCAATAGAGTGTATATTATAAAGCAAGCAAAGATTGAGGTGCGTAAAGCTGCATTCTTGTGAACACTTCCGTTAATGTAGTAGCTGTTTACACTGTGCAATGAATCTCTTACTGACATTGTGTTTATACGTTGTTGGTTATAATGAAATGATTAGTGAGTTTGTTGGTTATAATGAAAGTACCCCTTTTCCACCAGCATGAACCGGGTGCTAGTTCCGCTTGCCTTTCCATGGGCTAGAGAGCCATCACAGAGCCAGGTCTTACGTCACTGTATACGTCTCATCTTTCTCGCTAGTGAGGCAGTGGGAAACACACACACACCAGGCTTGTTCGAGATGCATCAGCGCTGCACAGACCGATCAGCGTATGATATTTAAGTGCCGCAAGAGCCATTCAAAAGCATAAGGAGTCGTATGCTCTTGTTGGACTCGTTGTCACACGGCGATCGGTCTGCACAGCATCTCAAACAAGCTTCCATCAACAATGGTGAACGTTGCGTTACTATTGATGCTCATGGCTTTACAATCTTACATCGGCATCAAAACACAGCGAATCCAACGCATTCATGCAGCTCACCGTAATTTGTATAGATGGAGACATTAGCTCGATTAGCTGCTATTTCAAAAATGGCGGTTACAAGTTTGTTTGTGTTGGTCTTGTTGGTCACAGTAACCCCGCCCCCAGCCCCTGACACAAGCGGTTCTTACTTCTAGACCAGAAATGGTTCGGTGCTACTTAAGAACCACTTTTCCTGGTTCGGAGCTGGTTCTTTGGGTGTGGAAAGACAAAGAACCGATTTGAAACTAGGCTCTGGCTCCGAACCAGCACCAGCACTGCCTTGGTGGAAAAGGGGTATAAATGACTGAGTGGCTATATATAGCACCAAAAGTGGTTCCCCTATGATTACGAGCCAAGAACCACTTTTAGTGCCATATAGCACCATTTTTTAAGAGTGTATGGGTAGTAGGTATCATCAGAACAGCAGGTATCATCACAGTCAATCATCAAATAAAGCTTTGGGCGGTACAAAGATTATTTTTGGTGGCAGCCAAAATATTTTCATGGCCGGAAAAACCCTGCTGTAGAAGAGCCTTATTTACATACACATTTAAATATGTAAATCCTATTTGCAGTAACTGTTTCTTAAAAACAAACAAACAAACCTGAATTCCTTCTCAAGGCACAATGGTCATGAAGTGTCTTTTGATCTCTACACAGACGGCATCATGTCATCACGACCAATCAGAATCACCACTACCGAGCAAACTGTCAGCTTCAATGGTAAGACGTCAGAAACACACACACACACACCAAACAACTTCACACTAGCTCTTTTGGTGCGCACCTGGGTTCGATTGACGTCAGAGTTCGGGTCGTTTAGATGATGCGAACGCGGTTTTCCAAACTCGGTTTCGCACCTGTTCATGTGAACTCCGGTACGGTTCTCTGCTGATATGAACGCAATCCTACTAAATTGCGGAAGTGAACTATTGATGACGCATGATTCAATACAACCATATGTTTGTTCTCACTAGGGATGCACAATATATAATTTTAGCATCGAAATGCACCTGATCCTTGTATTAATTGCAAGCTTTAACCATAATAGAGCGAAGGTTTATCATTTGCACGTGTTTTAGTTCCTGTCAGTTTAAACACTCAAGTGATTTTGAACCAGTCCAGTGCAAGAAGACGTAAAAGAGAACTCAATTCAGACCTCGAACACCAGATCTGTGCGTCTGTTTGTGCTTGAACGGACACATATATGCAAAATCTGGGCGAGCATCCTCGTGAACACAGTCGCTTGTGGCTTGCGTGAATGTAAGCAATTGAGAATGAAAATGGACCCGTATCAGTATCAGGTCCGTGCATTCAATCTTAAAGTGACAGCAGCCTAATAAACCTGCTGTCTGTCATTAATCTTAAAGGGTTAGTTCACCCAAAAATGAAAATTCTGTCATTAATTACTTCCCCTCATGTCGTTCGACACCCGTCAGACCTCCGTTCATCTTCAGACACAAATGAAGATATTTTAGTGTAAATCTGATGGCTCTGAAAGGCCTCCATTGGCACAATGCACTTTACACTCTCAAGACCCTTAAAAGGTACTAAAGACGTCGTTACAAAGTCCATCTCACTACAGTGGTTCTACAATAACTTTATGAAGCGACGAGAATAGTTCTTGTGCCCAAAAAAAACTTAAATAATGACTTATATAGTGATGACCAATTTCAAAACACGCCATCATGAAGCTTCAAAGCGTTATGAATCAGGGAGTCGAATCATGATTCGGATCGTGTGTCAAACCGCCAAACTGCTGAAATCATGTGACTTTGGTGATCCAAACCGCTGATCATAGAGCTATTCAAGTCAGCTGGTCAAATTTCATATCGCAATATGTATCGCAGAAAAACAAAATTTGCAATGTCATTTTTTTTTCAATATCGTGCAACCAGCGTGACTGACAAGCAGAGAGAATGTATACATAATTTCTGCTCGCCTTCAGCACAAACGACTGCATTATTTTAATCATTGCAGTACATTTGCGGCAGATCGATGCAAGTGCAGTTATGTGCTGACAATTTGGAAACAAACCAAAGGTTCAAAAAACAAAACATAAAAGTGCATTTTGCATCACCAAGCAACTTGGGGATAAACAGCTGCTGCTTCAATGATGCAAAAATAATATATTGTGAACACAATCCAGCAGGGGGAGCAATCGAACTCGGGTTCGGACCAGGCAATCGAACCAAGTGTAAAGTACCCCAAGTCAAACATTCTCTCTGCATCTTTTTTTAGGACTTTTAGGCTTTTGGATTCATGCTCATTTTTAACTCTACAAAGTAACAATGTTAATAAACTAGCTCACATACACATCGAGACAGGATCATCATATATAGCTGATCATGTATTTTGGCACCTGGTTTTCTCTCCTCAGTGCCCACAAAGATCAGCGAGGACAGACATGGAGAAAGGTCGTCACTGTTCATTAGTTTACTGAGGGTTCCTCTGCTCTTGCTCCTGCTCTATGGGTTTGTTTGTTCTCTGGACATCCTAAGCTCTGCTTTTCAGCTGGCTGGAGGTAATTATTCATCCTTATCCACCTTTTTTGCATCTGTTAACCACGTCTCTTTTACTTGCACATTGGAGTTTTAATTGCTTTTACCTTTCAGACGTTTTTTTGTATTCTAATTTTATTGTTATGACAATTAAGCACATTTCCCAGACACATTCCCATGTGTTTTTTTCTTTATTTTGGGGTCAAATATCATTTGCTTTCATGCATTTCCTCATAATAATGTATACTTGCTTCTCTATGAACTTATGCTGTACTGTAAACCCGAATGTTCATGTTAATTAAATAGATTAAGTAGTGTATACTCAAAGTTTTAGAAAAAGTTCTACTAACTTAATTATTCAAGTTGGTGTAACATGGTCTTCCTTTTGAGTACTAATATTTTTTGATTAAATGGAACTTTTTTGTGAATAAATAAACATAACTTAAAAACATAAATTAAGTATAACTTAATAGAATTAAGTAATTACATGCTAAGAATGATGAAGTCCTGTTATTTCTGTTGTTTCAAATAGAGATGATTTAAAAATAAACTTAATTTATATAGCACATGCTAAAATACAATAAAATCTCAAAGTGCTTAACCAAATAAGTAAAATCCATCATAACAAATAAATTACAACCATAGCCTATTAAAACAATTTAATTGGGGCAAACTGAAATGCGTTAGTGGAAGACAAATTTTTTTTATTTTATTTATTTATAGTATTTTTATTGTCATCAGTTTAATGTAGCCTATAAACTAAATGATTTTTAGAATGTGTACGTAAGTTTTGTTCTCCGGTTTAACACATCACACAATAAGCACTTCTAACTCCTGCGAGACTTACTCACACACATACATTCATCAAGAATCAGCCTATGAATCTCAACAATGGTGACATGATTCATGCCGCAATGCATTCTGGGTGCATCATGCGAAACTCATCCATGGCTCCCATAATGCATTGCGGCATGAAGCGTGTCACCATGGTTGAGATTCATAGGCTGATTCTTGATGTCTGTGTGTGAGTAAATCTCACAGGAGGTTAAAGTACTTAACATACAATCTATTTAATAACTTATTCAGCTTTTCTGATTAAAACAGTGCTGGATATCAATTGCTTCACAATTTTAAGTTTGAGTCACATGTTTTTAAGTAAACAAACTCAACATATTTGACTACCGTGTACTTAAAGCAATGACAACACAAAGCAATAAAAATTGAGTTTTGTTAACATAAAATGGTGTGGTTGTGTACTTATTTTTAAAGTTCAGTGAAAACTCTAAACTTTGTTATAACTGAAAATAATTGAGTTGCCTTAACACAAAACTGTAAGGCATATTAACTGCAAATATTTGAGTTGAGCAAAATGAGCACTTTAATTTAACTGTTATCAAAAGGTACAAGTAGCAGGTAATCCAACCTTTTAAGTTCTGGAAAATTGTGACTTTTAAGTTATCCAACTTAAAAAATTTGACGCAATTGATTGCCTCAATTATTTTGAGTTCTGCGAACTTATTCGGGTTTACAGTGTGTACATAAGTGAAATAAGGCTCTCTCAATGTTGAATCATTGGTTAGACATTAAGAATTAGTTAATCAATTCTGTTAATGACAATGAAGAAATGGTTTGCATGATTAACTTGAGCAGGCAGCGCTGTGGTGCATGTCATCTGTACAAAAACAAGCCATGTGCTGTTAAAGGGTTAGCTCACCCACAAATACAACCACTTGTTCTCTTGTCATTTTTCAACCTGTATGATTACTTGAATCACAGAAGATGTTCTGAAGAACATTCATGTTTGTCTTTCCTAAGAAATGAAAGGGAATAGGGAGCTATGAAAATATAAAATCAAACTAATCAATAGTCCTACACTGTTAGAAAAAAAGGTACATTGCTGTCACTGGGGTGGTACCCTACAAAACCGAAAAGGTACTAATATGTACCTTTAAAGGTATTAATATGTACCTTTAAGGTACTAACACGCACTCTTAAAGTACTGATATGTACCTTTTGAGGTACTAATATGTACCTTTTAGGGGTGAGTAAGGTACAAAGATGTACCTTTTCACTTTTGTACCTTAGGGTACCGCCCCAGTGACAGCACTGTACCTTTTTTTCTGAGAGTGTACACAGAGTCATTGAATGTACTAGTTTTGTGTTCCAAAGAAGAAACAAAGTCTGGTTTGCAATGACATAAGGCTGAGTAAATGATGACGAATGCTCGTTTAAGATTATCACAACAAAACTAGTTCACTAAAATTAATCAAATGTTTCGCTCTTTTGTCAGGCAAAGTGGCGGGAGACATTTTCAAGGATAATGCCATCCTGTCCAACCCCGTAGCTGGACTGATGGTGGGGATACTGGTCACAGTTCTGGTCCAGAGCTCTAGTACTTCCACATCCATCGTGGTCAGCTTGGTCTCGTCTGGATGTAAGACACACAACTCATTTTTAAGACAGACTAAAGTCTTAACCTCAGGTTCATTTCCTCTCATTAGGGTTGTTAAATGATTCTAATGTACAACTACCATTCAGAATTTTAGGCTCAGTAAATATTTTTCTTTAAATGAATGCTGTTCTTTTGAACTTTGTGAATAATCATAAATGTTTCTTGAGCATCAAATCATCATATTAGGATGATTTCTGAAGGATCATGTGACACTGAAGTCTGGAGTAATGATGATAAATCCAGCTTTGATCACAGGAATAAAGTACACTTTACTATATATTCACATAGAAAACAGGCATTTTAAATTAAAAGAATATTTCTCAATATCACTGTTTTTACGGTATTTTTAATCAAAAACATGCAGCCTTGGGGAGCAGAAAAAAATGTTCAAAAACATGAAAAAATCATAATGTACATAAAATGGCAATTAATTGAAATATTTATTTATTTATTTATATACATGCATACATATACATATTACACTTATGGAGCACCGGGGGGGAAATATATCGTTGCCGATCCATTCTCTCGTTTTAGTAAATTGTAGCCATGTTGAATTTGTTCCCTCATATTGTCCGCACAATTTACTTAAAATTAGGGAATGAATTAGTAAAACATTCTGACTTATTACTAAGTCGTGGGAATGAATTTTTCATTTGTGGCAACAAAATAATCAAAATACAATTACCTTCTTGTCCAACCTGATCTCACGACAATTCGTATCTAATTTATAAGGTGGCTAATTCGTACGAACTTGTATGACCTCACTCGTATGAATACGTAAAAAAAAAATTCTAGATCGTACGTATTTATAGGTAATTTAGACCAAAATCGGTCTGAACCCCCCCAAGGTGTTTGGTCACTTTTGACCGCGAACAACGCAAGTGAGACTCCCGAACGAAGTCATGTCAGCTTTATTTCTACTGCGCTTTATACAATACAGATTGTTTCAGAGCAGCTTTACAGTGCTAAAAATTGCCTCATCGTCACGGCATCCTCAATAATCCCGTCTCCGACGTGATGACTCCGATCCTTCGAATATTGCAATTTAATAATTGTTTCATTAATACGGAATATTCAATAAACCCGTCTCTGGCGTGTTGCAGCCGATCCTTCGAATATTGCACTTTACTAATTATTTCATTAATACGGCATCCTCAATAAACCCGTCTCCGGCGTGATGACTCCAATATTTCGATTATTCCTATTTAATAATTGTTTAATCGACACATCATCCTCAATAAACCCGTCTCCGGCGTGTTGCTCTGATCCTTCGAATCTTCCGATCTATTATGACCTCTGACCTGTAAAGTTGCCAGAATAATAATCATACGCTGTTTGTTAATTGGCCAGAGGAGAACTGGCACCCCGACTGAGCCTGGTTTCTCCCAAGGTTTATTTTTCTCCATTCGGTCACCTGATGGGGTTTTGATTTCCTTGCCAATGTAGCTTCTGGCTTGGCGTGCTCAGTCGGGGACACTACATTTTTCAACTAAATACCCAAATAAATCGAATTATTAAACTAAATTTACCATATTCTAAATTACCGATCTAATTACTGATCGAATGCCCACATTGTCACTGTATGATAATTTAAATGAACTGATGACATCACTGTTTTCTCTAGTACAATTCTGTTGCATTATTTTCCTGTTTAACACCGTGAAGCTGCTTTGAAACAATCTGCATTGTTAAAAGCGCTATATAAATAAAGTTGACTTGACTAACAGGAAAAGGATGCATTTGGGCTGTATTTCAGCTGAATGTTGATTCAGTTCCATTGTAAAGGTCATACATTAATAAATGAGTTCATTTCATCTATAAAGCACTTCTGCAAAAAAAAATGAAGTCATTATCCAGCTCAGTTCAGTTCTCACACAACAGCGTCAGCACAGTCAGGTCAATAATAATGTTGAATATTAAGTGAGCAATACCAGAGGGTTAACAAAACAGCCACTTGCACAGCGATCATCTATTAAGCTATTGTGTTTATTTTGCGCTTGCGAAACTTGGCCTGTGCACTTTTTATTCCACGTTATTTTCCGCAAAGCCTTATCTCTAGATGTTGTGCCTGCTTTAATGAAGTGGCATCTCTCACGGATATGAGCTCATTAGCCGGTGCATATGCCGCGGTGGCCTCAAAGTCTGAGGAGCCTGTGAAGTGTGACTATCAGAGCTCATTCCAAAGAAACATCAGAGTTCTGGCGGAAGCACAACAGATGCAGAGCTTTAATTAGGAACTTTTGTTTGGGTTAATGAGCTTATGTTTAACACAATAAAGAGTTTTATTATATAGAGGCAACAGTGGAGTCCAAAAGTCTGGGATCATATGCAAAATCTGGGATTTAGAAAATATTCAAACAAAGAAATTATGATGTAAAATGATATTGCAAACAAATTGACATTCACCATCTGAAATTTTTGATGCAATATAGTGTCATTGTTACATGTTACATGTACTTACCATAGTAATAACAGTAAATTATGCATGCAACAAACCCTCAACCAAACCCTAATCCTACCCAAACCCTATAGTAAGTACATGTAGTTAATCAATAATACTCACTACTTTAACCTCTTAAAGGGTTAGTTCACCCAAAAATGAAAATTCTGTCATTAATTACTTACCCTCATGTCGTTCGACACCTGTCAGACCTCCGTTCATCTTCGGAACACAAATGAAGATATTTTTGTTAAATCTGATGGCTCTGAAAGGCCTCCATTGGGACAATGCACTTTACACTCTCAAGACCCATAAAAGGTACTAAAGACGTCGTCACAAAGTCCATCTCACTACAGTGGTTCTACAATAACTTTATAAAGCGACGAGAATAGTTTTTGTGCACAAAAAAAAAATAAAAAATAACGACTTTATTCAACAGGTGCTTGTCTTCCGTCTAGGCCTCTGATGTGAACTCACGACGCATGCGCGAGAACATGACGTTGAGCTGGCGTTTTGACACATGACCCGGAAGAGAGGAGCTTTGTTTACAAGCAGAGGAAGACGCGCCATATCTAAGCTGTTGAATTCTACATTGGTCGTGCTTTAGGTCTTGACGTAGTGCTCAAAATGGGGCTAAAGTGTGCATTTCCTGTATGCCCGAACGCCGGCTCTACGTCATATTCTCGCGCATGCGTCGTGGTGCTTTGTGAGTTCACATCAGAGGCCTAGACGGAAGACAAGCACCTGTTGAATAAAGTCTTTTTTTTGTTTGCTTTTTTTTGCACAAAAACTATTATCGTCGCTTCATAAAGTTATTGTGGAACCACTGTAGTGAGATGGACTTTGTAACGACGTCTTTAGTAGCTTTTATGGGTCTTGTGTGTGTAAATTTCTTTGCTGCCAATGGAGGCCTTTCTGAGCCATCGGATTTAAAAAAAATATCTTATTTTGTGTTCTGAAGATGAACAAAGGTCTTGTCGAATGGCATGAGGGTAAGTAGTTAATGACATCATTTTCATTTTTGGGTGAACTAACCCTTTAAGCTCTGGGACAATTTTTGGGATATCCGCCTGGATTTGGCCTTCCCAAATTGAAAAGCTTCCCACACTCTAAAAAATGCTGGGTTAAAAATAACCCAAGTTGGATTGAAAATGGACTAGCCAATTGGGGTTTTTTAACCCAGCGGTTGGGTTAAATGTTTGCTTAAAACAACCCAATCGCTGGGTTAAAACAACCCAATTGCTGGGTTAAAACAACCCAATTGCTGGGTTGGTCCATTTTCAACCCAACTTGGGTTATTTTTAACCCAGCATTTTTTAGAGTGTGGGAAGCTTTTCAATTTGGGTAGGCCAAATCCATATTCAGCATTTTTTTAGAGTGCATACAGTGATATTTTACAGGAAACCCTTTGAAGTTACATAAACCACTGCTAAAAGTGATAAACATATGTTGTCTAAAGCCCTATTCGCACAGGATTAGTATTATCTGAGGACCTCTGGTGATTTGTAATAATTGCAGAGAATGTCTGTGATCTTAATCCCGTGCGAATCGGCCATGTATGTAATTTGTAAAGTAAAAATTCCCCCGCAAATGACCTACCATATTTCGCCAAACACCGAGGTCCTGTGATAATATTAGTCCCGTGCGAATCGGCATCTCTGTGATTTGGCCGTATATCATTTTTTTGCAAGGTTTTTGTGTCCTGTGCGCATTTTTATCTTTATCTTTCACCAAGAATGGCGCTAGGCTGCATATAATGCGCACCGTTATGAAGTCCCGCGCGGGCACGTGGATTATACTTTCACTTTAGAATGAGCAATTTGGGAGTAAATTGCTTGAATGGTGTGTTTAATATTATTCTTAATGAAGAACACAAAAACAGAACAGTACAATGACAAACTCGCTTACATGGCGCTTTTACATTTAGCTTTGAAACTGAATCTTCCGCTGTATATTGTTATAATATTGCTCAGTTAAGTTTTTAATTGTAGCGTCTGTTCTCTAACTGAACTAAATTATTTGTATTACTATAAAACAATCAAAATGATATTGATACGACTGTTTATAATTTCATACAACTATATCTATAAAAAACATTTACAAGTCTTGACATCATATCCGGGAGAGTCAGTAAATTCAAGTAAAATCTCAGGCTTGCTTATCCCGTGTGAATGCGCCACGCAAAATTCAGATGTGCGGGAGTAATTTCTAAATCATACGAGGTCCCCAGATAATACTAATCCCTCCCGAAAAGGGACACTATTTGATTTTTTGGTTATAAATGCAGTTTTGAAAGCGTGTACCTCAGGCCCTGTGAGCTCTAGCACCCTGCAGACAGTTTGGGCTGTTTCCACTAGATTACAGAAAATACTGGAAAAAATTATTTTGTCTGTATCATGTTGTATGCTCAGACAACATATACATACTTAAATGTTTATCATTTTTAGCAGTGGTTTATGTAACTTCAAAGAGTTTCCTGTAAAATGACACCAGTATTGTGTATTTAGAGACTGTGTGTGTGTATGGGAAGCTTTTCAATTTCAATTTTCAAAGAGTTTAAGTGGTTAAATATATAATTACACTGTAACAATGACACCTTAAAATTAAGAGTTACACTTTATTTTAAGATGCCGTTGTTACAGTGTAATTATATATGTAAGTACTCTGTAATATTATTTAACTACATGTACTCACTATAGGGTTAGGGTAAGATTAGGGTTTGGTTGAGGGTTAGTTGCATGTAATTATGCATAATTTACTATTATTAATATGGTAAGTACATGTAACATAATGTAACGATGACACTGTAAAATAAAGTGTTACCAAATAAAGTGTAACCCAAATGATTTTAAAATTGTTATGCCGATAATATAATTCATAACAAAATAAGTGCATTAATTTAGAAAAATGCAAAATACAAGCTTCTTTACTTGTGAGCTTGACTTTTGAGCTCCATGCGTGTAGAGTAAATAGAGTGTGTGAAGTTGTGTTTGTTTGGGCAGCTGAGCACAACAATCCAATCTCTTGAAAGAAATCTTGATCTTTTGAAATGGACTGAGTAAAGCTTGGCTTTTCTCTGAGTAAGTGAATTGAAGCTAATGGATGTCAGGAGTGCGAGTGTGTTCATTCACACTAAGCTCTGTGGGCCTTCAGCGAAAACTATCCATGGATATTATCTGAATGGAAATGGGACTCGACTAATGCTAGCCTGATTTAACCCTTGTGTGTCAATTAAAAAAGGTCCATAGAGGACAAAAATGTCCATGTCAAAAAACGGTCATAAAAAATGTCATCTTGGGAGCACAGACTTGAATTTGGTCTCCTTTTAAAGACGACCTGTGGCAGATTATTGTTGAAGTAAAGTTTAAAAAGTGAAACAAAACAAAAAAGTTATAGTGGTTAAATTATTTATGAATATTATTTATAAAGTATTTATATTTTGAAACATGTTAAACTGTTAGAGAATCAAAGCCATAAATCTAAACGCGTTAAAAATTTGAGGTTGATATCTCAAAAAAAAAGAGCTTTCAGTGCGCAGTGCCAAATTAAGCTCCTCGGTACACACAGTGGTTGGATTTGTGATTTGCAGTAGAGTTTTTTTCTCTCTCAAATATTACAAACACACTCACCATTTTTATTGCACGCATACAAACCACACTCTGACATAACACACCCACACAGTTATGCATAATTTATCCAATTGGGTCTATAATAGAAGCAGAAAACAGGAATAAAGTGAATATTTGCTTCATAGGCCAAACCTGAGAAAATAGTCTTTTTTTTAAATGTACACTCTAAAAAATGCTGGGTTAAAAACAACCCACGTTGGGTTGAAAATGGACAAACCCAGCGATTGGGTTGTTTTAACCCAGCAATTAGGTTGTTTTAGTTCTCCCAAAAATGAAAATTCTGTCATTAATTACTTACCCTCATGTCGTTCGACACCCGTCAGACCTCCGTTCATCTTCGGAACAGAAATGAAGATATTTTAGTGTAAATCTGATGGCTCTGAAAGGCCTCCATTGGCTCAATGGCACCGTTCACTCTCAAGACCCTTAAAAGGTACTAAAGACGTCGTTACAAAGTCCATCTCACTACAGTGGTTCTAAAATAACTTTATGAATCAGCGACAATAGTTTTTGTGCGCAAAAAAACCCTAAATAACGACTTACATAGTGATGACGATTTCAAAACAAAGCATCATGAAGCTTCGAAGCGTTATGAATCAGTGAGTCGATTCAGCAGTTTGAATCGCCAAATTTCAGCAGTTTGGCGGTTTGACACGCGATCCGAATCATCATTCTGCTCAGTGATTCATAACGCTTCGAAGCTTCATGATGCTTTGTTTTGAAATTGTCATCACTATATAAGTCGTTATTTAGGGTTTTTTTGCGCACAAAAACTATTCTTGCCGATTCATAAAGTTATTGTAGAACCACTGTAGTGAGATGGACTTTGTAACGACGTCTTTAGTACCTTTTAAGGGTCTTGAGAGTGAACCGTGCCATTGAGCCAATGGAGGACTTTCAGAGCCATCAGATTTCAACTAAAATATCTTCATTTCTGTTCCGAAGATGAACGGAGGTCTGACGGGTAAGTAATTAATGACAGAATTTTCATTTTTGGGTGAACTAACCCTTTAAGCAAACATTTAACCCAGCCGCTGTTTAAAACAATGTTACAAAATATTTCTATTTCACATAAATGCTGTTCTTATGAACTTTCTATTCATCAAATAATCCTGAAAAAACAATATGAAGCAGCTCAACTGTTTTCAACACTGATAATAATCATAAATGTTTCTTGAGCAGTAAATCCTCAAATGAGAATGATTTCTGAAGGGTCATGTGACACTGATGGAGTAATGATGATAAATTCAGCTTTGATCACAGGAATAAATTACACTTTACTATATATTCACAGCTGATTTACATTGTAATAATATTTTTACTGTATTTTTGATCAAAATGAATGATTCCAGTGTAAGTGTGTGTTTATATCTGTGTGCATGTCTGTGTGTGTAGTGCTTGAAGTGAAGTCTGCCGTCCCCATCATTATGGGCTCCAACATCGGCACGTCTGTCACCAACACCATCGTGGCCCTGATGCAAGCAGGAGAGAGGAACGAATTTAAACGGTACCCACCCACATGATTTTCTCCATCGCTGTTATCATCAGGATTAAATCAAACTGACACGCAACCATTCTGCTCACTTAAAGTATTTATAAGCTCATTTGAAGAATGCTTCTTAATTTTGCAGAATTGATTTCTTTGTCAACATGAAATCAAAATGTTCCCCATTTACATTATCAATACATAGGTCTTATTGTGAATAATTTATCAGTGCAAAGAAAACGAATGATCTGTCTAAGCTTTCAACAGAATGCAATATTTTTTTCTGCCTCTGAAATGACTTTAATTTCAGTTTACGCTTAAGTATATACTGTGAAAAGGGATTTTCTTCCTTAGTGTTTTGCAGTACAATTATCTGAATAATGTTTAATCAAGATGCTCTTACTTGGGATGATAAAATGACATAACATAAGAAGTCTTGTTTTCTGACAAATTAAGCTTCTGTTTATAACAAGAAAAATGATCTGCTAATGGAGGGAAAAAAACAATTCAAAAGAAATCAAGTTTATTTTTCTGACACCATTGACATTTGCAATAATATAAATCACTTGTTGCATTGTACTGTAGCTATTCAGTTGTTTTAGGTAATGCGACCTTTCTAAAATCCTGCAGAAAGTTAACAGTAATTTAGTTATGGCATTAATAGCAAATACTAATAATCATCCTGGGTCCCTCGACATAAACCCACTAGGATTTTATGTATTTTGAAGCCTAAATTCAATTAAAAGAAGAAGACAAAAGCTAAACTTAGGCTTTACACAAGCTAGAGGTGGACAGTAACTAAGTAAATTTACTTGAGTACTTTACTTGAGTACACTTTTTGAGTATCTGTACTTTACTTATTACGAAACTTATTACTTTAAAGGAACCCTCCACTTAGGGCTGGGCGATATATCGCATGACATTGTTAGGCGCATCTCGTCAGTAAAGCCGGTTCCTTGATTAGTAGTAAATCGCCATCACCTGCTTTCAGAGAGAGCGGCATTTACTACACACCCTTACGAAAATTAACCATGGTTTTATTGTAGTAAAAATGTAGTAACCATGGTTTTTTGGCTAATTGAATACCATTTATATAACTACAGTTTTACCACAAATACCATGGTTAAACTATGGTTAGAGAATCAAAACCATGGTTAATTTGCGGTTACCATGGTTTTACTACAATAAACATGGTTTTTTGGTTTTATTTGTAGTAAAACCATGGTTTATTTTCGTAAGGGCAGAGCCGTAGTTCACTGACAAGCTGAGCCATATCGCCTTAATTATCACGGACGTATCGCCTGCGATAATTAATGCGATATGGCTCAGCTTGTCAGTGAACTACGGCTCTGTGTAGTAAATGCCGCTCTCTCTGAAAGCAGGTGATGGCGATTTACTACTAATCAAGGAACCGGCTTTACTGACGAGATGCGCCTAACAATGTCATGCCATATATTGCCCAGCCCTACCTCCACTTTTTTTGAAAATAGGCTCATTTTACAAGTCCCCTAGAGTTAAATAGTTGAGTTTTACCGTTTTTGAATCCATTCAGCCGATCTTTGTATCTGGCGGTAGCACTTTTAGCATAGCTTAGCATACATCATTGATTCTAATCAGTCCATTAGCATCTCATTCAAAAAATGACCAAAGACACTTTCAATAATTTTCCTATTTAAAACTTGACTCTTCTACAGTTACATCGTGTGCTAAGACCAACTGAAAATGAAAAGTTGTGATTTTCTACACCTATATAGCTAGGAACTACTTTCTCATTCCTGCGTAAGAGTCGCGGATCTTCGCGGCCGTACCATGGCTGCAGCGGCGCAATGATTCATTGGTATTCTGTGAAACATGGTGGTAGTTACACCTTCGACTTACTATCACAGCCCTTTACAACACACAGAACCACGGCTAATCACAGCTAAATCCACAACACAATTTGTCGGCTGCAAGCCTGAAACTCTTTCTCTGCAACTACACGAACTTAGTGCCGGTCACATTGAAAGTTACCTAGCTGGGCTACTTTCAGGCGCTGTAATATCATTGAGCCGCTGCAGCCATGGTACGGCCGCGAAGATCTGCGACTATCACGCAGGAATGAGAAAGTAGTTCCTAGCTATATAAGTGTAGAAAATCACAACTTTTAATTTTCAGCAGGTCTTAGCACACGATGTAACTGTAGAAGAGTCAAGTTTTAAATAGGAAAAATATTGAAAGTGTCTTTGGTCATTTCATGAGATGCTAATGGACTGACCAGAATCAATGATGTATGCTAAGCTATGCTAAAAGTGCTACCGCCAGATACAAAGATCGGCTGAATGGATTCAAAAACGGTAAAACTCAACTATATAACTCTAGGGGACTTGTAAAAGGAACCTATTTTCAAAAAAAGTGGAGTGTTCCTTTAACTTATCTAAATTTGAAAGACAAATATTGTACTTTTTACTCCAGTACATTTCTCTCAAGGTCCTCAAAGTCGAAAGTCGTTTCTGTAGCAGCTTTGAAAGTCAGTGGATGATTTTTTTCTTCTTTAAAAGGATTTGTTTTTGTGTTTTTTTTGTAGACAGCCTATCAGTAATTACTCTTGTAGGGTCATGTGAAGTTTCCAAACATTGAACACTGATCAGTTTATAGCAAAATGAAAGACGACGGTTCCTCTGCGCAGTGTGTGCACCCATGGCCTTGCTTAAAAAAATATATGTTTCAGTTTTCTGAAAAGATTAAAGATTAGTTTAGTTGGCATACAATTGATGCATGTCTCATAAAATGATAAAAAAATGAAAATGTCTGGGAGAAAGAGAAGAGTAAACAGTTGGGAGAACATTGGATATGTATCAGTGTATTGGATCCGTGCATTTGGCCTTAAAGTGACAGCAGCTTTGTAAAGAGCTTTGTAACTTTTATACAAGTATGGAAACTTTTATACAAGTATGGAGTTTAAGGTAGTCGTATGCTAGCATGTCGGATGGAGCATCACTGACTGGCTTAAACCAACATGATGGCATAATGTGCATTTATTCAACAATAATAAAATAATGCATCGACATAAAAAAAAGGAAATTTACTTTTGATACTTAAGTACTTTTAAATACAAATACTTATACTTTTACTTAAGTAAAATCAGTTTTTAGAACTTTCACTGGTAACAGAGTAATATTTGACCAGTAGTACTTTTACTTTTACTCAAGTAATAGAGTTGTGTACTTTGTCCACCTCTAGCAATACACCACGGCCACATGACTTCAGTGTCACCACCATTAATCTTCAACGACTCTTTCAGTCTTTATTTAAACACATTTTCCTGAAAGTTAGAGTTGGAATACGTTGCTTATAAACACAATGAGGCTGTGAAAGTGAGTAGAGGAGTTCACCCAGGACAAAATCTGGAGTCTCATTTAGACACCTCCCAGCGAACAAAGACATGTTCTAAGAACGTTTACCAACATTCTGAACATGAACATTCTGAAACAAACATGAACATGAACATTCTGAAACAAACATGAACATTCCTAAAATAAACATGAACATGAACATTCTGAAACAAACATGAACATTCTGAAACAAACATGAACATTCCTAAAATAAACATGAACATTCTGAAACAAACATGAACATTCTGAAACAAACATGAACATTCTGAAACAAACATGAACATGAACATTCTGAAACAAACATGAACATTCTGAAACAAACATGAACATTCTGAAACAAACATGAACATGAACATTCTGAAACAAACATGAACATGAACATTCTGAAACAAACATGAACATGAACATTCTGAAACAAACATGAACATTCTGAAACAAACATGAACATTCTGAAACAAACATGAACATTCTGAAACAAACATGAACATTCTGAAACAAACATGAACATTCTGAAATGAACATTCTGAAACAAACATGAACATGAACATTCTGAAACAAACATGAACATGAACATTCTGAAACAAACATGAACATTCTGAAACAAACATGAACATGAACATTCTGAAACAAACATGAACATTCTGAAACAAACATGAACATTCTGAAACAAACATGAACATGAACATTCTGAAACAAACATGAACATGAACATTCTGAAACAAACATGAACATTCTGAAACAAACATAAACATGAACATTCTGAAACAAACATAAACATGAACATTCTGAAACAAACATAAACATGAACATTCTGAAACAAACATGAACATTCTAAAACAAACATGAACATGAACATTCTGAAACAAACATAAACATGAACATTCTGAAACAAACATAAACATGAGCATTCTGAAACAAACATAAACATGAACATTCTGAAACAAACATAAACATGAACATTCTGAAACAAACATGAACATTCTAAAACAAACATGAACATTCTGAAACAAACATGAACATGAACATTCTGAAACAAATATAAACATGAACATTCTGAAACAAACATAAACATGAACATTCTGAAACAAACATGAACATTAACATTCTGAAACAAACATGAACATTCTGAAACAAACATGTTTGTTGCATGAAAAAATAATGTTGCATGAACAATGTATAATCACTATTTGTGCTAATGTTTTGAGAACATTATTAAAGACCAGATAATTTTGAATGAATGTTCAATTAATGTTACTGGAAGAACGTTTGTTCATAACTTTGAGGAAACCTTGCCAGAATGTTCCCTGCTAGCTGGGTAATTAGCAAAGAGTTAAAACTTCAAAAAAATCACAAGGTGATATTGCTGATGTATTTTATGTCGTAGAATAAAACGTGAAAAAAAATTGAGCTTCACCACAGACCTTATTTCAGCCATTTAACCAAAAACACATTGACTTCAGGACGATTGAACCAGAAGTGCTAAAATGCACCTCGTTTCTGGGGTTTTGTTCCTACGAAAATACGTCATTCCTGCTGCAAATAATGATGATGACCTTCAGCCTTCATGTCCTGGTTAGAAAGCCTCACATTCAGCTCTCACTCCATTCTGCTATGAAACCATCCAATTCCCCATGAATAATTGATCATTTCCATCGCATTACAGACTGAATGTGCTGCGAATGTCATTTCAGGTTGACTTTCACTACATTAAACAACAAATTTCCTTTCTCTTCTGATTTTATCCATGAAAAACACATTAAAAAAACATCAGTGATGAATTTCGAAGCTATAAACAGACGCAGCAGTGATCACTTTCCCCACTGAACCATTTCTGTGAATAATGAAATAAAGCTGAAATAAAATAGAATAAAAATATAAGTCGGAAAACTAAATGAAAATGAGAAATGTGGCCTTGGCAATAAACTGAAATACAGCATTATTAATTGGAAATTACTAAAAACTAGAAATTAACACAAAATAAGTATAAAACCTAAATAGTAATGTTTAAAAGAAAAATGTATACAATGACACAAGCATGTAATGAAATGACTACAAGGAAACTAAAATGAAACTCAAATAACACTTCGTCCAGCAAAATAATTGCTGCGATTTGTTGTTACAACTTCAAATTCAACATTCGAATAAGTAATAATGTGTTGTTTCAACTTAAAAATTACGTATTTGTGCTTGACCTAAAATTGTAAGTTTAGTTAACTTAAAATCTTGAGTTGTTCTAACTAATAGCAGCAACACTCTCTTGTTCTCAAGGGCGTTTGCCGGGGCGACGATCCACGACTGTTTTAACTGGCTGTCCGTGCTGGTGCTGCTGCCGGTGGAGGTGGCGTCGGGTCTGATGAGTTTCCTGGCCAGAGTCACTGTCAGCAGCTTTCAGCTGCACAGCGGAGACGAAGCGCCTGAACTTCTGAAGACGCTCACCGAGCCCTTCACCAAACTCATCATACAGGTGTGTGTATGTGTTGTGATTGTGTGCATGCAGTGAATGCCAGGCATAAGGACCCACCAGGACACTGTGTGATACAAATTTAAAAAATCATCTTGGTTACGTATGAAACCCTCGTTCCCTGAAGGAGGGAACGGAGACGTACATCGGAACTGACAGATGAATTGGGGATCGCTTTCAGATGCCAATCTACTTTGAGTGTAACTAAACGAGCCAATGAACAATGCAATATGGTTTGCGCATTCCTAGGCCTGGCGCGATAGTCAATAAATCAATTAATCGCACAATAAAAAAAATTAGCTCAATAATTTTTCCGGCCGCAATAATTTCCATTTGCATGCTTGTTTGTTTTCCTCATCTCTCTCTTTCTCTCGCTGACTGCGCGCGCGCCTCATCTGGTTGGGGAGGTGTTTATACTCGACGCGCAGACTGGGTGCCGGCGTGATGAGACGTCATGCTCGGCCAGATTCGCCTGGAACTCGTGCTTCTTTGGTTGCGGAGCCACGCGCAAAATTTTACGTGCACACTGCCAAGCAAAATGGGGTCTCGCGCATTCAACGCGCACTACCACCCACTGGTTGACATAATTTTTGCCGCGCGCACCCCTCGCGCTCGTGCGGACGCGCCGAGTATAAACAAGGCTTAAAGGATTAGTTCACTTTCAAATAAACTTTTGCTTATAATTTACTCACCCCCTTGTCATCCAAGATATCCATGTCTTTCTGTCTTCAGTCGAAAAGAAATGAAGATTTTTGATGAAAAGATTTCAGGATATTTCTCCATAAAATGGAAGTCAATGGACACCATACGGTTCAAGGTCCAAATGAGAGGTTCAGTACAGCTTCAAAAGGGCTTTAAACCACATCAAACGGTACCAGACGATCAATAAGGGTCTTATCTAGCGAAACGATCGGTCATATTTTTTTAAAATAAATAAAGTTTAAGTTTTATAAGCACAAATGTTCGCCTTGCTCTGTTCAGTGATGCGCGATCGTGACGTCACGTAAAATGCAAATACGTTGAAAAGGTCACGCTAGACGCAGGCGGAAGTACCGAGTCAGTGTTTACAAATGAGCGGAAGGAGGACCGTATCCACATATTCAAACGTCTTTGCGCCTGCATCTAGCGTGACCTTTTCGACGTAATTGCGTTTTACGTGACGTCACGAGCGCGCATCAATGAACAGATCAAGGCGAGCATTTGTGCTTATAAAACTTAAAATGTATTTATTTTTAAAAAAAATGACCGATCATTTCGCTAGATAAGACCCTTATTGATCGTCTGGTACCGTTTGATGTGGTTTAAAGCCCCTTTTGAAGCTGTACTGAACCTCTCATTTGGACCTTGAACCGTATGGGGTCTATTGACTTCCATTTTATGGAGAAATATCCTGAAATCTTTTCATCAAAAATCTTCATTTCTTTTCGACTGAAGACAGAAAGACATGGATATCTTGGATGACAAGGGGGTGAGTAAATTATAAGCAAAAGTTTATTTGAAAGTGAACTAATCCTTTAAGTCAAGTCAAATTCAGTTTGTACATGATTACACAATAGAACAATTTTTTTAATTCTGTATCCTAAATTGTGGATAATTAAGCTATATATCATATGCTGAAGTAAATTTCTGGAGTGTTAACAATTAAAAGGAAAAACAACAACAAGAACCGTACAGAACCGAAAACCGTGACCCTAAAACCGATATACGATCCGTGGGTTTTGTGAACCGTGCCACCCCTAATATGCACCTAAAACACAATCATCCGTTGCAGTTTTTACCCATTTTATTTATTGTTTTTGGTGTTTATTCAAGTGCATTTTTTGTTAACAGACTGAGAGTCCATTGCTTTTATTGTTTTTGGTTGCTTTGTTCATTTATTTTGGATATTTAAAATGTTTTCCGTTTTCAGTGTTAAATAAGTCTTTAATAATAAAGCTTATTGATCTTTGAAAAAGGTGTACCTGCATTATTATGCCATTATCATTATTTTAGATGAAAATGGTCTCAGAACGACAATATTATCGTTTCTGCAAAATTTGCTATCGTGACAGGCCTACGCATTCCACGCTCCTCCCTGCAGCGCAGGTCTAATAAGGAAGTGAATGCATTTGCTTTCTGCTTCGGAGCCGATCTAGTGAATCAGCCGTTCAGCAGAGGTACAGCACCTGTGGCGACAGGACATACGTCTCCATTCCCTCCTTCAGGAAATGAGGGTTACATACGTAATGGAGATGTTCCCTTTTAGTCGGTCAAGTTCGACGTACGTCAGAACTGACCAACGAATTGGGGATCTACCAACACGCCACAGAAGCTGGCCCTTCCAGCGCTCTGCTTGAGTTCCCTGGTCTGCCCCCACCTGTTGGAGCGGGAAGTCAGGGCTCTATGCAGAGATGGTCAGTCTGCTGTTCTGCAAGTGTGATTATTGGATAATGCAGGGAGAGCGTGCTCGTCTTAGAAGAGGGAACGCTGTGGAAGCAACATCCTTCTATGGAAAGGAGATGTGGCAGTTACACATATGGACCATAGACCGTAAAAAAATATGGACGATGCGACTTTATTGACTTCCGCTGACCAGAGTTGAAGCTTTTGGAGGCCGCACACAAGGCGCTGACATCTTGGGACAGAGTCTGCGTAATAGAGAGCAGGAAGTTAAGGCGCGATTATCAAAAGCCCGCCCACACTCTCACAGATGCAGAGCAATTCATTATGTTGGTGTGAAATAAACAGTTATGGAAATGTAAAAATTAAAGCTAAAGCTCCAATCTCCTCCCAAAAATCCAGAAAAAAGTCCGTTAGTGCCTCAGTGACAAGTTCATTCAGAGAAGCCGTCAATCTCAGCTGTCAATCATGACGTCACACCCCCCGTTTTTATAGCATCAAATAACTAACTAAAACCAAACTTATTTAAAGGGTTAGTTCACCCAAAAATGAAAATTCTGTCATTAATTACTCACCCTCATGTCGTTCAACACCCGTAAGACCTCTGTTCATCTTCAGACACAAATGAAGATATTTTTGTTGAAAGCTGATGCTGAGAAAGGCTTCAGATAGGCCTCCATTGGCATTCAGTACATTTACACTCCCATAAAGACCCATAAAAGGCACTTAAAACGTTGTTACAAAGTCCATCTCACCACAGTGACTCTACAATAATTTTACGATGCGCCGACAATAGTTTTTGTGCGCAAAAAAAATCTAAATAACACCTTTATCCAACTTGTTCTTGTCTTCCGTGTGTGCCTCCACGACGCATGCGCGAGAATATTACGCAGATCCGGCGTTCGGACACATGACCCAGAAGCGATTTGTTTACAAGCAGAGGAAGAAGCGTGTGTCTAAGCTGTTGAATTCTACATTGATCGTGCTTTAGGTCTCGGCGTAGTTCTCAAAATGGGATTAAAGTGTGCATTTCATGGATTCCCGAACCCCGGCGTTACGTCATATTCTCGCGCATGCGTCGTGGAGGCACACACGGAAGACAAGAAGAGGTTGAATAAAGTCGTTATTTTGATTTTTTTTCCCAAATACATATATGGGGTCGCCGCAGGGACCGCCACCTATGGACACCCAGCCTAACACAGGTTCCACCATACATAAGAGTGTAGGCCTGGAGTCAGACACTCCACAATGTCTGACTGCCGAGGGTGACGGAGGAACTCAACAGGGTTAGCCATTTCTGGGGAACTCTACTGGAGTCAAAGTCGCATGTATCCGGCCCAGCGGGCGGGAGTGGCGTTGCAAGCCAACACTTAGAACGGGTCCTTCACGCTACTGGCCACTCGGGGCGAGTACGGGGGAAGAGACCGGCTCTACACGGATGCTATAGAATCTAGCAAACGTGTAAGGTGTTGTCCAGCCCGCAGTCAGGCCCAGAGGTCGGCCCGAAGTGGGGTCTGATTGTTCTGTGCAACACTTACCTGGTTCCAGGGAAGGACAGAGGGTGCGTGAGAAGGCCTGGTGGCGTTCTCAAACTGCACTCTGCTGGACTTCGAGGAGCCAGCGGCAGAACAGTAATAAAACGAAACACAGGATTCACCACCCAACACATTCTTGTGACTGGCCGCCTGCTGCCTGGGTGGAGGCTGCTGCTTAGGCTGAGCAGGGGTGGAGGCAGATGCGGGGGGATGCCCTCGGTGACGAGCAGGCGGAGGTGCAGTGGTCGACGACTGGGTGGAGGCAGCAGCTGGTCGTCGGGGCAGGATGTGCTTGATCACCTCTGTCTGCTTCTGGGCTGCTGAAAACTGCTGGGCAAAGTTTTCAACCGCCTCGCCTTAAAGGGTAGTTCACCCAAAAATGAAAATTCTGTCATTAATTACTTACCCTCATGTCGTTGGACACCCGTAAGACCTCCGTTCATCTTCGGAACACAAATGAAGATATTTTAGTTGAAATCCGAGGGCTCAGAAAGGCCTCCATTGGCACAATGCACTTTACACTCTCAAGACCCATAAAAGGTACTAAAGACGTCGTTACAAAGTCCATCTCACTACACTGGTTCTACAATAACTTTATGAATCGGCGAGAATAGTTTTTGTGCGCAAAAAAAACCTAAATAACGACTTACATAGTGATGACCGATTTCAAAACAATGCATCATGAAGCTTTGAAGCGTTATGAATCAGCGAGTCGAATCATGATTCGGATCGTGTGTCAAACCGCCAAACTGCTGAAATCACGTGACTTTGGCGATTCAAACCGCTGAATCGACTCACTGATTCATAACGCTTCGAAGCTTCATGATGCATTGTTTTGAAATCGGTCATCACAATATAAGCCGTTATTTAGGGTTTTTTTGTGCACAAAAACTATTCTCGCTGATTCATAAAGTTATTGTAGAACCACTGTAGTGAGATGGACTTTGTAACGACGTCTTTAGTACCTTTTATGGGTCTTGAGAGTGTAAAGTGCATTGTGCCAATGGAGGCCTTTCTGAGCCCTCGGATTTCAACTAAAATATCTTCATTTGTGTTCCGAAGATGAACGGAGGTCTTACGGGTGTCGAACGACATGAGGGTAAGTAATTAATGACAGAATTTTCATTTTTGGGTGAACTAACCCTTTAAAGGCCAGCCTGGCAGACAGGGGAGTTGAGGAACCAAACTTTGTCGGGCTCACGCATATCCGCCAGGTTTAGCCAAAGGTGGCATTCCTGGACCACTAACCTGGACATCACCTTGGCCTGATGGACATGCAGGAGTGCCATGGCATGCAGAGCAACCGCGGCTTCTCCACAAGCTGTGTAAACTTATCCCGCCAGAGAGGACGAGAATTTACATGGCCAGGAGGGGAGATGCGGATTACCCAGCCAAGAGGTAGTGGTCTTGGAACACAGCTGCATCGCCACAGACCGCTCCACTGGGGGGATCTGGGTCAGACTTGGGCAACATTACCATACCTGAAGGGGGCAAAGCAGCCGAATCCTCATACAAAACGACTGGCCCCCCATGGGAAAGACCAGCGCGCTCTCTTGGAAGCTCCACCGGCAATGGTGTGGAGGAGTGAGGGGCCCGAGGAGTTTGGCTGGGTGGGGAAGCCCTCACTGTGATCCTCAGGTTACCACCAAGGCTATTAACGGAAGTAGGAGCCCTCTGAGTTTCCCCTGAAGGGCGACTAAATTGGGGAATAGGTGAAGGGACTCCACCCCGGGAACATGAACCATCGACGAACGCCACCTCAGCGTGCCTAATGCCCAAGCATGAGAAGCAGAAAGCAAAGATGCGGTGCATTCACTTCCTTATTATATCCGCGCTGCGGGGAGGAGCGTGGAAAGCGCAAACCGCATGGCAATGTTCATTGGCTCGTTTAGTTAAACTCAAAGTAGATTGGTCTCTGAAAGCGATTCCCAATTCATCAGTCATTTCCGACGTACGTCAAACATGACCGACTGAAAGGGAATGTAAATTAAAGAAAATGATATTGAAAGGGAACTAGATTGCTCTCCAGTCACAGGCTTCCATATGTTGCGATCTTCAGCCGAGCTGGATATTTCTTTGTTTTTAGATTTTTGTAATGGAGGGAGAAAACATAATACAAGACACAGCATACATATAACTTGACGCACAAGACAAAAAATAAACCAATGGGATGAAATGATTCAGGGTAGCAGTGCGAGATCTCTATCAAAAAGGGAATCCATTCCCTCTGTCTTCCATATAATTGAAAAAGGGTTGCCAAATTTTCAAAATACTTCCAATAATACACAGTTATTAACCTCATATCCCTTTTCCACCCGACATGGGCTGTGTCCGAAATCAGAACTGAAAACAACTGCGTCATTTACCAACACAAACCTGCTCTAAAGTCAATAGCAGGTTTGCGCAGTATTTTTAGTGTTATTTAAAGGGTGTGTTAGTAATATGAGCCTATAGGTGGTGCACAACACGTGCACACTCTGATTATTAAACACACAGGGATGCGCAGCAACACACACACATATAAATATTCATTTAAATTCCTCTCTGGAGAAGCGTTCAGTCTTTCCGCTCACATGTAAATAGTGAATCCGCCATGGTGCCAGCACAACTGGCTTTTAAAGGGAATGGGAGATGAGACTCTGATTGGTTTATTGCACAGGGCTCCAGAGTGCGACTAAATGGTCGCATTTTGCAACTAAAATTTGAGTGTGCAACTGAATTTTACATCCAGTCGCACATGTGCGACCAGTAAATTTGCCTGCTGTCGGTACTGGATAAATTAAGAAAATACACTTACTAATTATAATTGATAGACGTTATGTCTGGTAAATTCTATCTTTGCCAGCCGTTTCTATATGAGATAATATTAAATCATTTGTCCGTGATGCATTTTTGCCATTCGCAATCCAGAAGAGAGAGAGAGAGAGAGAAAGCGAGCGAGCTCTGTCACGTGGAGCTGCAGCGAACACAACACCACAGTCCGCTTTAATGAGTGACGATGGCCAAGAGAACTACACAGAAGTTTAGTCTGCTTAAACTTTAGGGATGTGCTGTGATATTAATCTAATTTTATTTTTCGATTTTGGCTTCCAAGAATTATAAAAAGATGATATGAGGTAAAAAAAAACTATTCCTATAGCCGTGTTCCGTCGAGCGCGACATCCTTCCCTTCACAGCCTTCCGCTGTCATTTCTCCCTAAACTAAACGTCAGATTCAGTGATTGTTGTAAACTGCAGTCTCTACTGTTGCTAAACTGCGGGATGTGTGTGATAATAAAGAGCTATTAAATGCACAATAATCCACGCAAGAGACGCTGTTTCCAACTTCAAGGCGGCTTATGTGTGTGTGCTGCGAAATGGACCGACTTGCACTTAATATTTTAGGCTTCGTGTGCCATCAAATAAACCATCAAATAAACAACAAATAACCGGTGTCAAAATGACCGGATTGGAGAGTAGCTATTTTAACAGTTTATATCTTAAATGGGCGTAAATAGTTTGGAGAAATAGGAGAATATTGCTGCGTTCCAGGCAACCCGTAACCCGTGTTTTTCCAACCTTCTACCCGTGAAAGTGCACTGGAACGACAGTCAAACTCGTGACTTCCCACCCGTGAACTCGTACTAGATCGATATACTCCCAGTTACGAGATCTGACGTCACATAGCCCGCGAAGCAACAATGGCAGCCCCCTACGAATGCAGTGTTTATGAAACAAATATACAAATAACGTAAAATAAAAGGTATAACAGCTTTTCTTGGCGTCTGCGCTGTTTTTCTCCTCCGTTTCCCTCAATTAAGCAAGGAGTAAGCACCTTTGGCGATAGAAATTATTGTAGATGAGCATACACCCCGTACTGTCCGCCACGCTTTGTTTACATCAAACTACCACACAATTCCTTACGCTCAGGCAGTTTGGCGTGACTTTGCCTAGAACACTACAAAGTCGTGAGTCGTGGTTTGAAGTTGTAACTTACAGGCTCAAAAACCTGCCTGGAACGCAGCATAAGATATTATTAGTTCTACATTCGATCGGTCTTAAAGGGGCAGCGTCTAATAAACATGCTGACGATTGAGCCATTGATTCGAATCGAACAAAAGGCAAATAGAAAATATTCACATCTCTTGAATTAATAACTTTAGCTTTTATAAGCATTAATCTATCAATTTATACAGTGAAAAATATGCAGTGTTATTTTACATCTCATTACTTTGTTAGATTTCTTTGTAGGTTTGTTCTTTACTGTAATATTAATGTTAGCAGACCTTCCGAATGCCTGCACACTGGTCCATTTACAAATAGATGTTTTATTTTTTGTTCAAACTTTGCGGTTTCTTTTGCTATATATATTTTACTTTTCAGATTATAAAGCCATGTTAATTATGTTCTTAATTATGTTTTGTTTTTTTTATAAAAAAAAAAAAAGTATAATAAAAAGAACCGGTAAGAATACTGTTAAAGTACCGGATCGATAAGCAGTATCGGTAAGAGTAGTAATACCATTAAAATCTTAACGATACCCATCCCTATTAGTAATACAGTGGAAATTAGTAGATTTGGTTAGCATGTTGATTTCTGGTTGTGCCCC